>NW_028317809.1:8443333-8748611 GCF_062004578.1 Staurois parvus
AGCCCACCACCGAAAGGGGGCGTGGAAGACCAGATCTGATCACAAGATACATATTAAAACCTGTTATATTCAGATAATCAACAACTCTCAGGGGTGGTTATAACAATATGAAACCAAGTGGCCACCCAGTCCTGCACTTTGAATAGGGAAAAAAAAAGAGACGGGACAAGAAGAGAAGGAATGAAAAGGTGGAAAGAAAAAGGGGAAAGAGAATGGCTAGAAGTGCTCCCATGGACCCACTCCCACCTGGCTCCCTCAGTAACCCCAGACTATATCGGCGACTACAACTACTGGTTCATTTTAGAGATAGGATAGATGTTGCATTTCAGTGCAAGGGGGTTTGGGAGGAACATACAGTAAGTGTTTATGTAAATCTAAATCTAAAAACAAACATTTTGTTGGTCCTATAATGTGGTGGCTGCATTTCAGGTTTTTTTTTCCTTTGTTTTCTTCCAGTGATTCTGCCCATAGCATATCTTGTTCTTGGGTGACAACACTCACCGTACTGTATCAAGACAACAGACAGACAGGACTGCTGATCCTAAATAAAATAAGGCATGTAAAGAGAATAGAAACAATTTATTTAAAATGTCATTAACATGTTGTTGAAGAAGAGAGGGGGGACAAGGGAAGGAAAAATATAAGCAGAAAAAACTTTAGCCTTAATATTATTGATAGATCATAGTTAGGTGTGCCTAGAGTAAAATTCACATTTTATCTCATCTTCAAACAGCCATGTCCGAATACACAGAGCTAAGGGTTCCTGGAAATCAAAACAACACAACTGTGCCTTGAGCATGACTGAAGTGCACTTGTTCTTCAATATGATCTTCAAGGGCCCCCTAGCATGTGGCAAACTACAGACCCAGAACTTGAACAAATATATTTACTGCACATTGTAAGGAGCACCTTAACTATACCATTTTGGAAATTTAAGAACTAGTAAAAGAATACCCACAAAATATAATGTTCATACCAATGGAACAAATAATAATAAATATTCATCTGGAATCATTACACTCTTGTTGACACATTAACAGAGCTTGCTGTGGTACTTTGCGTGTGACAGATATATGTTTGCATATGTGTGCTCGGCTATTAAAGGACTTAAGCAGTGTCACAAACATCTGGGATGTATTTCAGCCACATGGAAAAAAAAATCCTTGACACATAAGAAAGTGCATAATTTCTGTTCAGCATGACTGCTCCAGAAATATATGAATTTTTATATGCCATTGTAAAGCATAAACAGCTGGTTCTTCTTCATCAATATGGACATATCAGGATTTTGAAAATAATCTAAGACCTGCTTCACATTATTTCACAAAGTAAAAGGCTCCATGGAAAAAAGATTATGTCTGTATTCTCAGTCATCTGTTTTAAAAAGGCAATTATTCCATAAGGCGCCTCATATGTGATCGTCAAGAGTTTCGATGTTTTCACCAGAGACACACAGTACTTTTGCCAGGAGGAGCATATGCCACAAATAAGTAGGCAGAGGTTCGGACTTATTCTTTCTTCTTCTTTCCATTCTTCAATGGGTTGCTAGAATAATCCTGTCTATTGATTTCATTAAAGTATAACTAAACCCAAGCACAAAAATTTAATATCCCATCACCCCCTATGGAGATGAACAAGGGCATACATATTGGAAGTCTATTCTATATACAGCAGCACAGTGGCTAAATGGTTAGCACTTCCACCTGGCAGCACTAGGATTGTTGGTTCAAATACCAGACACAGCACCTCCTGCCTGGAGCTTGCATGCTCTCCCTGTGCCCAAGTGGGCTTCCCCTGGGTACTCTGGCTTCCTCCAACACCCCAAAGACATGCTGGTAGGCTAATTGGATCCTGTCCAAATTGGCCTTAGTACTTATGAATGTGAGCTAGGGACCTTAGCTTGTACACCCCTTGAGGGTTAGGGACTGATGTAAATGTACAATATACATGTAAAGCAATGCATAAATTGACAGCACTATATAAGTACCTGAAATAATTAAATATATGCTAACAATGGTACCTTCTATAAATTCAGGAGTGAGTGTAGCCACCCAGGAACAGAAAGTGTATTATTTGCAAGATTACCAGGTGAAAATTAAAAAAAAGGAAAAATAATGCAGCCACCCTGTCTGAGGACTTATAAACTACAATATATTAGAATGCTTTTATGTTTGGATATGCTTTAAGATACAGTAGATCAACAATAAAATTCAACAGTCAGCAGTATCAAGCAGACGCACATCCAGCATGTAAAATGCACCAATTTGTTTTTAAATATATACTTACAACCTATGAACAGAAACATATTTTGAAAGAGGTTTAGACTATTGTAAAACATTATACAGTGCACTAACCATATATCATATACTTAATGCATAGACATCCCCTATTTAAATAACCCTTCTCTTAAAAAACTTTAAAATAACAACAAATATATTTTTTTCATTTTGAACAAATAACATTGTTAAATGAGCAAATGGTGTAGCCTCCCTAGCGTTCTGATTATGTCAGTATTTCTGTGCTCAAAGTGGTACATTTTTTTGCAAGGAAATATGTTTGATTAAATGTACAAAAGGTATATAAGCCAATGGGGGTCATTTACTAAAATGGAGAGTGCAAAAACTTGTGCAGTTCTGCATAGAAACCAATCCATTTTCAGGTTTTATTGCCAAAGCTTAATTGAACAAGCTGAAGTTAGAAGCTGATTGGTATCATGCACATCTGCACCAGATTCTCTGTGCTCCAGTTTTAGTAAATCTCATACACTGAATATGTAATAAAATAAAAAGATCTGGACTAACAAATTGATTTTGCAGTGTAAAATGTACTGGTTGTTTGCCTCACTACACATATATGCACTGGCAGGGGAGCAGCAAAAGTACCCCCAACAGGTAATTGTTGATGTTGTAATATGTTAGTAAACATACTATTTTAAAGTTGTTTTAATACAGCTGAACTCTGGGGAAAGGAAATTTCTTACTTGCAACTGGGCTCCTCTTGCACTGCTAGAGTCAAATTCTAGGGCTTGAGAACCGTGAAAAACAATTTTACCTACCTAATCTTCCTATCCTGAAGCTTCTTTCATGCAGCAAGACCAGTCCCCACAGCCTCTTCTTCCCTGCGCTCTGGCAGTCAGATGTCCTCTGACATCAACAAGTGTGATGGAGGCCCCATAGCTCTGAAATGGGGATGAGGACACCAAGGAACAGTCCACTGGTAGAGCATGGGGGAGCACTGTCTGTAAGGGGAGTAGAAAATTGAGTAACTAAAACTGCTTTCCCCATCTCCTAGACCTAAACTAGCATTTATCCCATGCAGTGTAGGGTCTCACCCACTACAAGGGAGTCATTTTGCTTTTCCTGGAGTTGGGCCTTAAAACAAAAATCTTTCGTTACAGCATACACTTTGACCATTTGCTGCCTGCCCACAATAGTTGTATTGCATGTCGGTGGCAGCTTCAGGCCAGGCATTTCCAGGTTTGCCAAAGCTTAACTGAACAAGCTGAAGTTAGAAGCTGATTGGCTACCATGCACAGCTGCACCAGATTCTGAATACATCAATCTATCCCATTGTATTAAGAAATTATTCTGCAATATATTTAGCGATTTTTCTGCAGTATTTAGCAATTATTCTTCAGTGTATGTGTGTTTTTTTCGCCATCCTGAACCTGTTTTGCATTATTGCTTCCAACATTGCACCTGTTTAGTAAACTGGTGGGACTTCCTTCACTGGCAATAAAGTCAGGCAAATGTTTTCCCAGATCTGCTGATCAGACATGCAAAGTGGTTAAAAGACATTCCTGCATACAAAACTGTTTCCATGTATATTTTTAGATGTCATAGATATTTTTGCATATGATGAAGGAGGATGGCCCCTTTGAAGAGTAGTGCTTCCACCTTGTACACTTCAAGTACACTTTTAAATTTGGACTATTAATACCTATTTAAAAGCAAGTAAGTCTCTGGAACTTGTTATTTTTGCTGATTTTTGCTTCACAGTGATTAGGAAGCATTCCTAGCTGCATACAGACTTTTTCTTTTTGTGTATATTTTGGGAATGTGAAAACTTTACCAGAATAGGTAATAGGCCAGATGATCAAGCAGAGAGCAACTGCAACTTGTGGCTTGCTAAACAGGTGCAGAATTAGAAAGCAGTAATGCAAAACAGGTTCAAGATGCCAAAAAATGTGCAGCATATTGAAATCTGCACAAACATATGAAAGCTGTACAAACACCAACTCTTCGCAGAATTTCTGTGACTTAATCATGGTGACATGTGGCTGCATAGCATGGGCTCTATAAGACTAACACAACAGAATGTCAGCTGAGAATTGCTACTTAGGTAAAACAGTTCAGAGCTACTCATAGCTACTTGTGATTATTCTCATAGGCAGCATATCGGGAAGTCTAGGGTGGCACTGGTAACACAGGTGAATAGTTGGAGGGATCCAAGGCCCAAGTTCCCTACTGGAACTAGATTACTTTGGTAGCAATCAGGGAGGGGATCCCTACAGTAGCTGGGTATTTTGGAGAAGCTACACGCTATTAGGCTCTGGCCCAGCTGCCCACACATTGGTTCTGACAGTGGAAGGCCTCTCGCCTGGATGTAGATTATTTGCCTAGCTACCTCTACCTAATCTGTTGTGGCGTCTCTGAGCTGCTGAGGGATGGAAGCAGAGAAATGTATCTTCTCTGGGCGTGTCCAGAAACCAAGGGACTTATGGGAAAAAGAGTTTAAATCTGATCTGCAGCGCAATGAGCATAATGATAGGAGGAGAGAGCAGAGTGACATAGAAATGAGCTCATTAGTCTGCTTCTTCTCCTTTCTTTGTCCAGACACAAGGGTGGGAGTGAGAGAAGCCCTTAGGTGTTATTAAACTGCAGCAGAGAAAGTTATGGTCATCTCCCTACCAGACAGGAGTATGTGGTGTCAAAGAGCTATGTAAATTTCAAAGCCGAATTGACAAAAATACAAATCTTTAGGGAAGTAAAATAGCTCTCATACATATTTCATCCAGCTATGTGGACTTCAGCTTAAATACTCCTAAACTGACTGGAAAATTGACTTGTAGATATCCCTCTCCAGTTTAATACTGAGGTATCATTTTGCTACAGGCCCATTTATTGGTGTTTTTTTTTATTTGTTAAATAAGACTGTCTTTTATTTTTTAATATGTTATAAAGGAAATCCGATCCCATTTTGATAAATATAATTCCCTAAAAATTACATAATGGCCATTCGATTATGTTTGAATATACTTGTAGACAAACAAGTTGCCCCCAAATTCCTAAATTCTTAAACGACAATATGGCCACAAAAGCATTCAAAACCTCATTAAACAAGGTCATAACTATAACGTTTTCATGCATTGGTGCATGTATAGGTATAACAAAAACTCAAGCTTCCCTCCTATGTTTTTGATGCTTTGATATATATATATATATATATATATACATATATAGTGTATAATTAATAATTGTTACATTGAATTTGGTGTGCAAGGTCATTACCCTAGGGAGAGACATTTGACGGTTTCATAAGTAATGAAACACAAAAACACTGGTAGAAAAACAGAATAGATAGAATAGGAAGAAGACTAGCTAGAACCATGCATGTGGTGGGTGGTGGGTGGTGGGCTTGCTTACATATTCTGAACCTGTAACTATTGCTTATTTAATTCCATAACTAAAATAAATTACAACCCTCCCATTATAGACATGTATTTACCCCCCCCCCCCTTCTTCCACAATCTATTGATGTGCTAAAGACATCACAGAAATAATTTTCTTTCTAGCAGCAACATTTGTTCTTGTATAGATTATAGAAACCATTTGGATGATTCCTAACTTGAAGCATTTTCCGAGATACACAATGTTAAAAGAAAAAAATATATGGAGCCCATAGATACACATATCACCCTGCTTTTTTACTTGTTTCTTTTTTACTGTAAATTATTCAATCTCACTTTTTTAACTTTTACTTTTTATAACAGTTCCATTATAATAGGTAGATGGCATCTGAATATTTTATTCCCTGGGGAAAAAAGAGATGCTTGAAGAGCTTTCAGATTTCACTTAGAGCTATGTGTTATGCAAACAAAAACTTGCATCCATTGTAGTAGTTTGGAAGAATTGTGCAATTGACTTCTCTGAATGTCACGGTAGACAGTACAATACTGTATTTTTTTCAGGTAAGCGTACTACATATTTATGAACATTTAATTTAAGAGAGAGCATTGTCCAAGACGTGTGCATTGCTATTTTGTTTCCCTATTTTTATAAATAATTTTGAGTAGCATATACAAAATTATATATATATATATTTATTTATTTGGGTTGGCATAAGTGCTAATTGAACAATCTTACCACCCAAGCCACATACAGTATGCATGATGTAGGTATCCATAATAAACAAAAGCATTCACATTCTTGATAGTAAATCACGGTGTTGACAAGCTAAGGTCAGTCAAAGTTAGTCCTGAAGTTACAGTAAGAAAAGCAACACAGTGGGAGGTAATCCCCTTGTAACCTTTAAAAGCAAAGAAGATTACATTTTATGGGAATCTGCAAACTGCTAATGTAGAAGATCCCACTGAATGTAAATAACACAACCACCATTTCCCAAATGTCACTATACTGCAGCATGACAAATAAAAAGAGACACTGACAAATGGGATTGTGAGCCATACATATGTTAGAGCAGAAGATACCACAACTGCTTATTCTTCAAACTGCCATAGCAGTAGCAATTACAGCTCTTTCTCAGTTGAGGTTTTTTCTTTGTTGGTTTACATAAGTGTATTTTATTTTTAATGACTTTTATTAATTTTTGTATGCATTGTACATTTAAAGTTTTTTTCAACTTAACAATTCATAAAAAATTAAACCTTTATGGAAAAGATTGAATATTTTAGGACTATTAGGGAAAGAATGCAGAATCCTATCGAAAATAAAATACAAGCTACATAATCTATCCCAAATTTGAAAAACAACAGGTTCATTGTAGGTGCAGGCCATATCCTAAAATGCAAACAAACTAAAAAAAAATACTCTACTGTGCTTATTGTGTAGTCAACATCTATCTGAACACCAAAAGTCCCCTGGCGCTTCATATAAAATCCATTCCAGCTTCAGTATAAATCAGGGATCCTCAAACTATGGCCCGCGGGGCACATGTGGCCCGCCGAGGACATTTATCCAGCCCCCAGAGGCTTATAAACCCGCACCACTCACCTGGCCTCTCTGCAGCCAGCCAGCCATCTATTCTGATCAGTGCATGCAACCCTCACGGCCGGAGGGCAGAGCCTAGAGCTGACCATGAAGAGGGGGAGCAAGAGAGGAGACTCCATCGCTGCATGTCGGGTATCACGGCCATGGACCCTAGATAAGTGCAATAGATGATCGATCTCCTCCCTCTCTCTTTCCCCCCTCTCTCCTATCTCCCTCCCCCCTCCTCTCTCTCCCCCCTTCCTCTCTCTCTCTCTCTCTCTCTCTCTCTCCCCTCCTCTCTCTCCCCCCTCCTCTCTCTCCCCTCCTCCCCCCCTCTCTCCCCCTCTTCTCTCTCTCTCCCCCCTCCTCTCTCTCTCCTCCTCTCTCCCCCCTCCTCTCTACCCCCCCTCATCTATCTCTTTCCCCCTCCTCTCTCTCTCTCCCTCTCCTCTCTCTCTCCCTTCCTCTCTCTCTCTCCCCTCCTTATCTCTCCCCCCCTCTCTCATTACATTATACACAGATCTGACCCAACAAGGTGTCCTGCATTTACTGTATATTTCGCTCCATAAGACACACTGCAGTCTCTGGATATCTCCTGTACTGTGTCTGCATTTGTTCATAGTTTTTTTTTTTTAACTATAGTCCGGCCCTCCAACGGTCTCCAACCTCCCCCTGTTTAAAAAGTTTGAGGACCCCTGGTGTAAATCATGCAGTACCATTGAATTAATGTCAGCTGAGAAACATAAAATAATTAGCTGTCCTTTTAAGTGGAACTAAAGTTTCTTTTGTACAAAGTGGTCACAGGTGTATAGTCTTGGGCAATACTATGCCGCAACAAAGTAATTCCGATGCACAGGCATGGAAGTTACATAATTTGGGCCAAAGCCAATCAAGAGGCGTAAGATTCCAAACCCAGAAGACCGGGAGAATATAGAAGTACTGGCGACACTACAGTGCTTGAGGAGATTGCTTTTCTAGGTACGTCTGCCATAATTTGCAAATATGTTGTGCATACTTGTATATTATGTCATAAACCTCATAGGGCCCCAAAGTGTTGCATTTTGCCTGCAGGTTTAGTTCCACTTTAAGATGAACTTCACTAAATGTTCACAATATTTACCAGTGATGTGTTCTCAGCTTCATTTGCTTTTATTTTCCTCTATAGGCATCATACAGAGAATTCCTTCTCTGCATACATTTTTAAAATTCTTCAGCCACAGTCAGTGTGCATGCATGGTCATGTCCATGATGATACAGAGCAGAAGCTCCCAAAGGTCTGGCTATGATTAGGGTGCTGCAGATGGCACTATAGCCAACCTATATATCACCAATATGTTTTCAACCAATAACATATCACCCTTTCTTAAGAGAACCACACATTATATTGTGATTTAATAGCAGACATGTATTACAAAAAGTATCAAACAAGTCAAAATTGTTAGATAAATCACTGCTGGTTCTTAGGGTAGATTATCAACGCTGCTCAAGCTGGGGAAGCCAAACTCCTGCAGTCACCAGGGAGAAGCTTTGGCAGAGACTCATAGCCTGAAGCCGCTTTCAAGTCTAAGCTAGGCTGGTTGGACAGGAGTGCAGCACTTCTTTGATTTTATATATGCTAGGTCTCAGGGTTTGAAGTTACATAATATTACTTGTATCTGCATGAGAGAGCATTGGGGAGATTGAGAACAAAAAGTTACTAACCATATCATGCCACTTTGAGGACATTTAAACAATTATTCAAAGATACAGTTCAAGGCACTATCACCATGTAACTTCAACTTGAATGTATTAATGGACACTATACACTATATTGCCAAAAAGTATTGGGGCACCCCTCCAAATCATTGGATTCAGGTGTTCCAATCACCTCCATGGCCACAGGTGTATAAAAATCAAGTACCTAGGCATGCAGACTGCTTCTACAAACATTTGTGAAAGAATGGTTTGCTCTCAGGAGCTCAGTGAATTAGAGCATAGTAACGTGTTAGGTTGCCACCTGTGCAATAAATCCATCCGTGAAATTTCCTTGCTACTAAATATTCCACAGTCAACTGTTAGTGGTATTATAACAAAGTGGAAGCAACTGGGAACAACAGAAACTCAGCCATGAAGTGGTAGGTCATGTAAAATGTGCATGCTGAGGCACAGTGTGCAGAAGTCACTGACTAGCTAAAGACCTCCAAACTTCTTGTGGCCTTCATATTAGCACAACAACAGTGCGTAAGAGAGCTTTATGGAATGGGTTTCCATGGCCGAGCAGCTGCATCCAAGTCTTACATCACCAAGTGCAATGCAAAGTGTTGGATGCAGTGGTGTAAAGCACACCGCCACTGGACTCTAGAGCAGTGGAGGCATGTTCTTTGGAGTGACAAATAATACTTCTCTGTCTGGCAATCTGATGGACATGTCTGGGTTTGGCGGTTGCCAGGAGAACGGTACTTGCCGGACTGCATTGTGTCAAGTGTAAAGTTTGTTGGAGGGGGGATTATGGTGTGGGGTTGTTTTTCAGGAGTTGGGCTTGTAACCTTAGTTCCAGTGAAGGGAACTCTTAATGCGCCAGCATACCAAGACATTTTGGACAATCTCATGCTCCCAACTTTGTGGGAACTTCCTGTTCCAAGATGATTGCGCACCAGTGCAGAAAGCAAGGTTCATAAAGACATGGATGAGCGAGTTGGGGGTGGATGAACATTACTGGCCTGCACAGAGTCCTGACCTCAACCCAATAGAACACCTTTGGGATGAATTAGAGCGGAGATTGTGAGCCAGGCCTTCTCATCCAACATCAGTTCCTGACCAGTGCCTGAAAAAACTACTTAATTACTGAGCTACCAGTGACACATGGAAACACATAAACCTTGGTACTAACGATTATATTTAAAAAATGAAACTCTTCACATACATTTTACGTGCCATTTGATATATGATTTTGTAAGTAGAATTGTTGTGGTTTTAACCAATTAATCTTTGGCGGTATTATACTATGGAAGGTTTCTTTTATATGTGAGTGCTTCCTGTGGCAAGAAAAAGGAATAAGCTGTTGCAGAATTGGAACATCTACATGGTTGTAATTATACTATCGGGATACATGCAGCATCATGCCAAATAGACCTCCTATACTTTGGGGTCTAGGAATTTGGTAAGAGGCTAGTTATGTTGGTGGTGGATACACTTTTCACAATGAATTGAATGTTGATGTTGATGAACACTTTCTTCACGGGAGAACCTTTAAAATTAAAATTTCTTTTGAACTTTCATTTATATGTTATGTTGGGATTGATCATGTTTATTTGAGTATTATTAGTTACTCACTTATATATTCATTCATTTACAGTGCAACTTATTTGTACGAGTACAATTTAAACATATGGTGGATGTTTTTTGAGTGCAGCTGTATACTATTATTTATTTACTTGATCACTAAGCGCAGTGGAAAAAGTTTTTTATCTGTTTTGTGTCTATAGCCAAATGTCTTCTTTTTTTTCATTTTGGATAGAGAAATGAAGAATTAGAAATTATGTCAGAATTTTATTCCTGTCTGTGTCTCTGTTGTGCAAATATACATTCTCTATTTGCCCGGGTGATCATTGTTGCCTAGACAGAAAGGAATCCCAAATTGTACACTTGTCACCAGAACAAGAGGTGAGGTGAAACCTTCTAAGGAGGACACCTGTTCCTGTGACTACTGGCCAAGAGGGAGATTTCTGTCATTTTTGTAGAGATTTGTTTTCACTGCTTGTTGAATCACTGGGACAGAAATGAGGGGAAACCTTACCGATATTACACAGGCAACAAAAATACACTAACAGGGGTTTAAACCCTTATACACTCTATTAAACAGATGTATTTAAACTACGTAAAACTAAATAGAATAAGAAGGCTTGACCAGTTGATAGGAAGTGATGGGTGTTATGAAAAATGTCGATGTCTATTCCAACAATTAGGTAGTAGGATTAGAATATGTCATGCTTCCCATTAATCTTTTGGGGAGTGAAAAAATTAAGATTCTCATTAGAATATGTGGCCAACAAATCCTCAGGAACTTTACAGTGCTATTCAACGAGTATGCACTAAAATCCCTAAGGAAAGCTTCAAGCATCTTGTTGTATCCTATTCAGGTTGTGCTGAAAGTAAAAGGGGGTTGTAACTAGAATTTATTAAAGGTACCTTGTAAAGTGTCCACTGACTGAATATAAGTCAGTCTGGAACAATAAAAATATATTTTTTATGTGTAGCGGTACCCCAAAAGTATCTAAAGTGTCATCAATGTGTACCAAACAAGTGAATAAGATTAGTGATAAAAAAGATAATTATGTGAGTATAACCTGCGCAGAGGACTGATCAATTAGACTGGCAAAATCCCAAATGTGTACCGGTGAACAAATGTGTGAGTGCAAACATAAAAATTTCTGCGTTGCCTCTCCCAAAAACTACTTTAAATAATTAATTAAATAAATGAATGAATTAACTCCCTACTACACAAAGGGTCCCCACAAATGTGCATGTGCTATAATGCCCCGTGGGCTGGCAATTATATCCTTCCTCCCCAGCGACTAAATCCCAAATAAATCAATAAGTAAATACAAGGTGCTTAAACAACAATAGTGCTAAAAATAGCATTTATACAATGCCATGAAACTGTGTATACAGTGAAATTGTATAAAACTATATATATATATATATATATACATATATATTAAAGTCCCAATAATTGTGCAAACATATAAAAGTTAAAGCAAAATTGACAGTTCCAAAAAAAACCAGAAGAATCCCCCATCCGCATCCGGTGTGAATATTAAGTGATACAGTAGTAAATCTTCTTATCCATAGCAATTCTCTGTGCGTAGTGCTCCAATTAGTGCTCCCCCTCCAGAGCCCAACTCACCACAGATAATTGACCACCTGGAATGGTAGGTCAAATATCGCATGAGATATTGCAGAGCTCTCTTGCTCGAAAGTTGGCCGTCTGTGTGGTCTTGACACCTCTATACACTGATGACGGACTCCATAGTGGAAACACTTCTAGATCAATCGTTTGCAACAAAACTCCTGAACCTCCATAGTACTCCTCCACCACCGTAAAAACATCAAAGGGAAACTTCAGTAGCGTAACACTGTATTTATTAGGTAACGTCATACGACGAAACATGTAGAGCAGGGCTTGATAGCGCTACACTTGTTCTCTGAGAAGAAATTACTTTTTGCTGGGATTTAAAGTGCCATACACATGGTTTTTATGTAAGTGCAATTTTAAATGTTTTTTACCTAATAAATACGGTGTTACACTATGGAAATTTCCCTTTGATGTTTTTATGGTGGTGGAGGAGTACTGTGGAGGTTCTGGAGGAGTTTTGTCGCAAACGATTTATCTAGAAGTGTTAAAATAACACAGCATCAACATGTGAATTAATTATATATACCTCCTCCCATGTCACTTAGCCCATCCTCTGATGAAGCCACCTGGGGCGTGGCGTAACGTGTAAAAAAGGAGGCGTTGATTGATGCCATATGCTGGTAAAGGGAGATAATCCCAGCTTGTCAAATTGCTTTCATTATGCATGCTTAATCACCTCAGATGAAATGTGAGTGGATTTTGTTTTTTAAATAAAATGTTTATGCTGATTTTACTACACTATGTTGGCAATTCTGTGGTCCTGAGCACTTAGATCATTTGCTGATGAACAAATGGTTGACCGGGGAGACAAACAGCTGTATCTGTGACTCTGATTTTTCTGGAAAAAAGTGCTATAAAACCATTTTGGTCTAATCTGAAGGTGAGAGTCCACCTTGAGCTCAAGTGGGTGTATTCACTTTTAAGTGAGAGTTCCATTTACAGCACTGGTGTTGCGGTTGCACATACAAGAAAGAAAAGAATGGTATAGACTGTGATACATGGACTGCACTTTACTAATTAATTATCTTTTTTATCACTAATCTTATTTAGTTGTTTTTCTGTATGAAGAGTGGGTTTCATTACCGTATATATTTGTGGTTTTATTTATATTATAGAGCACTTTGTATTTGGTACACATTGATGACACTTTACATGTCGGATGCTATTTGGGCAGCGCTACACATAGACAAATATATTTTTATTGATTAGTGCTGGGAAACACTATTTTTTGCGTTGGCGGCAGCCTTGTTTTGTTTTTTTTTTACACTATATTTTATGCACTTGTGTTATCTTTGGGGTTTTTGTGGAAGCACACTGGTTTTTATACAACAGTCTGGAACACTAGTAATGGATTTTATAAAACCCCCTATATCTGAGTGGAACAATTCCAGCTATGTTAGACAGAATTATTTTGAACCATTGTAACTAATCAGGCATTATACTTATATTATTTACTTATTATTATATTTTCTACAAGTATCTTGTATGGCAAATCTTTCCAGTAGTGGAGGTTGTATGGTGTTTACTTCACAAAGGAACTGAATATATGGGATATGTTAGCGCTTTACAAATTTACAGGCCTCCCACTCTTCCAAGAACAGCAAAGCAATGATAATGGAGAGAACATTTTTTTCTTTCTACATATTGCTAAGTGAAGAATAAAGCATATGGCTATTTTGCACAATAATACTGTCATAATTAGCAGGAGCAAACTTAAAATGGGATATCAACAAACGGTGTATACGCTTGCCAAAGCTCATTAATTTCAAATACTAAAGCCAAACTCAAATTTAGCAAAAATGTAAGTCACTCTCCTTATCTGCACTGTACCAGCCAGACACAATTACGATTAATTAAAGTTCGCTGAAGTATGGGGTCACTTCAATTAACTAATTGAAGGGACAAAAGAAAACAAAAAATATTGCTAACATCTAAAAGATAAATAGTCCATACTTTTCAGTTTTGTTGGCTTGTAACATGAGTACTAGCAAAAATGTTTATTCTAACGCGATGTGTGAATTAAGGATGTGTTTGTTGTAAACTAATCTATCGAGGACTAAAAATATACACTTTGGCTGTTTTTGTATGTAGTCACAATTATTGCACCCAAATTCCAACTTCTCCCTTACCGATACAGTTATGTTACTTGGACTTGGACGCCACTTTCAGCAGAACGGCGAGTACTGTTATTGTGCAAAGGGCACACATTGAAAAATGCTCTGTATTGCTTTGTGGAATGTGAGTTCGCATTTTACCGGAGACAAATTAAAATCTTTTGTAAAGGATAAAGCACTATGTGGGAATCTTTCTTTTTCATGGCCTAAATTGGAGGAGCAAAAGGGAAGAAGAGGAGATAGGAGATAGACCCCCACAGGACGAGGGGAGATAGCCATATCTATCCATCCAGCCCTCATAACCCAGAAGAAATTGGGAGGCCATCTAGTGGAAGGAAAGTAATATTACAGCCCACTTCAACAGCAATATATTTTCCATACATCTTTATATACAGATTGGGACGTTTATATGTCATCTAAGTTAAGGACAATTAGTATATAGCTCTAAATCACTATTTTAGGCTGTATAAGTGAGGTGAGCATACTATATTATTTGCACAGCAAGATTAAATAGAGGTTTTTTTTATTATTATGTATTATCTTTTTATATTAATTTGTTTATTACTTTTCATTATTTTTTCATTATTATTTTTTCATAAAACTGTTTTGTGTATTTTGCAATTTTGCACATATATGTTTTGCACATATATATCACTATGCATGGAGGTTTTTTTGTTTATCTGATTGGATTAATTTTATTATCACGCACCTGGAAGTTGAATAGATTTATTTGCTTTTTTCACATCATCAATTTTATTAACTTAGCAGAATTGTATTATAACTAATTACAGCACAAGGAGTGTTTTAATTTTAAATTATACCACTATGGATTAATATTTATTTAGATTTATTTATTTATTCTAGTTATATATATTATATATTACCAAATACTTTTGAGTAGTGGAGCGCGACACATTTAATATTTTATTTGTCTATTTTTACACAGTATTATGAGTATGTGTTTTTGTGTTGATGCACCATCACATTTTTAGGAGTTAATTATTTATAAGCATTTTTTATACCACTATAGTAGCTCACAAGTACACATTATTATAAAATTTATGTTACTTGGACTTACTGGAAAGCAAAAGCAATTTTTGTTTTGTGCTAGAATTAATGGCAAATTGTTTGATTATATTCCTATGCAAAGTGCCAGAATTTCTGGAATTTTGCTGGGTGTTATAAATGTATAAATGGACTAGCCACCTGTTGGATTTCAGCATCATCAACATCAGGCACTGGTAACTCTCCTCTCCTCTTGCATCCAGACATCCTGGATCTTCCTCCGAAGCAAAGGTGGAGAAGACAGGACCCAGTAAGTGAATCCCCTGTCTTCCTGGGTTCTGTCTTCTCTCCTCTATACTGCCTCTGAAGAAGTCTCTAACAAGAAAATGGTGAGGGTAGCTTATGCATGTTTTATATGGTTTTAACCTTTTAAATAAAGTGGTAATAAGGTATGTCAGATTTATGCTTTTTTTGTCCACATTGTATCATGGCTTTGGATTTAAGTTCCTCATGGGTCATTGTGCTGGATCAGATATTTGCACAGTGGTCAGAGAGGAGAGTTGATGGTACACAACCTAAGATCCAGCATCCAGAAGCACTTATCCACAAATGTTTTTGGACTTCAGTTATGTTGGTCCAATGTATCCAATGGGCTTGGAGGCCTATAGAATTGCAAGGTGACTTAAAATGCAACCTTTTGATCAAATTAATTTGTGTTTGTGTTTTTTTTCTATTGAACTGCTGGATATTACAAATGGACAGGATATAGATCCCAGGAAAGATTTACTAATGAAGCAGAAGCAATAAAAAAACAATTAAAGAAAAAACCAAATTATGGTAAAATCGATGTAATTGTATTCTAAAATCTTTAAGATGTTTGGCAGTTAAGCCACATGCTAGCTAGAATCATAGGTTAGTAAAGATCTTTTTTTAATTTAATTAACCTCTAACATGATTTGTTATTCAAAGTTAACACATACTCATCATTTTTTTTACTAGATTTCACTTTGCATAGTAAACATGCTGTATATTTTACATAATGAACATTCACCAAGGTTGGTGACCAGCCTTTATGTTTTTAGTACTGTAAATTAACCTAATTGCCTTTGCCATGCTGCTGGTCTTTAGTCTGCTGCTAGTCTGCTGTAATCATACGTAAAGTTGAATTCAGTATATATCAGACCTTTTCCAAAACAGCTTAATTCTGCATAATCCAAAAACTTGAGCATACTAGCTACTTTGTTGTTCGCAAGCATGACCAAATACATTGATTTGACATTTTACCTTGTCATAGAGACCAATTCATATTCTTAGAAAAAGAGATTATATTAGTTTTGAGTTTAGATCTGAATCAAAGAGAATGCCCTTAAAATATTAGTGGAGGATATTCCCAAATCCCAATATCATATTATTTGACATAATTAGGGATATGCATTATAAGGTTTGTGGGAAAAAGTGATATTGCAAAATATAGTTGAGTGTCCTACTGATTCTTTTGATTATCTGGCCTTGGACTGTTATTTGCAAAGGAGCATAGAATGTATGAGTGCAGCTGGTAAGGTGACACAGACTAAAGAGGTGGAAGAAAGCAAAGAGAAACAAGTAAAAATAAAAAAAACATGACAGGAGGTACATGAAATGGTATAATACAATGAGCTACACAACATATTATTCTGGGTGACCAGAAGTACAGTGTTTTTTCAGTACCAGAGAACCCTACCTGTTGCTAAGATATATTATATTTTCTGGACCACTTTGGATTCTACAGCCCAGGAATCAGATTTTGTAATATTATTTTTTTCAAATGTTGGGATAAGCAAAACTGGTAGTATACTACTTGTCCAAAAAAAAGGATTTTTTTTGGGGGGTGCATGCGTGAAGCCGACCAAACAGGACATGCTTGATTAAAGCTCTGCTCCTCATGGACTCCCATGGCCGCTCTCAGCCCTGACCTGGCAACCCCTCAACACACCTATCGCTTTGCCTAAACCCCCCCAAATACCTGACAGCCACAAGCATGGTGTACAGGGGGCACTAATCAGAAACCCAAGCCGAAATCTATCAAGGAAGTTTTGGCTCGGGCCTCCACCAAGATGGCAACGGCTCCCTCTCCCTTCTCCTTTCAGAAGGCCTCCCTAGACTTCCAGAAACACATGACTCCCTCCTCTAGACAAAACTATGACAAAGCTCGCCTAGAATTAGACTTATTTCTTACAGAATCACAGTCAACCCATACAAATCGACAGCCCTAAATATATCCCTCCCATCACCTCTCATAGACCAACTGCAAACACTCCTACCTTTCACCTGGTCCTCCCATTCTATTCCATTCCTTGGGATCTAATTCACAGCAAACCCAAATGACCTATACTGTGTAATTTATCCCCCCATGCTATTTCACCTCACCTCCCTTATGAAGAAGTGGTGTCCATTACCCAATTCTTGGCTAGGGTGAATTACGGTCATCAAAATGACCATCTTACCAAAAATTCTATACCTATTCCAGGTTCTCTCAGTTCCTGCATACTTTCACCGCATCCTACAACATGGCATCTCCACATTTGTCTGGAATAAATTAAAATCCCAACTCCCCAAGAACACATTCTTCACCCATAAACTGAAAGGCGGTCTGAGATTACCCAACTTCCAAGCACGCCCCCAAAGAAACACCCCTATCAGTGTTGCTAGAATCCGTAGACTGTGACCCTTTATTGGTGGCTAACCTCTTATGGCTAGACCCGTCTCTTTGACGCAATCTTATCAATCCAATCACACATCATTATCTTTCCACTTGGGACAGACTTAAAAAAACACTACCTTTTACAGTCACGCCATGATCCCATGCTTTCCTTCCTCCGAAACCTGGCCTTCTACCCAGCTTGGTCCTCCACCACCTCCTTCTCAGCATGGGCCTCTGCTGGCCTGCTCCATATATACAAATTTATATCCTCTTTCAAGATAACACAGTTTCCATCCCTACATGAAACTCTTTCGCTACCTTCAAATAAAGCACTTTGTCTTCCCCATACTCCCCTCAGACCCCTTCACCCCTCTCCTTTCTTACTTTGAACGTACCTGCAAACCAGACCCCCATAGGAAAGGACTCCTCTCAAACTTATACAGACAGCTCTTACACTTTAAATACTTAAGCTCTGGAAGAATTTACCCCCTTCATGACCAGGGCATTTTTTGCTATGCAACACTGCAGTACTTTAACTGGCGATTGCATGGTCATGCAACACGGTACGTAAATACATTTTTTATTATTTTTTTTACACAAATAGAGCTTTCTTTGGTGGCATTTGATCACCGCTGGGATTTTTTTTTATTTTTTTTTAAATAAACAAAAAAAATACCCCAAATTATGGGAAAAACAATATTTTCTACCTTCTGTTATAAAACATATGCAATAAAAAAATTAAAACTAAAATGTCTATAAATTTAGGCCAAAATATAATCTGCTACATGTCTTTGTAAAAAAAAAATCCAAATAAGCGTATATTAGTTGGCTTGTGCGAAAGTTATAGCATCTACAAACTATGGTATATATACTAGAATTTCTGCAGCCATGACGCTATATTTCAATGGTGGTGATCAGTGACTTATAGTGTGACTGTGTGACTGATAGAGTGGCAAAAAATCTGGTGTTAAGAGACACTGGGAGGTTCACTAGCTGACACTGACATTGGTGGTGACACTAATACAGTGATCAGTGCTAACACTGTACACTGACGCTGTACTAATGGCATTGGCTGGGAAGGGGTTAACATCTAAGGGCAATCAAGTTGTTATCGGTGTACCTAACAATGTGTAATAAGTGCTGCTTTTACTTTAATATTGGTCTGTTTTTTCTCCCTGCTTTGCAGAGAGAAGAAACAAGCAGATCGCTGTTCCCTGTACACAGAGTTCTGTGTTTTAATAAACACAGAACTCTGTGTATGATTGGCTACAGTCGATCATCTGACTTCAGCCAAAATAATTGGCTAAAATTAGCTGCCAAACTTGTGCTGTCTCCAATCATAGCATAGGTCCACAGAGGGTGCCAATATATGTGCCCCAAACACGGAAGAGAGGTCGCGACGTACGAGTACATCTCTTGGCCTGCAGCTGCCACCTACATGCAGTACAACTATTGTGGGCAGGCGGCAAACGGTCAAAGTGTATGCTGTAACGAAAGATTTCTTTTAAAGCCCAACTCCAGAAAAAGCAAAATGACTCCCTTGTAGTGGGGCTGACCATACACTGCATGAGATAAATGCTAGTTTAGGTCTAGGGGATGGGCAAAGCAGTTACCCAATTTTCCACTCCCCCTACAGACAGTGCTCACCCATGCTCTACCAGTGGACTGTTCCTTGGTGTCCTCATTCCCATTTCAGCGCTATGGTCCCTGCATCAGTTTTGTTGATGTCAGAGGACATCTGACTGCCAGAGCTCAGGGAAGAAGAGGCTGCAGGGACTGGTCTTGCAGCATGAAAGAGGCTTCAGGATAAGAAGATTAGATAGTTAAATTGCTTTTCCAGGTTCTTGAGTTCAGCTTTATTAAAACAACTTTAAAAATAGTATGTTTACTAATATATTATGACATCAACAATTACCTGTTGGTGGTACTTTTGCTGCTCCCCTGCCAGTGCATATATGTGTAGTGAGGCAAACAACCAGTACATTTTGCACTGCAAAATCAATTTGTTAGTCCAGATCTTTTTATTTTATTACATATGCAATGGAGGAGATTTACTAAAACTAGAGCACAGAGAATCTGGTGCAGCTGTGCATGATTGCCAATCAGCTTCTAACTTTAGCTTCTTCAGTTAAGCATTGACAATAAAACCTGGAAGTTGATTGGTTTCTATGCAGAGTGTACCAAGTTGAACGACCGATCAACTTGGGTACAACCAGATTTACTTACTACTAGCAGCCACTAGCGATAATCATTGTCTTCCCCCATTGCCGAAAGAGGACAATTACTTAGCAGGAGGGATTCCCCTGTCAGCACAGTCTGTGTTGAAATTTGCACCATCTATGGCTGGCCTTAGAGGCCCCAGCAGCAAGACAACCTAACTACAATGTTCCTGCCTATTTAAAATGTCACTTCAAAGTGCTGCTCTTCCTATTGTTTCCTCAAAATTTCAAAAGCATTTAAAATCTTAAAAAGAACCACTACAGAGGCAGATATGTAGAACTTGGAATTTATGATGGGAGATCTATCCAGTGAATTTTCTGAGAGACACAGAAATCATTTGGTGATTTATCTCTTCAGGTAAATGAAGTAACTGAAAAGTAGATTGAAGTAACTGAAAAGTAAATTCGTGTTCATAGATTGCCATCTAGTTGTAAAACCAAATAATGCTTTTTTATACTTCAATTTACTTTTAAAGCAGCAAAGTGCTTCCTTAATAACTTCAAAGGGCAATAACCAAATACAACCAACCAAAACGCACCCACCCACCCACCAAAAGTCATCTTTCATTGCCTTCAAGTTCAGATTTGTAGAGAGGTGAGAAGCCTAGAGCATGGGTTTCTCAACTAGCATGTTTAACCAAGAGATACTTCTGATAAAGTTATAAAAACTTCATTATCAGCACTAACATTGTGTATTAGATGAGTGGGAGGGTCTGCACTAGACCATGAAACTGGAGGGGAGCGTCAAAATCTGTGTATTAGATCTCATACACACTTGAGCTCAAACGTGCTGCCTTTACATCCTGGTCACATTGGGTGCGACGTGCCATGCAATTTGCATGCCCTGTGACTTGCAAATCGTATGCAAAGTCGCACCCTATTGTCAGCTATTAGAGCAGTCATATCTGACTTGCTCGGAGCCGCACCAATTTCTAAGTAGTGCATGCACTACTTTTGCTGCGATTTGCATAGACATCTGTGTCAGATGTCTTGCAAACCGCAACTAAAATCGTCAGGTCACCCGATTTTGAAATCGGCTTTGATGTGATCGGGGGCTTAAGTTTTTTTTTTCTTTGCCTCTAAATGTCCCTCCATGGTAACCTATATGTCCTAGCACACATAAGACTTTATAGGAGTTTACAGGTGAGGGCTGTGACGGGCACGGCGTCAGACCCCCAGACCTTCTCACCAACTTGTGACCGAAGGACTAGCCAATCTAAACCGTGCTGTCACATGCGTAACAATGCCACACTCAGCTGCAACCTGCACAAAGATTTTCCAGCTCACTGGACCACAATCTATGTGCCGCAGCCTGAGAGCGATTGTTACTGGGTCAGGTTAACTACGCAGTTAACCCTTCACACTGCCACCACCGCCTTTTTGTACAGATAAGGAGGAAACTCGCCAATCTTAGCAGTAACACTATGATGTTTGAATAAGTGTCTGTATACACACTGTCTCCGCAGACAGATGTATGCAGAAGTTTAAAACACACAGTAGCGCTCTTCAGAGACAGGGATTCTTAGTTTGCATTAAAGAGCTTTAGAAACAGTTCAACACTTTTCAGAAAATAGGATTTATTACTAAAAAGGTCAAAATGGTGCAATAAAAATATTTACAGAAAAAGATGTAGCCAAAAAATATATATATAAATATATATATATATATCTATATATATATATATATATATATATATAAATACAGAGAGCTATAACACAGCAGAGAGATAACAGAAAGAAGTTTAGAGAGGTAGAATACTCACCAGAGTACTTGGTTTAAGCAGATTCAAGTGTCCTTAGCAAAAGGGTACAGTTTCTCCCAAAGTTGGTTCCTGATGTTAAAAAGGGAGAAACTCTTCATCTTACCTCTCTCAGCCTGACAGCCTCTTTTCTAGTCCACCAGCAGGGGGTGTCTACTGAAGCCAAGGGCCAATCGCCTCATTTGGGGAGGGGGTTTTAGGCGAAGACCCAGGCTGGACCAAAATCCCTCCCAAGTTATACCATGGTTAATAACCTTCCATAGGTACATGTAACATCCTATCCACTGGTAGGATAATATGCACAATGATATTCTGAACGTGCAGACATCAAATATGACATATCTGCTTGGGACGCTTAAGGAGATATATCGCTTTCTGCTCTCGGATAGACGTAATCTAGGGATGTAAGGTAGCAGGTGACTCACATTAAAGTGCCCTATCTGAATATATGCTTTGTTTGATTGTATGTATTTCCTATCGGGCGTTATGAAATTGTATGAAAAAGTGGTTTCATATGGGATGTAGGTTTTACTGCTGTTCCGAAATGCTTTTCAAGTCCAGTGACTGACGGGCTTATAGCTTTACGTTCAGCTCAGAGCAAGAGGCTAACAGACACCATGGCATCAGCTAATTGGTTTTACAACCATGAAGGGTATCCAGCTGTACCCTCTGCACTCTTGAACTCAGCCACACCAGACCACATACCATTCAACAACAAGGGAGGGGGGGGACTGATTTGGAGTGAGAATGACACAAGATGGAGCATCTTTAGCAGCATGGATGTCCGTGTCCCTATCTGTACGTACAATTACTACAGGGGCATTTAGAGAAAGATAAAAAACATCACTTGTGCTTTCAGGAGAGGAGCTTTTGAGCAAAAAATGCTCAAAAGCACATAAACGCACCAAAGCATGCATAAATGCGCATAAACGCTAGGCGTGTTTATGCGTGTTCCCTCAGTAATGCATTGTAATGGCCAAAAGACTGTATTAACACCAGACGTGGGAACACGCATAAATGCACATACAAAAATGCAGATTTTTACCATGTTTTTGCTGCTGCTAGACTCCTGTTGGAGAAGAAAGCTTCAATAGAATACAGTGTGCATGAAGCCTTAGAGCACTGTGTGCTGCAGAAGACATTTCATTCCTATAACTAGTTTATGAAGATTAGCAGTTTTTTAGGTAAAAATGAAATAATCAAATGCAGTAACCTATAGCAACCTATAAGAATTTATCTTTCATTTATCTGCATGTAGTAAACAAACCTGATTTGCTATGGGATGTTAAACTTTCCATTTTACAATTGCCCATTTTAAAGTGACCCTGACGCTGTAAAAATGTTGCTAAATGTAGAAGTGTCGGTAAATGAAAACATTTTGAACTTACCTTTCCAGAAAGCAGTTACTCAAATCTTCACTATTTGTAAGAGGCCTGGCCACCGTTGCTATCTGACTCTGCTGGGGTTGACATATACTGTGTCGCCCACTAGATGCTGTAGTTCCTCCTACCAACCCGTACATTACAGTTGACTTAGCATTGGGTTGGAGAAACCACAGGGCACAATGGGGCACATGCTTTCAGAAAAAAACCACACAAGTGAGGGATGGCAACAGCATCTGGAGCTCTTCAAGAGGATGAAGGTAATAATAACCACCATCAGAAAGGTAAGTAAAAAGCTTCTGCTTCCAAGTTTTTACACGATGACAGGCTCCATTTGAATACTTTGGTAAATAAGCTAGTTCGCTTAAATAATGAATTACTGCTTTCTGGGCTCCGAACACTTATTTTATTATCATTTCACATTCAGTGTATGTCATCATTATAACTTTTATTATTCTTGTTTCTCCTTAAGTTTCTCTATGTTGTTTTGGTATGATATTTTTATTTTCTTTTTTTTGAGAAAATGTCCTTCTGTGTGAGCATCTTTCTGTTCTTCATTTGTCTGAGTCAAATGTGAAGTCCCACAAACTCTTTCAAGTGTTTTTTTCAATTGAAAACTTTTGCATAACACAGGAACTTTAAAGACTGAAGTTGTGTGGGTGCCTCAGTTTACTGCTTGTTTTATTGCGCTTTCCTAAAATATTTGTCAGACAATCCACTACTGTGTTAAAGAGATCCTGTCGCCAACAGAATCATCAAGTAATTTAAATGCTTACTTGCAGCCTTTTTGTTCTTTCTCTAAAGTTTTTATTGACTTGCAATGTGCCTTTGAATGTGATAGCAAATTTGACTTCTTGAGAAAGAGCTGTTTCCGTAGCACAGCACCATCTTCTTGTATGTCATAACCCGCTCCTCTTCTGGGAGTGTCAAATTTGTCTGTGCTGCCTAAACTCCTCCACCCCTTTCCTCACCTTCTTGCTCAACCATTTATGTAGCAGTCAGGGGAATAGTGAAAGATGTGATAGCTCTAAGTCTGCTAGGGCTATTAACATAATATCCATGATTTTATATCATCCAGTGCCTTGCAGTACTACCAAATAAATATTATGCCATTAAATTAAATTTAAACCGATCTCTACTGAAATGTCCTCAATGAAAAAAAACAGCCCACTGTGTCCATAATCCTTATGCAGCTTAATTCAATTTAAACAAGAGACTTTGTGTCATTTAGTGCTTCCACAAATGCTGCACAATATGTCCTTATGGATGTTTCTCTGTGATTTGCTTTCACCTTAAGTACATATCCCTTCACCACCACTCCAAAATTCTCACCCTATGTATTGACCTAATATATATCCTGAGCTCTGTCATTTCAAAGCCATTGTTTCTAATTTTTAGCAACTCTGTAATGACTGGCATATTACCACTGGATTGGCGTAAGGCCAATGTGGTGCCTGTATTTAAAAAGGGGTCAAAATCTTTACCAAGTAATTATAGACCTGTTAGTTTAACTTCCATAGTTGGAAAGATACTGGAGAGTTTAATAAAAAAACACATATTTGAGTTCTTGCTGGAAAAAAAATATTTTAAGCAACAGACAGCATGGATTCATGAAAGACAGAAGTTGTCAAACAAATCTGATTTCTTTTTATAAGGAGGTGAGCAAAACCTTAGACAGAGGGGCGGCGGTGGACATGGTATACTTGGATTTTGCAAAAGCATTTGACGCCATTCCCCACACATGGCTAATGTGTAAGGTAAAGTCTACAGGCTTGGAAAAATCAGTATGTAAATGGATAGAAAACTGGCTAAAAGATCATATTCAGAGAGTAGTGGTTAATGATTCATACTCTGAATGGTCTAGGGTTGTCAGTGGTGTACCCCAAGATTCAGTGTTGGGGCCCTTACTTTTTAATATATTTATAAATGATATAGGGTCTGGGATTAAAAATACCATTTCAGTCTTTGCAGATGACACCAAGCTGTGCAGTGGAATAACGTCTTTACAGGATGTCTCCAACTTACAAGCCGACCTCAATGCACTGTTTAATTGGGCAACTATGTGGTAAATGAGGTTTAATGTTGATAAATGTAAGGTTATGCACTTGGGGGCTAAGAATATGCATGCATCATACATACTAGGGGGGGGTACAACTGGGGGAATCAATGGTGGAGAAGGATCTGGTAGATCACAAGCTTAATAATGACATGCAATGCCAAAATGTGGTTTCTAAAGCGAGCAAAATCCTCTCTTGTATTACAAGAGGCATAGACCCCAGAGAGAGAGATATCATTTTACCCCATACAAATCATTAGTAACACCTCATCTGGAATATGCAGTTCAGTTTTGGGCACCAATTCACAAAAAGAACATTGGGGAACTGGGGAAAGTACAGAGAAGGGCAACCAAACTGATAAGAGGCATGGAGGAGATCAGCTATGAGGAAAGATTAGAGAAACTGCATTTATTCTCTTGAGAAGAGGACATTAAAGGGAGATATGATCAACATGTATAAATACATCAGTGGTTCGTATAGTGAACTCGGGGTACAGTTATTTACCCTGAGGTCACCACAGAGGACGGGGGCAGACTTTACATCTGGAGGAAAATAAATTTAATCTCCAAATATGGAAAGGTTTCTTCACAGTAAGAGCTGTGAGAATGTGGAATAGACTCCCTCAAGAGTTGGTTCTGGCCAGCTCAGTAGATTGCTTTAAAACAGGCCTGGATTATTTATTTGATATAAAGAATATAACTAGTTACTAATATTTATAGGTAAAACTGATCCAGGGAATATCCAATTGTCTCTCGGGGGATCAGGAAGGATTTTTTTCCCCTGCAGGAGCAAATTGGATCATTCTTTGCTGGGTTTTTTGCCTTCCTCTGGATCAACAGTGGGTGTAGGATTATAACTTTTTTTTTTTTAATGGTTGAACTGGATGGACTTTTTTTTTTTTTCAGCCAGACTAACTATGTAACTATATCAGTTCTCATGTTCTTTCCCTTTAAACAGTCTCCCAGGATAGAGCTGCTCTCTTCCCTGTCCAGATGTCCATTTAATCCATCCCTATTCTCCGCAATCCTTAAGGTGTTATTCATGTAAAGCTCAAAAAAGGAAAGGATATCTAGTGCTCTCCATATAATCACTCATACTTTATTTTAAAAAGCCAAAATTCTAAACACTCAACTTAAAATGTGCATGTATCCTGGTGCATAACAGTTTACATGTATTTCAATAGTAAAAACTTTTCTCAAGATGATGGACTGTGTACCTGCGGTTACTGGGGAGACATCACAGGCTCCTCCCTTATGAAGTCCCATGATCTCAATCATGTTTGGAGGAGCCTGTGACATCACTTTGCTATGCAAAGAAGGTCTACTAGGCTGTGCTGTGAGACAGAGGTACCCAGAGAGAAAGATAGGACAGACAGACTGAGCTTCTGCATAGTACTATGGTGCTGACTTCAGAGGACAGAGAGACTGGCTCATGGGTACTACTATAGGAGACCATTGCAAGGCCAAGATACAAACAGACAGAGACCCCGAGCAGCAGAGAGACGTACAGCTAGGAAGAGGGCGGTGCAGATTTCATATCCGTCTGAAGTATCAACCAGGAGCTGGAAACAGAGATTCCTGCCATCTGGAAAAGCACACAATTCTGCTAGAAGGAATCCAAGCCAGGGTGTCAGGGAGCTGAACATCAAACTGGAGCAGCAAAGTTGTTAAGTCCTTTGGGGTCATTGCAAGTGTTCTTAAGTTCTTAAACTGGTTCAAGTGAAAGATGGAGGTCTGCCCACTCTTATTGAGAAAGACATAAGGAAAGATCGGGTGGAAGACCCCCTTTGTTGTCTGACTTTAAAAGTTCTTGAAAAAAGTGGGAACTTTTTCTGCCATATTTTCTGATTACAACCAGATTGATTGATCAAGAATGGGATTTGTTGCAGCTTCGTGAAGTGCTTCTACTAGTGATTCTAAAGACAAGTGGCAGTTACTCCTTTTTGAGAAGCATAGAGGCATTGTATTTATGGTCCTGCATGGTGAGCATGATCACCTAGGCCCAGAGAGAACTTTTAGGTCTCATTCAGACTGGAGCTGATATCTGTAGCTCATGAATGAACACCTTGTTTATATGGCTTCAGCCACCAGGTTGTAGGCAGGTTGCCTACTATTAGTTGGATAGTTTGCTTCCCTGGCCAGGAGGGAAGGAGTTTATGTTTTTGCTGCCGTTCCTGGGTCTGTCTTCACAGGCTTTTTGGGTCTGACCCCCTGATCCTGTTGGATATAAAAGGGAAAGGGTTCCAGATCCAGCGAGGGGGGAGAGGAGAAGCAGAAGAGAGAGTGTGAGAGAGTGTGGGACCCTGCTGCTGCCGACGCTGTGATGCCAAGAGTCCTGCAATCAGGTTGCCAGCCTGTGCCTTCAACAGATAGGGGGACTGCTGTGACTTGCAGTATGCTTTGAAGATGCCAGCTCCTGGAGTGCCACTAATATGGACTTGCCAAGAATGGACTACACCAGTGCACATATGCTGGGAAATCTGAAGCCAAAGTTAGGGTTTATGTTAAGAAAACAGTGTTTGCCTGTTAACTTAAAGGTTCTCAAGTAAAGCCTTGAAATTTTACCATGCCTGGTGTGAAGTTATTCAAAGGGGTGTATGCAAGTAATGGACATACTACACAGTTTGCAGCTCATGTCAATAAAGCACATTGGGGTATGAAGACAATTCTGCAGGAGTTAATGCAGTGTGGAGTACAAGCAAGCGGTTGCCAAGGGTAACGAAAACCTAGCAACCAATACAAACAAGTAACACACAAAACACAGAGAAAGGACCCTGAGAGTTTATATGGTGTCATAATAAACAGGCCAGACGATGTTGCTGATGTCTTTATAAATTACTTGGTTGTGAGCGCCAATTGTGGACTAATTCCAATGCCACACATAATGCTCAACTACACGCCCAAGCAATAAACACTCTTATGGTGGTGTTGAATAAATGTACCTGGATGCCAATCTCATATAAAATGCAATGGACATGTAGCGCCCCTTTAATTAGCCAGGGGGAGCTAGACTAGGTTTTTTAAGCAGAGGCTGAATAGCAATTTGGGCATGAGACAGCCTGCTTATGAGTCAGCCAGGTTACCTGGGGTCAGGACCATGCTTAAATATAATTGGGCCTGATCGGCAGGACATCAGTCAGTGTGTGTTGGATGGAAGATAGAGTAGGAGACTGGAGTGTGGAGCCTGGGAGGGGGACCAGGGAAGAGGCTTACCTACAGGCAAGTGCAGGAAGAGGGGACCTCTACTATGGAGGAGCATCAGGGAAGGAGCCAGCCCAGAAGAAGGGCTGAAGGCAGCCACCAACCCATAAAGCTATCAGGAAGGACAGTATGAGTACCATTACACTCCCTGGGCCAGATAAGGGGAGAGAGCAGTCAGGTGGAGAACCCAACTAGCTCCTCAGTCGGGACTGTTTGATTTTTGGGCAACTTCTGGATCCCCTTGCCTAGTGAATACCCTTAGAACTGCTGGGTGAAGAGGAGAATTCATCTGGGGTCTGGGTAAATACACTGGAGAGCAGGGGTGCTCTCAAAGAAGAGACAGATATTTTCTCCCTGTCAATAGACGTGTACATAGTTTGTTCTCTCAGTTCACAGTTCCTTGGGCATCCCATGAGTCACTCAACCCCATCCAAATTTATTACCCCTAAATAAAATCTCAAAAACCATGCCTAAGGATTGGTTACTGTTCCAGTGTGCAAGCGCGGAAGAAGAAGGTGCGTGTTGCCTGGCTGTGCAGGACTGTAGGGAGACCCAAAAAACGTAACACTTCTAAAGGGGTAGAGCTACAGACACTTTATTGAGTCAATAAGGGGTTAAAAACAAAGTCCCAAGTGAGTAAATAGTATCCATTTAAAATCAGCAATTATAAATGGTACCTACACTGGTTTCTACGGTGTGCAGTGGATGAAAAGCATTTCTAACCCTCGGTGGGACTGTTACCGGAGGTGCACTCTCTCAAACAACCTGACCAGCGGGTATAATGTGACAAGATCCATGATCCCTGGAAGGTAAGAGTGGAAGAAGCTGCAGCTTGTGTTGTTGTTTGGACCAGTACAAGCAGCCTGTCATTAAGCATAGCAACTGTGACAGGTGAGGTGTCCTCTAGCAGTGAGGGAGTTGCTTCCGGTGCTCCCTCCCTGATTGGTCCATCTCCCATAGCAGATCAGCACAGCAAAGGCCCCTGCACTGACCACTGAGTACGAAAGACTTAATTAAGTGTACACACGAGGTACCAGATAGGTGCACGGCTGGACTCCGCTGTCAGCGAGGTGACAAGAGATATGCTGGATGGGTGGAACAGACATAGGCTGTCCCTCCTAATTGCAACCATTATGGTCAAGGTGTACTTTGACACGGCAACAGAGAGAGCTAACTGGAGTCCAGTTTATTGCTCAGTGTACACGGTGTATCGCCATCTTTAAGTTGGAAGTCTGCCTTAAGGTTAAGTTATTCCTGAAAGCAGCCTTATCCCAGGGTATTGATGAGCACGGCACGGTAAAGGTACCCCATGTGCAGGGCAACCATGCAGAGTGTAATAGTAAAGCTTAAAGTAAATGTATGTGCTTTACTTTAGAACAGGGGTGTCAAACCCAATTCATCAGGGGCTGCATCAGCATTTTTGTTGCTCTCAAAGGGCCAGTTGTATGTAGAAGACTAGATGTCCAGATCAACCAACTTCCCCCTATATCAGATGTCAAGAACCCCTCCACCATCAGAAGTCAAAAGTCTCCCACTGCCGATTCCATCACAGTACACCCTCCTTACCTTGTGCTGGGGCAGGAGCTGGGAAGCAGAAAGTGCACAGTCTGGAGGAGGACCAGAGGTGGGCTGGAATATGCTGTCAGAGTCTGCTGAATGCTGAGACCATGAGAGGCAGAAATGGAAGTTTCTGTAGGAGGAGTGCTGTCCTCCTCTCTGCTGTCATCTACTGAAATGGGAAGAGGCAGAGGCAAGCCTCTCTGTGGCTGCACGAAGCATAGGATCTGGCAGTGGAGTTCTGTTCTTCTCTCTGCTGCGGTCTGCTGAGATGGGGGGGAGAGAAGGGGGGAGATGCAGCTGCAGGAGAGATGCAAGGGCCACATGAAATGGCCTTGCGGTCAAAATTCGGCCCGTGGGTCTTGTGTTTGACACATGTGCTTCAGAAGATCTTTGATTCTTTTTCATGCTACATTGCTATGCGAGCAGGGAAAAAAACAGATTGAATAAACGGTTAGTGTTACATTGAGGGCCCAGATTAGTATGATTGCCACTTTTTGTTTAAGGTATATGATGGCTAAAGATTTAAAGACCATGCATTCACTTACAAGACCACTTCGTGCTTATGCAGCTAACATAAATGCCATCCAGATAACCCAATGTCATTGCTGCAAATTCATTCAGACGGATGTGGAGACCCGTCCTGCATACAGGCTCCCTTTTTTGCGCCTGCATCTTCCCTGGCATCTTCCCTGGGCTACATGTGTGCAGGCTATAGAGATAGATGCAGGTACAGAAGCTGCACAGACACAGTCACATGTAACCCCATGTTAAAGTTTGGATCCATGCCCTCACTCCTACCCGCATGTCACATTTTTTGGAGGGAATATTCAGAGTGTGTGCATGTAAGTACATGTACTGTATGTATGTACTGTATATATTCACCACTGTGCAAAAGTTTTATGCAGGTGTGAAAAATGGCTGTAAGTTAAGAATGTTTTCAGACATAGAAATAGATTGTTTTTGTCAATTAACAAAATGGTAAGTAAATCAGCAGAAGAGAAATCCAAATCAAATCAATATTTGGTGTGACCACTATTTGCCTTCAAAACAGAATCAATTCTTCTAGGTACACTTGCACACAGTTTTTTAAGAAATTTGGCAGGTAGGCTGTTCCAAACATCTTGGAGAACTAACCACAGATCTTCTGTGGATGTAGGCTGCCGCAAATTCTTCTGTCACAGACTGACTCGAAGATGTTGAGATCAGGGCTCTGCAGGAGTCAAACCATCACTTCCAGGACTCCTTGTTCTTCTGTACACTGAATATAGTTCGTAATGTTTTGTTGCAGAATACATTTTGGGTCAATCACTCACCTCCCTGATGGTATGATTAATAATTATCTGCCTATATTGCCTGTGCCTGCATGGGTTTCCTCCGGGTACTCCAGTTTCCTTCCCCACCCCAAAGACATGCTGGTAGGGTAAATGGCTCCTGTCTAAATTGTCCCCAGTATGTGTATGTATGAATGTGAGTTAGGGACCTTAGATTGTACGCTCCTTGAGGGTTAGGGACTGATGTGAATGTACAATATATATATATATGTAAAGCGCTGTGTAAATTGATGGTGCTATATACAGCAAGTACCATGAAATAAAATAATAAATAATATTTCTCAGCATTGAGGACGCCATTGATCCTGACCAAAGCTCCAACTCCGTTTGCAGAAATGCAGCCTCAAACATGCAAGGAACCTTCACCATGCTTCACTGTTCACTGTTGTCTGAAGATACACATTATTGTATCTCTCTCCACTCCTTCGTGAACAAATTGCCTCCTGCTACAGCCAAATATTTCAAATTTTGACTCATCAGTGCAGAGCATCTTGTGCCATTTTTCTGCATCGCAGTTCCAATGTTTTTGTGCATAGTTTAGTTGCTTATACTTGTTTCCACGTTAGAGGTGTGGCTTTTTGGACACAATTCTTCTATGAAGACCATATCTGGCCAGACTTCTCCTGGGCAGTAGATGGGTGTACCTGGATCCCACTGTTTTTTTCCAGCTTTGTGCTGATGGCACTGCTAGACATCTTCCAATGTCAAAGGTAAGTAAGCATGATGTGTCTTTCATCTTCTGCATTAGGTTTCCTTGGCCGACCACTTCTACTATGGTCCTCAACATTGCCCATTTCTTTGTGCTTCTTCAAAAGAGCTTGAACAGCACATCTTGAAACACCAGTATGCTTTGAAATCTTTGCCTGGAAGAGACCTAGCTGATGCTGTATAATTACCTTGTGTCTTGTTGCTGTGCTTAGTATTGCCATGGTGTATGACTGGTGGCATGAAACTGTCTTCCACGTCCTCACCTTAGTAACAGAGTTTGGCTGTTCCTCACGCATTTTAAGCTTCCTATACCGCTATTTCTATTTCAGATGACTGTGTTTCAACCTGCATATGAAACTGAAGATCATTACGATCTGCTTGGTATATTTGGTTAATCATACACCTGATTCTATTCCTACAAAATCCATGACTTTGTGCAAGTGTAATAAGTGTGCAAGTGTAAGAATTAATACTGGTTTTATGTCAAAGGGTAGTCACACCAAATACTGATTTGATTTAGATTTTTCTTCTCTACGCTCGCTTTGCATTTTGTAAATTAATCAAAATAAGCAATTAAATATATATATTTGAAAGCATGGTAAACATAACATGGAAGTGCTGAGTTTACTTTCACTTTCACAAAGCGCTCCTTTGGAGTGCTCTGTAAAAGTAAAAGAACTGATTGATTCAGCTTCTGGGCATAATGCTGGATGCCCACTGTCAAAGGCTGCTGTCAGTTCCAGTCCTTACCCACGCCACCTGTAGGAGCTGCAAGCAACTGCCACCACTTTAAATTGGCAATGGGTTAAAATAAAACATTCCAGTGCTGTTTTAAAGCAGTGCTGGGAACTCAAGCAGTTAAGGATTTGCTAGACATGCTGCCAGGCAGAAACCACAGACAACCAGGGGGGGACTGACCATTTGGAAACTCGGGCACTGCCCGAGGGCCCGGGGTCAGTAGGGGGCCCCATGAGATGCCCCTGGTATCTTTTCATAGGCTTTTTTGAGTTTGGCCAAGGACACAGGAGCCCCATGATCCCCTATTGCCCGGGGGCCCCATGAGTTGTCACACACACACACACACACAAATGAGTAAGAGGTACTTAGTGCCAGTCACTGAAATTAAAAACCGGATGAACCAGATGCATAAGATCAATCCTGGTGGTACTGCTTGCTGAATGACAGTTCCTCAAGCTGTCTTCATCCAAAAATGGGAAGGTGCGGGGATAGTAGTGACATCATTGGGCAATGATTTTAAAATAAACATTTTTAAAAATCATCATTTAGTGGGAAAAGGGGCTTTTGTTGAAGCCTTAAATTACTTAAATCCTTTCAAAAACAAGATGGGTGGATGCTGTAAAGCTGCAAGTGAACTAGGATACAGTACAATGTATTCCTTTAAAAGTGACACTGTCAGGCAGTAGGTCATCTTGATTCACTCTGGATCTATATCACTGGATGATGTGGTTGACTGTGGATTTAAACTGGGGGACAGTTTTAACATTTTTTGGGTGGTGGCATTTTTATTAATGGAGTGTGTAAAAGGATGTGTTTGTTTATATTTGACATTTTTTGGGAATTAGTAATAAGTCATTTTATTGTACCCCAATCTCATTCTTCTGTGGGCACCTATTTTTCTGAGCTTAAATTCTTATAATATTGAATAATGTGTAGGGGACATTCTGAATCCATATCTTTATTCTGAGGACAGGAGGTGTGGAAAAGGCCCTTGCCCCTCAACATAGTGAAAATGTTACACCCTCTCTTGCAAGGTTCCCAAACAGTGTGGCCTGGTAAGATTCAGGAAGAGATGGGAGAGTTATTCACTGTGCCACTTTCCTGGACACCCAGATACCATGCCTGGATAAGAGTCTGGTACAGGGACGGACTGACCATTTGGAAATTCGGGCCTTGCCCGAGGGCCTGGGGTCAGTAGGGGGCCCCATGATATGCCCCTGGTACCTTTTTCATAGGCTTTTTTGTTTGGGCAAGGACACAGGGGCCCCAGGATCCCCTATTGCTCGGGGGCCCCATGAGTTATCAGTCCGCCCCTGGTCTGGTATGAATTTTAAAGGAAACTGCATGCTGTTTTTTAAAGGAAACTGCATGTTGATCACGTGATTAGATATATGGCCAATCACAGCGGCTTTTTTACCACGCGATCAGCTGTGTCCAATGACACAGCAGATCACAAAGTAAATACAGTTGCCGTTATCAGCAGCACTTTCCTCGTGCTATCACAGTGTGAGGAAAGTACTACCGATAACCGGCAGCTGTCACAGAGCAGATCAGCACTGATGATGATCAGTGCCTTGCAGTACACTGCACTGCACTGATGATCAGTGCCTTGCAGTACCGCCCAGCAGTGCCAGCCACCAGTGCCCAGCAGTGCCTCCCACCAGTGCCCATCAGTGCCACCCATCAGTGCCCCCCAGCAGTGCCACCAATCAGTGTTGCCCAGCAGTTGAGCCCATCAGTGCCCAGCACTGCCACCAATCAGTGCCATCAGTCACTGCCCATCAGTGTCGCCCATCAGTGCCGCCTATCAGTGCCGCCTATCAGTGACCATCATTGCTGTATATCAGTGCAGCATCATCAGTGCCTCCTCATCAATGGCCACCAGTGCTGCCTCAACAGTGCAGCCTATCAGTGCTGCCTATCTGTGCCACCTCATCAATGCCCATCAGTGCTGCCTATCAGTGTCCATCAGTGCTGCCTATCAGTGCAGCCTCATCAACGCACATAAGTGAAGGATAAAAATTACCTGTATGCAAAATGTTATAATAGAAACAAAGTAAAACTTTTTTTTTTCAAATTTCTTGCTCTTTTTCTGTTTATAGTGCAAACATTTTTTAAAAACCCAGTGGCGATTAAATACCACCAAAAGAAAGGTCTGTTTGTGTGAAAAAAATTATAAAAATTTCATATAGGTACAGTGTTGCATGACCGCGCAATTGTCATTCAAAGTGCGACAGCGCTGAAAGCTGAAAATTGGCCTGGACACGAAGTGGGTAAAAGTACCCGGTAGACAAGTGGTTAAGTTGTCCTTGAATGTCTTGCTGCTTTATGCCAGGGCTCTAGCCCTGCCCACGTCTTCAAAAGTACATTTTGTATGTAACTTGAATTTGCTAGACAGTTCTAAGGAATAGCACACTGAGTATTTAAAGGAAGGAAAAGGAAAACTCAACTAATGGGTTTGTTTTAACTATGCACTGTTGTCACTGGAAAAGAAAACAAAATAAAATAGTATTAAATCTTTAATAATCTCTAGGCACAGTATGTAAAACAATTACATTTAATGAATTTCCTAACAGATGAGAGCCAAGCTGCAGTGGAATTTCTGGTCCAATAGAGAATTATGTTTGTGAAAGCCATGCCTAGTAAATAATTTACAGATCATAAATCTTTGAAAACATTTTAAACCACAATGCATGGAATGAGTAGTTGTTGAGTAATTATTTCTGACAAGACGTATGCCTGAATGTGCAATATACTGTGCAAGAAAAATAAAAAGCAAACGGAACAACAAAAAAGCTCATCACATGCTGTCACTTTTACATGAGGATAATTTCCAAGTGTATTACATGGTAACTCAATTCATAATAAATCATTTCAAAAGAAATACCATATCACACCTTACCATTCTAAGCACAAGAATTGCACAAATGTTACTTTTGTGGTCTGTATTACAGACCAACAAAGCACTAGATTACGAAGGGGGTTTCCACTTAAAATGCTTACAGGTTACAGCAGGTCAAAATTCTGTTAAATCTATGCATTCCTATTAATACACAGTCCCCTGTGGCTGTTACTAATGACAACCTAAGCCAGCACATGTCTAAACACTGCTCATCCTAACAGGGATTTCCACTTTCAGAATAAAGTACATGCTTGTATTTGACCAGTATATTCCCTTTAAAGTCCAAGACTAATTTGATAAAAAAAAAAAAGGTGGAAAGATCAAACCCAAAATCTTTTAGGCTCCATGCACACTAGCGTTTTTTTTTTAAAGCTCAAAAAACACTGGTGATAGCTTTTTTTTAGTTACATTTTAGTAGAAGTCAGAAGCATTTAGGAGCGTTTAGGAGCATTAACATTTAATTACCGTTTTTACAGTACATGTAAAGGAAAAAAAGGAGCTAGAAAAAAGCTATTAGGAGTGTTTTAGTCACATTTAGCAGCTTTTAGATTTTTTTTTTTGCTGGAAAAAAGCTCCAAAAAAACTCTACAAAACAATTTTTTTTCCCCTAGATTCTGAAACTCAAAAAATGCTCATAGCCCAAAGTAGTGTGCATGGACATATGATAACATTATTTAGTTTTTAGGAGCAGAACAAAATATGCTGATGATAGCTTCTAGGAGCTTAAAAAACCGCTAATGTGCATGGAGCCTAAAAAATAAAAAAGCAGCTTTGGCTGCAATACTTACCCTGTCTCTAGCGCTGTCCCTCATTGATCCAGTGCCACTCCTCTTGACCCCTAGTGTAATTCAACCCACTTCCTGTATGCTCAGAATATAAAAAAATGCTCCCTGCCCTAGAATCACAGCATAATGCTGCAGAGAAGAGTATCTGAAGTCACACAATTGTATGTCAATTGTATGTCAATGCCACTTCTGGTGCAACTTGGAAGACATCTGTGCGACTACATGCACAGATGTCTATGCAAGTTGCACCTAAAATCGCAAAAAATAGTGCAGAAACTACTTTAAAATTGCACCGATTTAAACAGTTCCATTGTGAACAATAGGGTGGGACTTGTCATGTGATTTGAAATTGTCAAATCGCATGACAAGTCACACTGATGTGAACCAGGGCTAAAACACTTCCTTTCACGTGGTGACAATACTGTGTCTATAGCAGCAAAGTTGTCACCCTACTTTGATCTCCTGATCAGGGGCGGACTGACAACTCATGGGGCCCCCCGGGCAATAGGGGATCATGGGGCCCCTGTGTCCTTGCCCAAACTCAAAAAAGCCTATGAAAAAGGTACCAGGGGCATCTCATGGGGCCCCCTACTGACCCCTGATTAGAACTACACCACCTGCTTCTTTTCTCTTCTCCCTTACATAGAGTGATGATGCCCTATGGATCACCAGCTAATGTAGCCACTAAATTACAGACTGAAAAGCTACAATATATCCTATTTTTGTTCTTCAGGTATACTTAAATTAAAATGATGATGACCCTACAATTATTCTTCTACCTCTGGCATGTATGGGGACATTTTTTTACAAAAAAAAATATTATAAGTACACGTTTTACTTTTTTAAACTGAATAATTGTCACAAGGGGATTGGCATGCTTCAATAGGACATTAAAACCTTAAGAATGACAGTTACTTTTGATATATCCCACTTCCTAACCTCTTTTTATATTTCCCACTTGTTAACCTCTTTTTATATTTCCCACTTCTTAACCTCTTTCTATATATCCCACTTCTTAACCTCTTTCATATATCCCACTTCTTAACCTCTTTCATATATCCCACTTCCTAACCTCTTTTTATATTTCCCACTTGTTAATCCACATCTCTGGTGGCTCCGCCCTCTCTAGCTTGTCATGTCTCAGTCGGGCTGGGAGCCTCATGATCAGCAGAAGAGCGCATCAGCAGTGAGAGTTGGACTTCTGCCTTAAACCCTCTGCCTCCTGACCACCGCCATCCCAGCGGTGACCCAGCACTCCCGGCTTATGAGCACCTCTACACCCCCCATGCTCACCCCCCTAACAGGGACTGCATGAGCCCCACCACCTGCCGCTGCCTGATGACCTGGCACTGGAGAGGTTCTCTGTAGAAAGCACTGAGCCAATTACATCAATTTCTCCAAAGGCAATAAGAATCTACTGTTTCTACTACAGTCATAGACATCAGGCAGGACCAATATAAATGAAAGCCAATTAACCAATCATTTTCTTGGATGAAGAGCAAATGTCTGGACACCCACAAAAAGCTCATGCATCTTAAGCAGGGAAAAGCAAGCAGCTTGCTATGGGGGCATCCAAGCAGGCTCACTCCTGAGGCAGGCTCACTCACTCCACTATGTGTCCATTCACACAAAGAGCCACGACTTGGTCTTGCCCCCTCTCTTTACTCATTGGCTCACTAGCTGTGATCAACAGGAGAGGGAGCCATTGCTGTCTCAACCAATGATGAGGGAGAGTCCCCAGAGAGCTGAGGCTCTCATGCACATCACTGGATCGCAATGGGGGCCAGGTAGGTATTGCAAGGACTGGTGCACACAGAAGGTATGATGAACTATCCCTTTGTGTTCACATTTTGACCTATCTGTTCCAGTTTTATCCCCTTGTTAAGTGGTCTTCCCATTCTACCTTTTTTAAAACTGTATACGTTTAGCAGCTGTTATGTAGACAAGCATTCTACACTGTTTGTTTAGGGTAATGGTGACTTGTAGTCTTTCACTTCTCTAGAGTTCATACTGTATTGTTGTGTTGTAGGGTTTTGTTGTGGGTGGGGAAAACTCGGTGCCAGGCTGTCTGGTGGGGGTGGGGGTGAAGCTGTATATACTGAGCTGTGTTCAATAAAGATTCATTCATTTCACCCTACACAAAGTTCCGACTCGTGGTTTGGGATATCAGGGAAGGATTGTCTTTGAGGTCCAATACCCGCCTTGGCAGAGCGCTGCCGGAAAAGGGGACCATTGGCTGAGACGCATCTCCCCGCATAAGGAAGTCCAGGCGGAACAGTTCTGCCACAATTGGTTGGCAGCGGTGGGATCTTTCCTCATTGCGGAGAAAGTCCAAACCACCAACCGGGACCCCATCTTTTTCACGGAGACATCCCTGCTCGGCCAGATGGATATACAGGACCTCCGGAAGCCAGCTCTCCAAAGCCTGTTTGTCGCTCGGGGAGGTATCGCTGGTTCCAATACCAGAGAGGAACTATTGGACGAGATTATGGCCCTGGACCAAGGGGATGCGCACCCCACTTCACCTGATGCACACTCCGCTACGCTTGAAGTGAACACTGCTGTGCCAGAAGCGAACTCCGCTTCACGGGAGGAGTTGGAGGAACAGAGCAGCTCATCGGCCCCTGAAACGCCAGGTCTGCTTAGCACCGTACGGAGACCCCTATACCATTTGAATTTACAACAAGAGGTGGAGTGGCATTTGGCTCTGTGTGGCAGCGCTCCCACCTCCGAACAAATTTCCAAGGCCCTGGACGATGCCACCCAACTGCGGATTAGTCACTCCCGGTCATCAACCGAGGGCTAGGTCTGGGAGGGGATTACCTCCCGCCTTCTACAGACTGCAACCGGACCAAAGAAAATTCCCTACGCTGCTTTTAAAATTTTCTCAGAGGCGCATGGGAACATTGACAGTTTTTTCAGGACTTTGAACGGTTGTGCACCATCCATGGTGTGGCAGCCCAAGACTGGGTCCCCATTTTGAGCAGCAAGTTAACCGGTCGGGCTGCAGACGCATTCAGTACTGTACCTGACAGCTACTGCTTGGATTATGATTTTGTTAAAGGCTCGCTACTCTCTCACCCCAGAGGTGTACCACTTAAAGTTCCGGGCACTCAAGAAGAAACCCCAGGACACCTTCACTGAATGGGGACACCAGTTACAACAGCTGCCTGCAGCTGGGTTTGAGGGTGTCAGATCACCAAGTTGGAGGAACTGTTGCAACTGCTGTTACTGGAGCAGTTTTACAATGGACTTCCGAGGGATGTTAGACATTGGGTCCGGGACAGACACCCCCTAACCTTAGCTGACGCTAGTCACTGGGCAGATGAGTACCTGGACAACAGGAGGCTAACCGAGCCCGCCATTCCCCCTGCACCTCGTCCACAACCAGTGGTGCCCACTCCGGTCACCCAAGAATGCCTCAGACCACCCACACCTTCTGGCCCAAAGCGGTCTGGCCCACTCTATTATGGCTGCAACCAAACAGGGCACATCCGCATTCATTGCCCCCAGAATCCACCAAGGCCCCAGACCAGCCAACCCCCTCAGGGCACTTCCAACCGACCCACCACTCCCTATGGCCGAGGCTCTGCCTACTTCCTACAGGACCACCCCAGTGATACCGCCTCTTCATGGAGGAATTTTACAACCGAGGAGGAGGACATCAGGGTCTTTCACGAGGCTAACCCTCTCCAGGCTGCCACCCTGGACAATGGCCGACATCACCAACAGGTTGTCAATGGCCATCGGGCCCAAGGATTATGGGACACTGAGGCCACACTCACCTTAGTCCAACTCCCACTGGTACCAGACAGGGCCAAGACCAGGCAGTCTGTGGCTGTACGAGTAGTGGGAGGCCATGTCTACCGGATTCCTACTGCAGGGGTTCATCTGGACTGGGGGGCTGGGGCCAGGGACTTTGAAATTGGAGTAATGCAGAACTTGCCGGCTGAGATTCTCCTTGGAAATGATCTGGGAGTCCTGGTCTCCACTTTTGACACCAAGACCCCTGCTGAAGCTCATCCGGTCACCATTCGCCACCAAGCTAGAGAGCACGCTGCCGCTCCACCTGCCGAGGTTCCAGTAAGAGTCGAATACCCACCCCCTGCTGAGCTTGTCCCTGCCCTGACCTGGGATTCCCCCTCTGATTTTGGTAAAGAAACAGCCAGTGACCGGACCTTAGACCCCTATAGACGGAGGGCTGGGAGTGATCCTGGGGGATTGGGAGATGTGAGGTATGAGTGGGACCAGGGCAAGTTGTATAGGGTCCACGGGGGAGCAGGGGTGGGCACTGCCCAAATACCTCACCAGCAGATGGTAGTACCGAGGAAGTATCTGCGTGATCTCCTCCAGATTGCGCATGATATTCCCCTTGCTGGGCATTTGGGCAAGCGACGGACCCTGCATCACTTAACCCAGAGTTTCTTCTGGCCAGGAGTATCGGGGGACGTTCGGGACTACTATCGGTCTTATGAGGTCTGCCAGAAGGTAGGGAAGCAGGGAGACAGGCCCAGGGCCACTCTGAGGCCCCTACCCATAGTCAGGGAACCTTTCAGTCAGACCTAGTGGGGCCCCTGAAATGGCCTAGTCCCACGGGCAAGAAGTATATCTTGACCATTATCGACTATGCCACCCGGTCTCCGGAGGCCGTAGCGCTGAGAGATGTGCATGCAGAAACAGTTGCTCAAGCCCTGCTGCAGATCTTTACTCGAGTAGGATTCCCTCGGGAGATCCTGACCGACCAAGGCAAGCAGTTCAAGGCCAAGCTTACCCAACAACTTTGGAAGTTGTGTGGGATCAGACCGCAGTACAGCTCTCCCTATCACCTCCAGACCAATGGGCTCTGCAAACGGTTTAACGGCACACTGAAGCAGCTCCTCCGAACGTTCACCATGTCCCATAAAGACTGGGAGCGGCATCTCCCTCACCTCCTATTTGCCTAACGAGAGGTACCGCAGGAGTCCACTGGGTTCCCTCCCTTCGAGCTGTTGTACGGCCGGAGGGTTCAGGGACCCCTGGATCTCCTACGCAAACACTGGGAGGGAGCAGTGGCTGAGGAGGGGACCTCAGTGGTGGCCTAAGTGCTGGAGCTCAGGGAGAGGTTACAACGGTTGACGATCCTAGTATGGGACAACCTTGAAGCCGCCCAGCACCGACAGAAACTGGGGTATGACCGGTCTGCCCAAGACCAAACGTTTCACTTAGGACAGAAAGTGTTGGTCTTGAAACCAGTCAGGCATGACAAATTACAGGTTGCCTGTTAGGGCCCGTACCAAGTGGTGTAGCAACTCTGTGAAACCACGTACATTGTAGCTCGCTGTTTGGATGGAAGGATCCAGCGAACCTTCCATATGAATATGCTGAAACTGTTCATCGAACGACAGGAGGAGAGTGTAGCTGCTATTTGCGCTCCGGCTACCGATGACTCAGAAAAGCTTCTTCTGCCGGGGCTGCCAGTGGACGGACAGTCCCAGCTGAGTGTAGCGGATGTAGATATCAGCACACGGCTGCCTTCCAAGGCCCAGGAACACCAATGATGAGGGAGAGAGCTGAGGCTCTCATGCACATCACTGGATCGCAATGGGGACCAATGGGTATTGGGAGGACTGGGGGGGCTGCTGCACACAGAGGGTATTTTACCTTCATGCATAGAATGCAAAAACCTTCAGTCTTTACAACCACTTTAATAATGTTTGGAGAGATGTACTTATACATTTTGGGCCACTGTAGTGCAACTTGCTTTGGTGGACAGAGAAGTGTCCTTTTACATTGATAATTAATAGAGAAATGACCTGTCACATAGGTAATCAGTTGAAAAGGGTTCCCCCTTTATATTGGCGTTCACTAGAAAAGTGCCCCCTTACATCAGTTGAAAAAGATACTCAGATGATTGGTGGGAAAAGTACCCATTGCAGGGCAGGGGGATGAATATCCATTCACACTAGGTCTCAATAAATGTCCTTCATACAGACAGCTAAAAAAATCACTGATGTCAGTGATTACTTGAGAGACGAAAGGCTATACTGGTCCCATGCCACTGAAGCTGCAAAATGGTTTTGGTGCTGTAACTAAGCAGGAACCATTAGGAAGGAAATCAAGCCACCACTGGTAATTGCTAAAAGAACCCTTTGCAACCTCTGGAGCAATCCTGGTTGAGAAACAACCTTCATCTACTTTTCTATCCAGAAGGAGAGCACCATATTTGTTCAGGAATTATTCAGTCATTATACTTGCTGCATGGAGAGATTACACATTTATATAAATACTTGATACCTAAGCATTTCTTTACTGTGTTCATAATGTCTGTCTTACTTTGCCATTTCCTACAAAATTACAATGTTGCAGTCTAATCACTGGCAAAATACTTCTTCCTATATGCAGTAAACTGATGATATCATCTCATCCTAGGAAAAAATGCTGACTTGAGCTTAGCACTGCCTTCCCTGATAAAAGAAAAATACAACTTTTGCTGTTGCTGTATGCTGTGACAAGTCAGGAATTTATTCATGTGTATTTATAAAGTTACCGATAGTTACACCTACATGTTTTTTGTTCCCAATTATAAAACAACTAAGAGCCTGTACACACCTATACATTGCAGTTTACACTTTAATATATGTGTTAACACAGGGCTTGAAAAAGCCGCTCGCCCGCTCGCCAAATGCGAGGAGAAATTCCTCTGTGGCGAGCGGCTGCGAGCGGCAAGCACAGATGAAGAAGCATGGAGCGCCTGCACATGTGCTCCAAGCCTCATTATGAAGCCGAGTTCTGATTTACAACTGTCGGTTTCCACAGCATCGCCATTACAGTGGCAGCGCCGCTGAGGGGACACGTGCAGGAGAGGTCCGCTCTCCTACGCTGAGAGGAGACACCCTCTCCACCACCGTGGGGGACTTGAGGCCCGCTCTCCACCGCCGTGGGGGACATGAGGCCCGCTCTCCACCGCCGTGGGGGACACGAGGCCCGCTTTCAACTGCCTTGGGGGACACGAGGTCCGCTCTACACCTCCTTGGGGGACACGAGGCCCGCTCTCCACCGCCTTGGTTGACACGAGGCCCGCTCTACACCTCTTCGGGGGACACGAGGCCCGCTCTCCACTGCCTTGGGGGACACGAGGCCCGCTCTCCACCTCCTTGGGGGACACGAGGCCTGCTCTCCACCGCCTTGGGGGACACGAGGCCCGCTCTACACATCCTTGGGGGACACGAGTAAGGTTTGTGCCTGTCTAGTAGGTCTGGACTCGAAATTTTAACCCCTGTGTTAACACAACAGACCATGCACATATTAGTGTACCATTAAAATGTAACTAAAAGCAAAAAAAAAAAATGCTGTTACCAGTCAGTATCCCTGATCACAGCCACACCAGTCATTTGATGACACTGTACTGCTGCTGATGACAGTATGTAAATAAAAAAAATCCCTGATCACCCCCCCAACTATTCAAATGTCACTATGGTGACACTGAGCTACTTTGATGTACAAAAATTTTTTTTAAAAGAAATGTTTTAAAAAATGTTTAAAAACTGATTTTTTTTTCTCTAACATACTGTCACCAATCAGTATCCCTGATCACCACCACACCAGTCATATGATGACCCTGTACTGCACTGGTGATAGCATAAATAAAAATTCTGAAAAGAAATTTATTTAAATTTCTTCATTTTCCCAATAATTGTGACAATAAATTACAACTTAAAAAAAAATTGCCATGCCTCTTACTAAATACCTTGGACAGTCTACTTTCCAAAAAGGGGTCATTTTGGGGATATTGTACTGTCCTGGCATTTTGGGGCCTCATGAAATGAGCCAGGCCGTCAGTATATCAGGACTGATCAATTTTCAAATATATATCCCCAGTGGTGTATTTAGTTCTTGTGCTGCCCTTGGCAACACAGAACCACCAACTCCCCTACGTGCCGCCTTTCTGAAGATTGGGTCGCCTTGTTTTCCTCGTGGCTTTATATCCCATAGTTTGTGGACTCTAACTTTTGCACAGACTAAAAAAAATACACTGATTTGGGTTTTTTTTACCAAAGAAATGTAGAAAAATAAAGCTCTACAGTGTTACATGGCTGAGTAATTGTCATTGTCAAAATTTTCTGTATTTTTTTATTTCTTTTCATATCAAAAAATTAAAAAATCCAGTGGTGATCATATACCAACAAAAGAAAGCTTTATTTGTGTGAAAAAAATTACATACATTTCATCTGGGTACAGTTCTGCATGACCAAGCAATTGCCTGTTAAAATAGTTCAGTGCTGAATAGCAAAAAATGCCTGGTCATAAAGGGGGTAAAACCTTCAAGGGGCCAAGTGGTTAATTTGCTGCCTTAACCACATGCCGCCCAGCCACTGTAGAAATACGTTGGCAGGGCGGCACGGCTTGGCAAAACCACCGCCCTACCTGTCCCGCCGATCACGGCCGCGGATGTCAGTCGCCAGGTCACAGCCGGTTGTTGCCGGCTGTGTCCCGGCGATTAGCGGCAATCACTGACAGAGAGCAGGGCTGCAGTAGCTCTGCTCTCTGTCAGTTCCCTGACAGCTCCTGACAGGCTGATCGGGAGAGAAGAGTTTCTCTCTCCCGATCAGCTTTTCGCCTGTGCAGTACACACCCCCGCCCCCTAATAAAACACTCCCCTCACACAGTTAACCCTTTCACTGAATAATACAGTTAACCCCTTCCTCCCCAGTGCCATTAGTACAGTGTAAGTGGGGTTTTTTTGCACTGATCACTGTATTGGTGTCACTGGGGATGTCAGTGACCCCAAGTCAATTCCCCCCCAATGTCAGATGGTCCACCACAGTCCCGCAGTCCCGCCATAAGTTGCTGATCGCCGCCATAAGTCACTGATCGCCGCCATAAGTCGCTGATCGCCGCCATTATTAGTATAAAAAAAATTAAAAATCACAGTATCTTTCCCGCCATTTATAAACGCTATAACCTTCACGTAAACCAATTAATTTACACGTTTTGGGGTTTTACGTTTTGTCGCAGCATGCATTTTGGCAGAAATTTATGACTAAATTTGATTTTAAATTTTTTTTTTACTGGACATGTTTTATAGCAAAAAGTCCAAAATATTGGTTTTTTCCTCAAAATTGTCAGCCTTTTTTCTTTATAGCGCAAAAAATAAAAAATGCACAGGCGATCAAATACCACCGAAAGAAAGCTCAATTTGTAGGAAAAAAAGGATGTAAATTTCATTTATGTACCGTTTTGCATGACCGCACAATTGTCCGTTAAACTAGCGCAGCGCTGTATAGCAAAAAAATGGCGTAAATTGCCATATCTATACCATAGTTTGTAGACGTTATAACTTTCACACAAAGCAATCAATATACACTTATTGGGATTTTTTTTACCAAAAACATGTAGCAGAATACATTTTGGCCTAAATTTATAACCAACTTTGAGTTTACTATATAATTTTTATAGCTGAAAGTTAAAAATATCGTTTTTCTTCAAAATTTTTGGTCTTTTTTTGTTTATAGCGTGAAAAATAAAAAGCGCACAGGTGATCAAATACCACCGAAAGAAAGCTCTATTTGTGTGAAAAAAAGGACGTTAATTTCGTTTGGGTGCAGCATTGCATGACTGCCAATTATAAGTTGAATTAGCGCAGCGCTGAGTAGCAAAAAGAGGCCTGGTCATTAACTAGTTGCCGACCGCAGATAGCCGAATGACGGCTGCACTGTGGCCGGCCAGTTCTGAGTGGACGTCATATGATGTCCTCCCAGAACGCGCTCTCCTGCGCGCCCCAGGGGGCGCGCACCCGGCGATCTCCGTGATCGCTGTGTCCTACGGACACAGCTGATCACGTGATGTGGTAAAAGGCCAATCACAGCGGCCTTTTACCACGTGTCATTGGACACCGCTGATCAGAGGGAAATGCAAGTGCCGGTTCTCGGCTGCACTTTCCTCACGCTGTCAGATCGTGAGGAAAGTACTGCCGAGAACCGGCAGTTGTCAGAGCGAGGATCGGCACCGATCATCAGGGCACTGATGATCAGTGCCCTGATGATCGGTGCCCAGCAGTGCCACCCGCAAGTTCCGCCCACCTGTGCCCAGCAGTGCGCCCACTAGCTCCGCCCACCTGTGCCCAGCAGATCACCCACCTGTGCCCAGCAGTGCACCCACCTGTGCCCAGCAGATCACCCACCTGTGCCCAGCAGTGCACCCACCTGTGCCACTCTGCAGTGTCACACACCTGTGCCCAGAAGTGCCACCTACCTGTGCCCAGCAGTGCCACCCACCTGTGCCCACCCACCTGTGCCCACCAGTGCCACCCACCTGTGCCCACCCACCAGTGCTGCCCACCAGTGCCAGCCACCAGTGCAGCCCAGCAGTGCTGCCAGTCAGTGCCACCAGTCAGTGCCCAGCGGTTGTGCCAGTCAGTGCTGCCAGTCAGTGCCCAGCAGTGATGCCAGTCAGTGCCGTCTATCAGTACCCATCATCAGTGTCACCTATCAGTGCCGCCTATCAGTGCTGCATATTAGTGCCGCCTATCCGTGATACCTCATTAGTGCTGTCTATCAGTGCCGCCTATCCGTACCACCTCATTAGTACTGCCTATCAGTGCCCTTTAGTGCTGCCTATCAGTGCCCATCAGTGCCGCCTATCAGTGCCCATCAGTGCTGCCTCATCAACGCACATCAGTGAAGGAGAAAAATTACCTGTTTGAAAAATTTTATAATAGAAACAAAGAAACTTTTTTTTTTTTCAAATTTTTTGCAACTTTTTTATTTATAGCGCAAAAAGTAAAGCGCCCAGTGGCGATTAAATACCACCAAAAGAAAGCTCTATTTGTGAGAAAAAAATGATCAAAATTTCATATGGGTACAATGTTGCATGACCGCGCAATTGTCAATCAAAGTGCGGCAGCGCTGAAAGCTGAAAATTGGCCTGGTAAATAAGGGGGTATAAGTGCCTGGTAGGCAAGTGGTTAAGGGGGGTAAATCCTCAGGAGGGCAAGTGGTTAATGCATCACAATGGACCACATAGATTTAAGACTCACATAGCAAATTTTTAACCCAAGGATAAGGACCTTTACTTTCAGCTATATGACTGCAATTTTCAAACCTCATTGGACTAAGCTGAAAATAATTGTCACTTTTTTCAATTAACCAGTTCCCAACCAAGCTATAGATGAAGGACGGCTACAGCGCAGTTGTGTAATCCTGGGATGATGTCCCATCAGTGCTGCCAACCAGTGCCACCCATCAGTGCCCAGCAGTGCCGCCCATCAGTGCAATGCCATAAGCGCTGCCCATCAGTGCCGCCTATCAGGGCAGCATCATCAGTGCCGCCTATCAATGCCACCTATCAGTGCAGCCTCATCAACGCACATCAGTGATGGAGAAAAATTACCTGTTTGCAAAATTTTATAATAGAAACAAAGAAAAAATTTTTTTCAGATATATTGCTCTTTTTTTGTTTATAGCGCAAAAAATAAAACACCCAGTGAAAAGTAAATACCACCAAAAGAAAGCTCTATTTGTGTGAAAAAATGATAAAAATTTCATATGGGTACAGTGTTGCATGACCGCGCAACTGTCATTCAAAGTGCGACAGCACTGAAAATTGGCCTGGGAGGAAGGGGGTATAAGTGCCCAGGAGATCAGTGGTTAAAGAGCCCTGTGTCTTAGCTTTATGAATCTAGCCTAGAGTCTCTTACCCCTTTTAACAGTGGACAGAAGTGCATGAAAATTCTAAATATGGATAGATAAAATAACTTTAAGCAAGCATCCATAACTGTTTCTCAAGTTACAGAATTTTAATTAGTCTGCTTTTCTAAACAGATGTTATTGTGCATTATTTAAGCATACAGTGTTAAAGGAAATAGTTACATGAAAAGTATCTCTTCAGCACAATTAACCCTCTGGGTACTTTTATGTGGTTCTAGTGTCTGAACAAAAACTGGCACCCCATCTGGCCTTGTCATAGCACTTCTGAGCACAGCAAAGCATTAAGCAAACACGAAGGTCTGTAGGCATGCTGGGACAATTTGCTTTAATGTGGTGCCAAAAATGAATTCTACAAAAGCAGAGACATGGAACATAGACAGTCATCTATTAAATGCTATATGTATGGTCTTATCAAGCGATGCCTGACAGAAAGAAAAAACAATATTTTGGTTCCCAATATGCATGCAATATCAGTAGGAGTTAATCTTTATTCTAAATAATGTTAGCATTAGGAAGCAACTTTATGGAAACCAAATATTAGAGTAGGGATGGGTTAAAACCCCTTTCTGCTTTTGTTTTTGCTGGCTGTGTCCTGTTGGGGAGATTCCCCTGTACTTCTTGTCCCATATGAGCAACTGTAAGAAAGAGGCAATCTCTACAGAATGATATGAATTCCCCTGTCATATAGTTGTAGCACCCAACTAGGTAGCTAGAGGGAGGTGGGTTATTTTCTATTAGGAGGCTAAATAGCAGCTGGGAGCAATAGTCAGAGTGTCAAATATGGGTCAGGGCTGAGAGGTTCTGAAGATCAGCTCTATGACACCTCCCCCTGATCTAGACACTTGGAGAAGTCTCTAGAATTCAGTGGGTGGGGGTGAGGAGGAGCTGGTCTGCACTCTCAAGGCATCATGGCCAACCACCAAGCAGGAGGCTTGGCATAGGGTCAGGACTTCCCTTAAGAGTGGAGGAGCCTGCTCAATAGCAGCAGAGTTTGGGTGGAAGATGGATTGAGCAGGATGGTGTGTGGAGCCTGGGAGGGGGTCCAGGAGAGCGGCCTACCTACAGGTGGAGGAGCTGGAAGGCTGGATCTCTCAGCCTCATTGTCCCCTGAGAGAGATCAGCCTGGGAAGCAGGGAGGGAGCCGGCCCAGAGTAAGGCCTAAAGGCAGCCACCAACCCATAAGCTTGCAGGAGAGACTGAATGAGAGTGCAGGAGAGGGCATTAAGGTGGGAAACCTGACTGGCCTCCATCCGGGACTGCTTTCATCTAAAGTAGCAGTTTCTGGGTCCCCTTGCCCAGGGATTCCGTTGGACAGCTGGGTGAAGAGGAGATTTCATCTGGAGTCTGAGGTTGTACTCAAGGAGAGACTGGATAGCTCTTCAAGAAGAGAAAACCCTTCTGAATACTTGAACACAGTTCCAGGAAGTTGTCCTCAGTTTTACAGTTCCTTGGGCATCCCATGTATCCCTCATCCCCATCCAAGTTTCCATCCCCTAATAAAATCCCCAAAAAACAAGTTTAAGGACGGTTTACTGTCTCTGGAATGCAAGGCTGAAAGGAAATGCGTGTTGCCTGGCTGTACAGGACTATAGGGGGACCAAAATCTCTTGGGAAGGTCCTTATGTGCTGTTGTAATGCCGCTGAGTCCGTGTTTGGATTGGCGGCCATCTTTGTAAATTGCATTTGTTTGCTTTGTATTCTACGTGTTTTTTTAAATCTAGCTTTTAATTGTTCTGATCCTCATGGCAATAAGATACTACACTATATAACTTATTCTGAGTTCCGTGCGGTGAGCAATTCCCCAACAGGGTTTAACTCTGACCAACAATCCCATCCATGCTGAAGAGTCATCAGTGGAGGTCCTGGTTGACTGGAATGTCTTAATAGGCTATATATTCTTTAGCCTCTGGTGAGTGCATATTGGTGGAGGATTTGCACTGAAGATTTTCACGCTTTTGGATTCATGATACTGTGGAGCAATTCTGATTTGTTGTCCCTCTTTTTTTTGTTGTTTGGACTATCTATGAACTGTTATATATTATTGCACAGGCACTTTTTTCACTATAGCGGTGTATTCATAAATTCATTATTATTCATTTATATATTTTTTATATGGTGGATTATTTATATATTAATTATTTATGTATGCATTATTTAATTGTATACACTTTTTCGTTGCATGAGTTTTATATGTACACTAAAAGATCTTTTCTTGATGTGATTAATGTAAGCATGCACCATTTGTTTTATATTTGTCTTCTCAGTAAATTATAGCAGGAACAGGAACTGCAACTAACCTGTACAGGGTATATAAAGTATTACACATGCAACATGTAACAACTGTAAATAGTAACACCCACAGGTCAGAGGTATGAATACCACATATTCCCCTTGAACTGCAAAAGAATATATCATGTTACACATGCATTGTGTGTTTGCTTTAAGAATTTTGTCTCTATCTAGGGTATGCTCTGTATAGTTAGTTCCACCCTCTTTTCAATGTGCATTTAGTTTCAATTCTGAACACAAGTAAATAGTTGGAGCTGGACATATGATTTTTTGATCTACTGTTCCATCTGTCAAGATTTGCACAAGTTTTCAATTAAAGCTTTCTACGATCTGCAAGATATAATTTGGATCAAGTTGCTGACTGCAAAAGTTACCGAGATTGTTAGTTACAGCTTTCTTGCCACAGAATGACAAGTTATGGAAATCACATTTTCAATGTTCTTAGACTGTGGTGGCAGAACAGAGTCAGTTTCCTCAATACTGAAAAATACAGACAATTTTAATATTTTTATCAGAAAGCAGCACTGTGCATTTTATTTACATCAAATAACCCATAATCCATGTTATACACAGAAGGCCCTTACTTTTTAGCATTTATATGTTTCTATTTGGCCAACTGCTTAGATCACAGGTGCTCAATTATCACTATGCTGACGACACTCAGATATGCAACCACACTAAACCAGATTTTACTTTGACTGCTTCTCTCTTATCTAACTATATTTATGATATAAAAACTTGGGTGGCCAACATTTCCTTCAATGAAACTGGGACAAGACTGAAGTCATGCTTATTGGCACCCCCCATCAGTTGTGTAAGGCCAGTCCTGGTAGCATATCTTTCGATGGCACTGTACTTGAACTTCAGTCTAAATTGAAAAATCTAGGGACGATATTTGATGCTAGTTTAATCTTTGATCCACATGTACAAAATGTTTTCAGAACATCTTTTTTTCCAATCGAGAAACATAGCTGGGTCCTACACTATCATACACTGTAGCTGAAAAGCTAATCCATTCTTTTGTGTTCTCCTGACTTGACTATTGCAATGCTCTACTCACTGGTGTACCTAAATCCACTATTAAATGACTACAATAAGTACAAACTGCTGCAGCCAGAATCTTCACTACGTCTGGTACAAGTGAACATATTACCCCTATCCTGGAGTCACTGGATACCCATCAGGTTTTGCATAAACTTTACGATCCTCTTTCTCACCTATAAGGCTCTTCATGGCTTGGCGCCGCATTATTTGTCTGAACTTTTATCAACTTAGCCCCCTCCCCCCATAACCTCTACTCCTCAAATTGTGATCTTCTGTGTGCTCCCCTACTCATCTACACTTGATGGGAGACAGAGCTATGCTCCAAAACTCTGGAATTCACTTCAAAGGAACATCAGAGTCATCCACTTTAAACTCATTCAAATCAAATCTAAAAACGTTTTTCTTTAGACAAGCTTTCACTTAATGGTCCTTTTTTTCCTTTGTTTTATCCTGTGCATTTCTTGTTTGTTTTCTTTGTAAAGTGCTTTGAGAAGCTACATTTAAAGGCACAATATAAAATAAAGTGTATTATTATTATTATATTATTCTTTGAAAATGTCTAGGCATTTTGGGCTCCTGATCTCCAATTTGGTTATTATCAGTAGGAATAGAAAAATGTCCTTCATCAAAGAACACAACCGAAAAGTCCTGCCTAACAGGTGCAAGACAGCTGGTATTCCATAAATGTTCCTCACACAGTTCAAAGGTGTGGGGTCCTTGTTGACTTGTTAAACTAAGCAGATTGGAAAATTTGAACTATTCCTATTTCAGAAAGCTAGGTTTCTTAACATTAACTAGAGTTCCGTGGGTAGTCGTCTGCCATGTAATAGTACAGCTGGTGATGCTTGTGTATTTGGAGGTCGACTCAGTCTGTAGACATACAAGAACTCTGTTGTAAAAAATGTAAAATATTTACCTGTAAGATTTGCAGTCTAAGGAACTTCTTTAAGGTTTCTTTTGAATCTCTCAGTCTCTCAATTTACTTGGGGGTAATAAACTGAAGATTTATTATGCACAATATTTCTCTCTCAGGATTTAAACTCAGATGAAACAAATTGGTATTTGTTGTCAGATTCTAGTTTCTGCTGGGGTTACCTTCCCTGCTGAAGACTGTGGAGAGAAATCATTACATAATTACAGTATCAGATGTGATATTTATTATTATTATTATAGAACAGTTTGCTCAGCGCTTTACATTATAGTGGGAGACAACACAGTAACAATACAGTTCAATTCAAGAGGGATTTAAGGGCCCTGCTCCTTGGAGCTTACAATCTTGGAGGGAGGGGTAAATGGTACAATAGGTAATAACTGCGGGGGATGGAGTGGTTGGAAGAGTAGAGGATTCCAGTATTAGCAGAGGGCGGGATAGGCTTCCCTGAAGAGATAGGTTTTCAGTGATCGCCTAAAAGTCAGTAGAGTAGGCGATAGTCTGATAGATTGGGGTAGGGAGTTCCAGAAGATGGGGGAAGCCCTGGAGAAGTCCTGGAGACGAGCATGGGTGAAGGAGACGAGGGAGCTAGAGAGTAGGAGGTCTTGCGAGGAGCGGAGAGTACGGTTTTGGTGATATTTAGAGACAAGATCGGTTATGTAATTAGGGGCAGTGTTATGAACAGCTTTATATGTCAGTGTTAGTGCTTTGAATTTTATCCGTTGAGCAACTGGGAGCCAGTGGAGGGATTGGCAGAGAGGTGTGGCAGATACGGAACGGTTAGAAAGGTGGATGAGTCTGGCAGCAGCATTCATGATAGACTGAAGTGGGGGATAGTCTGCGATGAGGTAGGCCAATGAGGAGGGAGTTACAATAGTCGAGGCGAGATATAACAAGGGAGTGAATAAGTTGCTTAGTGGTTTCCGAGGTTAGGAACAGTCGTATCTTGGAGATGTTGCGGAGGTGAAGTCTACATGATTTTGTCAGCGATTAGATCTGGGGCTGGAAGAACAGATAGGAGTCTAGGATTACACCTAGTACCCTGGCATGAGGGGAGGGACTGATGATTGTGTTATCGATCTTGATGGTGAAGTCAGGAGAGGGGGCACGGGGTGGGGGGAATACTAAGAGCTCAGTTTTGGAAAGATTGAGTTTGAGGAAGTGGAGTGACATCCAAGCCGATATGTCGCTTAGTAGGCTAGTGAGGGGAGTGGATATTTGAGACAAAGGTGAGACTCAAAGAAGAGCAAATGGACAGAGGGTCTGCAAGGAGGGGGTAACATTTCAGAAAAAGGGTATAAAATATTAGTGCAGAGTGGAAGGAGTGTAGATTTTACGAAATTAATGCTTGAAGGTCAGATAGGTGGGGTGGAGATGCAAGAGCTGTTCCTGCGAAGGCTGCTGGACATGCATTCCAGAAACTTCAGGCAAAGAGGACATTTCTCCTGGTGACAGTTTTCCTGTGGATAGGAAGAAGGAGTAAGGCCTCATTTACACTGGATTCTTCTGAACGATGGAAACTGACTGCTGGAAAACGTAGGTAAAAAAAGTCTGTGTAGCCACGTTTGCATAACGTGTTTATGCGCATTTATGTGCATTTGCTTTTAGAAGCGTTTTTTAAAGATAAGCACAGGAGAACCTCCCAAATGCCCAGAATGCACTGAAAAGTGGTAAATTATTAACTATTTCAGGCTGTTTCAGAGAAATACACAGAGTACAAGCAGACACAGAAGTATGTGTTGACATTAGCTAGGTGTGAGTTGTGCATTAACATTTCTTTTGTTTCCAACAGTGGGACAGATGTCTGGTGGAGTGAGTCATTAAGACCACCTGGCAGGGGGTCTTCCTGAGAAATTTGAGGTGTGAATGGTCATTAACATATCATTTGTTTCCAAGCTTGGGAGAGGTCTGAGGTGTGAATTGGTCATTTCAATGTGTGACAAGCTTGGTAGGAACATCCTGTGTGCAGTGTTTTGTCCATCTGAGCACCTTTAAAATGCTTTGCATGCATTTTTCATGATGAAAAAAGGCTCTAGACTGCATCGGGAACTGGAAGAGTTAAAAAAAAATGTCAAATGCAAACGCTTATAAATGCGATTTGCCGCATTTACAAACATTTTACATTTGAAACGCTGATAAAATTGACTGCTGAACGCTAAACTCAAATGACTGTAAACGGCTGTAAACAAAGATGTATACATGGACACATAGGAAAACATTAGGGTGAGTTCAGGAACTGCTGAAAAAAACGCTGAACAGCTCCTAAATGTGAGTTTATCAGCTGCAGTGTACATGAGCCCTAAATATGAGTGACCTAAAGGCCTTGCTGCAGTCAAAGCTGTGCTGAGAGGTCTACAGTGACTTCAACAGTAGCTGAGTGACATGCTGGGGAAATCTGAGGTTAATCCCCTGTTTCCAAATGTACTAGTAGAGTCAGACCTCCTAAGTGATTTAGCCCTTCTTACACCCCCAGTTCCTGCATAAAAGAGAGAGCCCCCATAGGGACCCTCCAGTGGCTTATTCAGCACCCCCCACCTCTGAGACCAGCATGAGGTCTGGGAGGAATCCTTGTTATGGAGACCGTGGGCCACAGATCCAGGAGCTGCTGAGATTGGATGATGCCTCCCATCCACCAGCCCTGTCACCCCCAGCACAGGACATGTGAGCTTCTCCTCCTCCTTTCAGGACTTGAGGGAAGGGATGGCTCAGCCCTGAAAGAGAGCCAATATGGGTAGCATAAGGTAACTGTCACTCTATGCAGTTTCTCTAGTGCCAAGAACTAGCAGGAGATCCAGCAACAGATTGACAGCTGCAGATGTGAGTGGTTCCACCTCCTTCAGGGTCCAGAGTTACTTTTCCAGCAGATGAGAGTGCCTATGGCTTTCACAGCTCATAGTCTTTGGAAACATGGCTGGGGATTAAAAAGGAGGTTTGGATTGCCTAGGCCAGACTCTGCTGAGCCTCAGTTTCTCTCCTTTGCCAGAGGACAGTTTTCTGGTGAGCAAGCACTGCAGACTGGCCTACTTCTGGAGGAGCTCACAAGTCTAACTTTCAGCCCTTTTTCAGGTGGGGACAAATAAAAGGTTTACTGGGACAAGAGAAAGCTGTAGTGGGTGGTTCTGCCTACCGCAAGCAAGGAATCAGAAATAGCCAAAAAGCAGCCTATTGTACTAAACCAGGGGTAGGCAGCCTTAAAGATGTAGAGATCTACCTGAACAACATGGAAGAAGTCAAAGATCACCGGGCACAGGGCCTCGCACCTGATTTAAACCGTTAATTGACATACTACCGTTTTGCAAGTGCGTGCATTGCAGGGCAATCATGGGTTTAAATCAGGTGGTGAGAAGGCAATACATCGCCTCTTCACCACTTGTCAAACACACTTGGATTGCTGGGCAAATCGCTGGATCTCTGCAATATTGTCTAAACGGCAACCATTGAGCTGGATCTTCATCTTCAGGAAGAGGGAATTACCTGGGGTTGAGCATGTTGAAGGTCTTCCTGATCTCTTGTCATCTTCCAGTGATGTTCTTCCGCTCTTGAAGTGCACATGCTCCTCAAAACTCCTCAAACAACTCACTGCAGCATTGCTGTAAACTTGCCAAATCATGTCAAGCATCTCTGTGGCAGATTTGCCCAGTTTCACGCAGAACTTCATATTTGCTCTTTGCTCTAACTTGCTGTCCATAATGAAATAGCAAATGTGGTAACACCGGTGTTCAGAATAGCATCAGTTGCACAGCTCCTGATGTACACAGGACAATGTCTTTTGGCACACTGACTTTTGAAGGTCAGTTCTCCCTGTGACTGCACGTGCTGCCATCTGTTGGTGTGTTACAAAACTAGTCTTGAAACTTTTTGATACCACCTCGTATGATATCCTGCAGGTGTGGTGCACTTTCTGAGGGCACACCAAAACTCCTGCATTCAGGAGTTTTGGTATTCTTTCAGAAGGTGCACCAAACCCTCAGGATATAATAGAAGTCTATAGCTAAGAGCAGCAAATCCGCAGCAAAGCCATGGTGTGTGTAAACTGTAGCACATCAGTGTGAAAGCAGCCCCATATTATTATGCCCAGTGTATTGCCTCACACTGACCTGAAGGTTTCTTCGTTCCTGCTGCTGGCACCACTCTGGGGACCACTAGCCGGGATAAGAGGTGGAGTACAATTGGCATCACTCCACATGAGACAGGAGCCAACACTACAGTGGAGGCATCGGCTTATGTGGCTCTTGCTCCCAACTACAGCTCCAACTTTACAAGTAGTCCGTCTGCATTTCACTCTGTGTGATGCTCTGGGATGGCAGGTCAGCAAGCCCAGATTGCGATCTACCAGTCACCTGGTTGAGATCTACTGGTGGATCATGATCTACTGGTTGCAGACCCCCGTACTAGACCAAAATAAAGTAATACTAAAGCTAAAAATGTGTTTTTACCTTAATACATTCCTTGCATTAATATAAAAAACAGTCTTTATTTCTAGTGATGAGCTGAACACCCCCCTGTTCTGTTCTTGGTCGAACCTTCAAACCTAACGAAAGTCAAAACATGAACTTCCAACAGGGACATTTACTAATCGGTATCTTACCGCATCCGAGTATGTAGTAAGATAGCGCACAGCTACCAAAATACTGTATGAGTTATATTATGAAGTCATGCGAACTATTGGCGCTATATAAATACTGTATAATTATAATGAAATATTTTAGTAGTGAAAAAATTATTTAAAGCCATTGGCTCCTGCTGCTGTCAATAAAATTCAGTGAGGAGGGGGCTGGGCTAAGTCCCCCTTTGTGTGTCTATGGAGAGCGGCTTCATAAACACATAGCTCGGGGGGGTGTGGACACCCTGTGCCCTCATAGCAGCTGTTTGCTATGGGGACACACAAAGAAGAGGAGGAGCCAGAATCACCAGCGGGAAACCCAAGAAGAGGAGGATTGGGGCCTCTCTGTGCAATATCATTGCACAGAGCAGGTGAGTATAACATGTTTGTTATTTTCATTTTTAAAAAAAATAAATCAGACTTTAGTAACACTATAAAGGGACACTTGTTCAAGGCAGTGCACAAAAATTCTCCTAGCGGGTCACTTGGAAATCAAGAACACCAAGGCTCGAGTGATGCAGAATATTTTGTGGCCTAACATGTTTATGAGACAGAACAGACTACAGGCAGCATAGGAAGACCCCTATCCAACCACAAAACACCTAATGACATCACTGATATTTAAAGTTAGGTAATAGGAGAAGGAAGACAGAAAACTTTTCATGAAAACAACTTACATATACCCAGTGTAGTCACTAGCCTCACAGAGATTCATAAAGCTATACCTGTTTATCTGCTGCCATCTGTCTTGTACAACCTTCTACAACACACAGAATTTGCACAGAATGAGTCGGGATTTCTCGGCAGTACAAAACAGGGAGCAGTGTTCTAAATTCACACACTGCCCAGCTAAAGGAGAAGAACTCTGAACCTGATTGGAGGGAAGGAACACACCCCTCCCCACACTACATGGAGAACATGCACAGCTGTTGCTGTCAATCACAGGCTGTGTGTCTGAGCTCTCCTACCCAACAACCTTTTCTCTCCTGCTGTCTGGGAAAAGCTGTCAGAAGCAGGGACGGACTGACAACTCATGGGGCCCCCAGGCAATAGGGGATCATGTGGCCCCTGTGTCCTTGGTCAAACTCAAAAAAGCCTATCAAAAAGGTACCAGGGGCATCTCATGGGGCCCCTACTGACCCCGGGCCCTCGGGCAGTGCCCCAGTTTCCAAATGGTCAGTCCGCCCCTAGTCAGAAGTTACTCTGATAACAACAGAATGAGGTAGCAGAGAGAAATCACACTCCGTGCTTTGGATAGAGACAAGTACACGCTATAGACATGGTCGGATCTAGGGGGGTGCTAGGATGGGCTATGCCCCCCACACCCAGATTTCAGTTGTGCCTCCCTAAAGACAATTCCCCCCACCCCGAATGCTCTGCCTACCTGCTGAACAATACTGCAGACAGCTGCACTTTCCTTCTTGCAGCTTTGTAAATGTACTGCCCAGCTTCAATTATGATTGGATCAGCAAGGGGGCCCAGAAAGGTGGGGGAGGCTACCTGTATGACTCTCCTGTTGTCTAATCATCCCCCAAGGCAGCTGGTGTTGGTGGGGTGGGGGTGCTGCCTCTGGAGATATTGAAGTGGGGCTGCGGGGCAGTTGATACCTGTATGGTGTTTTATATGATGATTGCATTTTATTGTAATTACATTGGATGGTCATGTAAGACCTAATGAGCTCTTACGCCTGAATTATGTAATATAACTTCTTTTTTAAATCTAGTTGTGTTACCTCACTTTAAATACATTTAAAGTCCCCTTTTGTGATAAAAGGTTCCTTATCTTTTCGTTGTTTTTCTGGTATTTTATGGGATGTGGCAAAGAATGTTTTTTTCAGGACATGGTATAATGCTCTTTACTGTCACTATCATTATTACACTATCACTGTCAGCCCTAACCTGCCACTATACTATTACTATACTGCCTTAACCTGACATTATACTGCTCTAACCTGCCACTATACTACCAATATACTGCCCTAACCTGACATTATACTGCCCTAATCTGACACTATACTGCTCTAACCTGCCACTATACTACCAATATACTGCCCTAACCTGACACTATACCGCCATAATCTGACACTATACTGCTCTAACCTGACATTATACTGCCATTATCTGACACTATACCACCACTACACTGCTCTAACCTGCCACTATACTACCACTATACTGCCCTAACCTGAGATTATACTGCCCTAATCTGACACTATACTGCTCTAACCTGCCACTATACTACCAATATACTGCCCTAACCTGACATTATACTGCCCTAGTCTGACACTATACTGCTCTAACCTGCCACTATACTACCAATATACTGCCCTAACCTGACACTATACCGCCATAATCTGACACTATACTGCTCTAACCTGACATTATACTGCCATTATCTGACACTATACCACCACTACACTGCTCTAACCTGCCACTATACTACCACTATACTGCCCTAACCTGAGATTATACTGCCCTAATCTGACACTATACTGCTCTAACCTGCCACTATACTATCACTATACTGCCCTAACCTGACACTATACTGCCCTAACCTGACATTATACTGCCATAATCTGACACTATACTGCTCTAACCTGCCACTATACTATCACTATACTGCCCTAACCTGAGATTATACTGCCCTAATCTGACACTATACTGCTCTAACCTGCCACTATACTATCACTATACTGCCCTAACCTGACATTATACTGCCATTATACTGCCCTAATCTGCCACTATACTGCTCTAACCTGCCACTATACTACCAATATACTGCCCTAGCCTTACATTATACTGCCCTAATCTGACACTATACTGCCCTAACCTGACATTATACTGCCCTAATCTGACACTATACTGCTCTAACCTGCCACTATACTACCATTATACTGCCCTAACCTGACATTATACTGCCCTTATATTGCCCTAATCTGACACTATACTGCTCTAACCTGCAACTATACTACTACTATACTGCCCTAACCTGACATTATACTGCCCTAATCTGACACTATACTGCTCTAACCTGCCACTATACTACCACTATACTGCCCTAACCTGACACTATACCGCCATAATCTGACACCATACTGCTCTAACCTGACATTATACTGCCATTATCTGACACTATACCACCACTACACTGCTCTAGCCTGCCACTATACTATCACTATACTGCCCTAACCTGAGATTATACTGCCCTAATCTGACACTATACTGCTCTAACCTGCCACTATACTACCACTATACTGCCCTAACCTGACATTATACTGCCCTAATCTGACATTATACGGCTCTAACCTGCCACTATACTGCCCTAACCTGACATTATACTGCCCTAATCTGACACTATACTGCCCTAACCTGACACTATACTGCTCTAACCTGCCACTATACTACCATTATACTGCCCTAACCTGACATTATACTGCCCTAATCTGACACTATACTGCTCTAACCTGCCACTATACTACCACTATACTGCCCTAACCTGACATTATACTGCCCTAATCTGACATTATATTGCTCTAACCTGCCGCTATACTACCACTATACTGCCCTAACCTGACATTATATTGCCCTAATCTGACACTATACTACTCTAACCTGCCACTATACTACCACTATACTGCCCTACCCTGACATTATATTGCCCTAATCTGACATTATACTGCTCTAACCTGCCACTATACTACCACTATACGGCCCTAACCTGACATTATACTGCCCTAATCTGACATTATACTGCTCTAACCTGCCACTATACTACCACTATACTGCCATTATACTGCCCTAATCTGACACTATACTGCTCTAACCTGCCACTATACTACCACTATACTGCCCTAACCTAACACTATACTGCTCTAACCTGCCACTATACTACCACTATACTGCCCTAACCTGACACTATACTGCTCTAATCTGCCACTATACTACCACTATACTGACACTATACTGCCATTATACTGCCCTAACATGCCACTATACTGCCCTAACCTGTCACTATACTGCCCTAATCTGACAACATACAGCCACTACATTGCCCTAACCTGCCACTATACTACCCTAACCTGCCACTATACTGTCCTCATCTGCAACTATACTGCCACTATAATGCCCTAACCTGCCACTATACTGCCATAATCTGACATTATACTGCCACTATAATGCCCTAATCTGACACTATACGGCCACTACATTGCCATAACCTGCCACTATACTGCCCTAATTTGCCACTATACTGACCTCATCTGCAACTATACTGCCACTATAATGCCCTAACCTGCCACTATATTACCCTAATCTGACACTATGTTGTTACTATACTTCCCTAACCTGCCACTATAGTGCCCTAACCTGTCACTATACTGCCCTAATCTGACACTATGCTACCACTATACTGGCCTAACCTGCCTCTATATTGCCCTAACCTGCCACCATAATGTCCTAATCTGACAATATACTGTCCTAATCTGACACTATATCACCACTATAATGCCCTAACCTGCCATTATAGTGCCCTAATCCTACACTATACTGCCACTATACTGCCCTAACTTGCCACTGTAATGCCCTAACCTGCCAATATACTGCCCTAATCTGATAATATACTGCCACTATATTGCCCTAATCTGAAACTATGTTACCCTAATCTCACACTTTACCACCCTAGTTTGACACTATTGATGACTCTACTGATCTCAGGTATGTGTTGTGTGGAGAGGAGGAACTCTGCTGACTGTGCCTAGGATGTGTACAGTGCAGGGATGAGAGAAGGATCTCTGCTGAGTTCCTTCTCAGCAGTGGCCACTGTCCTCTGCTCTGCCAGAAGTGATCCCTGTCCTCTGACCTGCCAGAAGTGATCCCTGTCCTCTGACCTGCTACCAGTGACCTTTGTCTTCTGACTTGCCACCAGTGACCCCTGTCCTTTGACCTGCCACCAGTGACCCCTGTCTTCTGATTTGCCACCAGTGACCCCTGTCCTCTGACCTGCTACCAGTGACCCCTGTCCTCTGACCTGCTACCAGTGACCCTTGTCTTCTGACTTGCCACCAGTGACCCCTGTCTTCTGACTTGCCACCAGTGACCCCTGTCCTCTGATCTGCCACAAGCAACCACTGTCCTCTGACCTGCCACCAGTGATCCCTGTCCACTCCCCTGCTGACCTCTCATCCTCTGCCCCCTGACATTTTTTACTGCACCCCCACATCGGACATGCTAGATCTGGCCCTGGTTATAGAAGGATGTGCTTTGCTCAGATTTAATGTCTGACGTTTACAACAACTTTAAGACACAACATGAAAGTACAGCATAATTATACCCATTTGCAGCCAGCCTGAAAAGGAATTGACAGACTTACTGTTAGACTTGTTAGCTGACACTCAGTAGTTGGAAACAGACCTAAAGAACAATTCACAGCTCTCTTCCACACAGGAAACTCAGCTGCTGGAGGCACTTGCTGCACACAGTGACCGTTTCACAGAAAAATAAAGGAGGTTGCACTTTGAAGTTCAAAAGGAAAAGATGGGGCACATTAGGCAGCATTCACCCTGTGCTAGTCTTCCTCCTGCTATCTCTTGGGTCACTCTTGAGCTGCACAGCTCAGTTAAAAAAGAATTGAACTGCAAAACACCTAGGAATTTCCACATCTCCTTCAGTAGATCAGGCAGTAAGTTGATGTACAGTTAAGGAGTTTAACTGATTCCTGACCACCTTATAGCAGAAATACAGCTACAGGGCGGCACGGGTGCGCAAAATCAAGTATATATACGTGATTTTGCATTTGCAGGTAGGGGGAGCTCAAGAGGTGCATGCACCCTACCTGCACTGCCATTCGCGGCCGTGGCTGTCAATCACCGAGTCCCGGCCGGTGATTTCTCACCAGCGCCTGGTGATTGCTGAGCATCTTCCACAGGGAGAAGGACTATTTGTAAACAAAACAGTTCTCCCTATCAGCTCGTGCACACTGCTTTGCATGGCGGTGATCCTCCCCTTCTTCTGCTGTCCCTAATCCATCTGCTGATAGAACAGAGTCTTAGGGGCAAGCTGTACATGCTCAGTTTGGTGTGTATTGCTAGAGAGTTTTTTCTTTATTTGGAGAGTGCATGTGATCAGCACAAGGCCAATCAGCACTGTCCAGACAGAGAGACAAGTGTCCTGTAGCCTCATAGGACAGTCAGAGGGGAATGAAAACTCCTCCTACAAGATTAACTAGTGCTCAGCCAGACACTGATAGAAGTCACAGGACTACTATATATTGCTGATGAGAAAAGGCATTTAGCAGTTTATATTTACTAAAATAATTGCATTTCCATGTGCTGTGTACTGTGGGTGACCAGATAGAGTGAATGCAGGGTCCTGGGTTTAGTAACACTTTAAGTACTGCTTCCTGAAGGTAAGCTTAGCCCTTTTTGGACCAGATCCTCAGAATCAGGGGTGGAGGTTCTTTCCCACCCAAATATCTCTTCGAACCTCCAAATTCTGGGTTCCAAATAAGACATTATTAATCCAGAGAGGACGAGAGGACTGTAAGTTTGTCCTCTCCACTCTGATCAGACTGTCCTGCCACCCCTCACTCTGCACCCAAATATGGGTGAAAAAGGCCCCTCCTTGGAGTCCTGTACAATACAGTACAATATATATATATGTGATGGATATGGTAAAATGCCTATTTGGTTTTCTAGAATATATACATTTTATACGTATCTACTTTTATACTTTAATACTTTTTCATATTTCTAAATGTTTTATATATATATATATATATATGTATGTACGGATTTTATAATTAATGGGTTTAGTGGTAGTATTATTATATGACCACTAGAGGGAGCACGGGGTTTAATATTACGATACATATTAGGATCACACATTATATAGTGAAATTATGTAAAAAAATATATATTAATAGAGGTATACTTTAATAAGTAATTGTTGCTTTGTTTTCACCTGGTAGTTTATATTGAGAGTGGTACATGGTGGTACTGGTTAATAGATTAAATATGCTTATTCCCTGAATATATACTATCTGCATATGAGCTGGTTATGTGTTGATCTCATATGTAGAAAGGTTGTATATAGATATATAGTTTCGTTGGTGATATTAGTGTATAACTGCGAGCTGTATTTCCGGTATTGGGGGTTTGCGGGAGGCTGTATGGGGTTCTATTGCGATGTTTCCCTCATGCAATATGGCGGATCCGGCCTCACCCCATTAAAAGACAGTGGATTATAAGGAGAGACCAATCAGACGTCTGTATCCCTTCAGATGAAGTCCGGAAGTGACGAAACGCGTTAGGGGAGTGACGTCATCACGCACGCACGCTAACCGGAAGTGTCGCCGCGGCCATTTTGTCGGTTGGAAACAATCGTTTTTTCAACCAGAGATTGAAATGTGCAGTACAGAGAGCTGGATAAAGTGATTTTTACATGTAAGTGTGGAATAAATTTATATCTTTTTATGAAATCTGCCTGATTGAGCCTTCTCTTTGTCCATATGAGGAATACCCCGGGATAAGAGTGATGGAGGAATGGCTTTCCTATCTAACAGTATATGCCTGAATATACCATAAGAGGGTAATGGTATTTAGCATCTACTTTGGCTGGAGTATATAGGATATTGGTACCTAGTATCACTATTCACCTGAGATTGGAGTGATCACGAGTTCTCACGTTTATTTTGATTTATTGATTTTTCACTATTTTTGGTGTGATTCGAGTTTTGCACAGTGTGAAGCATATATATATGTTTGAGGATATTACACTATGATATATTTTTCTTTTTACTTTTGAGGATAACAAGGCATTTTTGGAGTATCGTCTTGCTTCACTGAACACATAAAGAACGTTTTTGTTTTTGTTTTTCTTGGGATTTTTGGACATTTATTTATTTATATTACATACCTTTTTGGCGATTTGGACACTTATTATTATTATTATTAATTTTTTGGTGATTTGGACACTTTTATATACATTTTATTTTATTTTATTTTTGTAATTTTGATTGGTATATTTGATGATTTTGAATATATATTAGAGGGAGATTTATTATTATTTTAATTCAGATTTGATCATCACCTTTTGGATTATGTGGGTTTATTGAAATTTTGAGATAGATTGGGATTATTGGTAAGTTTATCACAAAAAGTATATTTATTAGTTTATGACATGTATACAGTAATGTATATCCCAGCTCCCCTGTACTCCATTATAGTGATGACATGTACACAGTAATGTATATCCCAGCTCCCCTGTACTCCTTTATAGTGATGACATGTATACAGTAACAGGGGCGGACTGACCATTTGGAAGCTCGGGCACTGCCCGAGGGCCCGGGGTCAGTAGGGGGGCCACATGAGATGCCCCTGGTACCTTTTTCATAGGCTTTTTTGAGTTTGGGCATGGACACAAGGGCCCCATGATCCCCTATTGCCTGGGGGCCCCATGAGTTTTCAGTCCGCCACTGTACAATAATCATTACTGTATACATGTCATATCACTATAATGGAGTACAGGGGAGCTGGGATATACATTACTCAGTAATGTATATCCCAGCTCCCCTGTACTCCATTATAGTGATATGACATCTATACAGTAATGTATATCCCAGCTCCCCTGTACTCCATTATAGTGATATGACATGTAGACAGTAATGTATATCCCCCTCCCCTGTACTCCATTATAGTTGTATGACGTATACAGTAATGTATATCCCAGCTCCCCTGTACTCCATTATAGTGATATGACATGTATACAGTAATGTATATCCCAGCTCCCCTGTACTCCATTATAGTGATGACATGTACACAGTAATGTATATCCCAGCTCCCCTGTACTCCTTTATAGTGATGACATGTATACAGTAACAGGGGCGGACTGACCATTTGGAAGCTCGGGCACTGCCCGAGGGCCCGGGGTCAGTAGGGGGGCCACATGAGATGCCCCTGGTACCTTTTTGATAGGCTTTTTTGAGTTTGACCAAGGACACAGGGGCCACATGATCCCCTATTGCCTGGGGGCCCCATGAGTTTTCAGTCCGTCACTGTACAATAATCATTACTGTATACATGTCATATCACTATAATGGAGTACAGGGGAGCTGGGATATACATTACTCAGTAATGTATATCCCAGCTCCCCTGTACTCCATTATAGTGATATGACATCTATACAGTAATGTATATCCCAGCTCCCCTGTACTCCATTATAGTGATATGACATGTATACAGTAATGTATATCCCAGCTCCCCTGTACTCCATTATAGTGATATGACATGTATACAGTATGTATATCCCAGCTCCCCTGTACTCCATTATAGTGATATGACATGTATACAGTAATGTATATCCCAGCTCCCCTGTACTCCATTATAGTGATATGACATGTATACAGTAATGTATATCCCAGCTCCCCTGTACTCCATTATAGTGATTGACATGTATACAGTAATGTATATCCCAGCTCCCCTGTACTCCATTAGAGTGATATGACATGTATACAGTAATGTATATCCCAGCTCCCCTGTACTCCATTATAGTGATATGACATGTACACAGTATTATATCCCAGCTCCCCTGTACTCCATTAGAGTGATATGACATGTATACAGTAATGTATATCTCAGCTCCCCTGTACTCCATTAGAGTGATATGCCATGTATACAGTAATGTATATCCCAGCTCCCCTGTACTCCATTAGAGTGATATGACATGTATACAGTAATGTATATCCCAGCTCCCCTGTACTCCATTAGAGTGATATGACATGTATACAGTACTTACTCCTTGAGTCCCCCACGGTGGTGGAGAGGGTGTCTCCTCTCAGCGGAGGAGAGCGGACCTCTCCTGCACCTGTCCCCTCAGCGGTGGTGCCGAAGAAGCCAGAAACTGGAACTCGGAAACCTGAACTCGGCTTCACAATGAGGCTTGGAGCGCAGCCGCTCCATCATCTGTGCTCACCGCTCGCCGCTAGAGAATTTCTCCTCGCATTTGACAAACGGGCGAGTGGCTTTTTGAAGCCCTGACATAGGGGACAATTCACTAAAGGTTATTGCATGTGTTATGTCTATCACATGACCATAATGTCAATTCACTATTGCTAGTATACAGCATTTGCCAAAAATAGCAAAAACACTCGGTAAATACCGCATAAAAAGACCTTGAAGTCAATTAATGGAAAGAAAGAAATAATTAAATGTATGCGGTAATTAAGTAGTGGTCCAGGTATGTGGTATGTACTGGTAACTGTCAGTACTGTCATGGTTGTTAAGAAGCAGGTGGCTGCCACATCCTTAACAACCTATGAGTCATCAGTGTCAGTGGGTTTCCTCGCTGACAGCTGACTGTAAAAAAAGAACTTCCGGCAATTAAAAATTAAGAAAAAAAACCAGCATGGGGTCCCCCTCCCATCCATACCAAGCTATTCAGGTCTGGTATGGATTTTGAGGGGAACCCTAAATAGCATAATAAAAAAAAGGGCTGCCCTCCCCCCCAGAAACAAATTCCATGGCAGGTCCTTATCTGACCATGCAGCTTGGTAGGTCAGGAAAGAGGGGGGATGAGTGAGCACCACCTCCTGAACCATACCAAGCCACATGACCTCAAAACAGGGGGATGCTTTGGGGCAGGGGGCTCCCCCCCAACAGCACCTTGTTGATATTGATAGGGACAAGGGTCTCTTCCCCACACTCTTGGTCGATGGTTGTGGGTGTGTGCGGGCGGGGGGGCTTATCGGAATTCCCCGCCCCCCCCCCCATGTGAATGAGTATGGAGTACATGATACCGCTATTCTTTCACCCCCAAAAAAAGTAGTGTAAAAAAACAAGGAGGCAGTTTTTGACAAGTCCTTTATTAGAAAAGAAAAATCAAAAAAATGTCCCCCGGAGTAAATCCATTGTTGTCAATCACAATGAATGCCACCACAGCCACCCTGAAAAATGAAAAAAAAAAGTGATCTTGCCGGTGACCCCCGCCCCTTGTGACATTTTCAACCCAGCATCCCCCGGGCGATGACCTTACAAGGGGGCGTGGTCATCCTAAAAATCCATACCAGACCCAAGGGGCTTGGTATGGATTGGGAGGGGGGGACTCCACGCTGTTTATTGCATCATTTTTAATTGACAGGAATTCTTTTATTTAGATTCAGCTGTCAGCACGGAACCCGCTGACAGTTGATACATTACTGTATGTTTTCACTACTAAAATACCACACGACTTAATAAAATATTTTAATAGTGTTTTTTAGTGAATGCCAATGGTTTTTTTTGCATACTCGAATGCGGTAATAGATATTGCTTAGTGAATTGTCCCCTTAGACACAGTAGATGGAGACAAACACAACAATACAGACACAATAAATAGAGGCAAACAGAATAAATGGAGATTGACAGAGTAAGAAAGACACATTAAATGGAAATGGACAGAGCAATTGAAGACAGACTGAATAAATGGACACAGTGTAAATGATGGCAGGCAGAATAGCAGACACAGTAAATGCAGACAGGCACAGTAACATAGACACAGCAAATGAAGACAAACTCAGTAACAGACTCAGTAAAGAGAGAAAAACTCAGTAACATAGACACAGTAAATGGAGACTGACACAGTAAATACAGAAATACACAGCGACATAGACACAGTATATGTAAATGGACAGAGTATGTTGCAAATGCTAGCAATTTTGAAAACGTTTTTTCCTTTGTACTTGAACATCACAGAGATGCACCCCTTCACAGGCAGGATTAGGGTACCCCCCAGCCATGTTATTTAAAGGATATATCAAGGTTTCTAGTGTATATTGTTCCATGAATGTCACTTGTCTAATCAGCTTACATTAGTCTTGGTTCATATTAGTGCAGTTTTGTGCGCCACGGCACAGCAGCCCGTTCATTGAATGGGCTTCCATGCCTGCCAGAATTCAGGGAAAACCTCTCTGCACTTTTCTAGAAATCGCAGCCCACACTGGGAACCGCACTACATTACGGTTCCCAGTGCAGTTGCAGTTTCCAGTTTGATGGCAACTATCATCGCTTCCCACGTTTTGTGTGTGGGTGGTTGCAGCTGTGGGACGAAGTGCGGGTCCCGCAGCAGCTTCCAAGTGCATACACCGTGTTCCAAATTATTATGCAAATTCTATTTAAGTGTCACAAATATTAAATATTTTGTTTTTCAGTTTAACTCATGGATGGCATTGTGTGTCAGGGCTCTTTTGATCGCTGAAAACAATCTCGGACACCTGTGATAATTAGATTGGGTGGTGAGCCCAATTTAAAGAAAAACTACTAAAGGACGGTGTTCCACATTATTAAGCAGAGCACCATTTTCAAGCAATATGGGGAAGAAAAAGGATCTCTCTGCTGCCAAAAAGAGTGAAATAGTTCAATGCCTTGGACGAGGTATGAAAACATTAGATATTTCATGAAAACTTAAGCGTGATCATTGCACTATTAAGAGATTTGTGGCTGATTCAGAGCACAGACGGGTTCGTGCAGATAAAGGCACAGTGAGGAAGATTTCTGCCAGATCCATGCATCGGATCAAGAGAGCAGCTGCTAAAATACCATTACATAGCAGCAAACAGATATTTGAAGCTGCTGGTGCCTCTGGAGTCCCACGGACATCAAGGTGTAGAGTCCTCCAGAGTCTTGCAACTGTACATAAACCTTCTATTCGGCCACCAATAACCAATGCTCACAAGCAGAAATGGCTGCATTGGGCAGAAAAATACATAAAGACTAATTTTCAAACAGTCCTGTTCACTGATGAGTGCCGTGCAACCCTGGATGGTCCAGATGGATAGAGTAGTGGATGGTTGGTGGACGGCCACCCTGTTCCAACAAGGCTGCAACGTCAGCAAGGTGGTGGTGGAGTCATATTTTGGCCCGGAATCATGGGAACAGAGCTGGTCAGCCCCTTTAGGGGCCCCGAAGGTGTAAAGATGACCTCTGCAAAGTATGTGGAGTTTATGACTGACCACTTTCTTCCCTGGTACAGAAAGAAGAACTATGCTTTCCATAATAAAATCATCTTCATGCATGACAATCCACCATCTCATGCTGCAAAGAATACCTCTGCATCAATGGCTGCTATGGGGATAAAAGGAGAGAAAGTCATGGTGTGGCCTCCATCCTCCCCTGACCTCAATCCTATTGAGAACCTTTGGAGCATCCTCAAGCAAAAGATCTATGAGGGTGGGAGGCAGTTTACATCCAAACAGCAGCCCTGGGAGGCTATTCTGACATCTTGCAAACAAATTCAAGCAGAAACTGTCCATAAACTCACAAGTTCAATGGATGCAAGACTTGTGAAGCTGCTATCAAATAAGGGGTCCTATGTAAAATGTAACGTGACCTGTTAAAATGTTTAAAAAGTTAAAATGTTGTTAAAAGTTTGATTGAAATAGCTTTTGATTTCAGTAAATATGCTGCAAACACAACAAATGACAATTTTCAGTTCTTTACAACCTATAAAGTGTTTTGAAACTTACTGTGCGTAATAATTTGGAACAGTGCATTGTAAGTTTTTTATGTTTAACAAAAATCCTGTTATCATTAGGAGGTTTGTTCAATAAAATGTGAATTGTACTCTTAATAGTTGATAACATGAGAATTATGCTGACTGTTATTTACATCAATTATTTAGGTAAATGAGAAAAATATCATTTGCATAATAATTTGGAACATGGTGTAGTGTGAACCAAGCCTAAATTTACATTTTAAAGAGAACCAATCAAGTTTCTAATGGGTTTTCTAAACAAGAAATAGAAAATGCAACATCATGCTTTGTATACCAAAACTGCCAAAACTGAAAGTAGGAACATGGAATCTGTGGTGATTTACTTTGATGAAGGGATGGGGTCAATTTATTATGGCGATATTGCTGTTTATTAGGCAGTGAAGTTGTACAGCAGCATTATGGGTAGGGTAGCCTTAAAGAGGAGTTCCAGTTGAATAAAAAATAAATAAAAGTAAGCAGCTACAAAAACTGTAGCTCCTGACTTTTAAAATACAGACACTTACCTGTCCCTTGGTCCAGCGGTGTCCTGATCAGCAGCATTATGGGTAAGGTAGCCTTAAAGTGGAGTTCCAGTTGAATAAAAAATAAATAAAAGTCAGCAGATACAAAAACTGTGGCTGCTGACTTTTAAAATACAGACACTTTCCTGTCCCTCGGTCCAGCGGTGTTCTGATCATGGTTCGTTTCACCGGCTGTCTTCTTTCCCTGGCACCAGCATCTTCAGTGTGGGCACCTGGCTGTGACAGCTTGCGACTTCATAGCTGGATGTCCACTGCACATGCATGAGTAGCACTTTGCTTTGTGAATGGTCCTGTAGTCTTCTGGGACCTGTCATCTGTCCCAGAAGACTATGGGGAGGCAGGAGGGGAGGACAACTTCCGCTTCCAAATGCGATCACCCTGGAAGTGGAAGCAGGTACCTGTCAAATTCAGGCACCCGTTTCCCCCCCTGCTCCCCAAAGGTGTCAATCCTTAACAGGGAGCAGGGGACAAAGCCTTAAAGCGGAGAACTTCCCTTTTGGGTGGAGCTCCGCTTTAAATCAGAGGTGCTCTGCTTTTTGAAGACTTTTTTTTCCTCTACCAGCTTCTGCTGGCATCACTCTCCAGGCTGCTAGAAAGGTCCCAGGTAAGTGCAGTTGGTATCACTCCCCTGGGACAGGGGCTCCTGTTCATTCCGTGGCAGCCTGCAGCTTCCACTGCCAGTGCCAGCTCGATAAACTCTGATGCTCTCAGATGGAGGGTCAGCAGCCCGGATTGCAATCAACGGGTTGCCGAACCTGGGCATGCGCTTCCCTGGTTTGAGGTTGCGGGCCATAACAGAGAGCTGAACACCTCTGCCTTAAATTAACTTTAAAATACAGCTATACTCTAACTTAGTGTTCTCCAAACTGTGGCCCGTGGGATGGATGTGGACCTTTGCTTATCTTTATCCAACCCTTGGGACACTATTCCTCTCACTGACCGTAATGATGACCAACAATGGGGCATAATTCGTCCTACTAGCAATGATGGGGCATTACTCTTCCCACTGACAGCAACAATAGGCCATTTTTTCTTCCACTGGCAGAAATGATTATTATTATTATTATACAGGATTTATATAGCGCCAACAGTTTGCTCAGCACTTTACATTATAATGGGAGACAATACAGTAGCAATAGAGTTCAATACAAAATGATGGGGCACTATTCCTTCCATTGACACCAGTATTGGGTATTGTTCCTCCCACTCACTGACACCAGCGATGGGGCACTATTCATTAATACCAATGACTACTGACCACAGGCACTGTGCAACTCACATTGACCACTAACCCTGAGACACTGTTGTGATGCTGGGGCATTTTGTTACCCCCACTGGCCAAGGTCTGGCACACCTAAAGGACAGTAAACTGGCCCTTTGCTTGGAAAGTTTGGAGACCCCTGATCTAACTGAATGGCATTATTTTTGCTAAAGTACTATGTATCATTAACAATTACCATTTTCTAAAATTTTTATGAATATTACTTATTTCACATTTTTACCCTGGTTGCATATTAGGTATGCTGATTCTCTGTAGCCTTCATTCACACTTGATGTTTTGATAATGCTGGTAACGTTAGCTGTGTAAAACCACGTTAAAAACTTGACTTTTTCACCTTTTTTTTAGTGCTTTTGCATTAGCTTTTAGCAGCGTTTTCCCGCTTTTGCATTTTTAGCATTTTTTAACCATAAAAAAATTTTTGGGGTTAAAAAAAATGTCCAAAAATGCTGGTTTGCGGCATTTTACCGTGTTTTGCTGCATTTTTCAGTGTTAGAGCATTTTTACAGCTAAAAAAACTCCTCTAGAAACCCACTAATTCTGGGGGTTTTTCCAGCCAAAAAATGTTGATTACAGTCTATGTGTGCATGGACACATAGGATAACATTTACTGTTACTGGTGGGTTTACTGGCTGTAGGAAAAAACGTCAAAAGCCAAAAACAGCAGCTGTAAAAACATCAAGTGTGCATAACGACTAGTGTTCCCTGTCTGTATGCATGTGCTTCTGAAACTGCTGTATATCTTTTCTGGGTAGGTCTTCTGATGGTCACAAGAGTGGCCATGCCTGTGCAATATGCATCATCATGGATGCTTGTTGCTAATATCAGCTGGTTAACCACCTCCCGCCTGCCAGATAGTAATATGATGGACGCAAGGTGGTTCTCTTGTTCTGGGAGGACGTCATATGACGTCAGTGTGCCCTGATGATCAGTGTAGCCCCAGCAGTACCACCTGTCAGTGTCCATCAGTGTCTTGTGCCAGTGCTCATCAGTGCCTCGTGCCAGTGCCCATCAGTGCCACATCAATGCCACATATCAGTGCCTACCTGTGCACATCAATGCCACATATCAGTGCCCATCTGAGCTGCCTTTTGGTGTCACCCATCAGTGCCAGTCAGTGCCACCTATCAATGCCAATCAGTGCCACCTATCAGTGCAGTCAATCAGTGCCAGTCAGTGCCGCCTATCAGTGCCAGTCAGTGCCGCCTATCAGTGCCGCCTATCAGTGCCTGTCAGTGCCGCCTATCAGTGATGCCTATCAGTGCCATGTATCAGTGCCATGTATCAGTGCTGCCTTTCAGTGCATTATATCAGTGCCATGTATCAGTGCTGCCTTTCAGTGCCCATCAATGATGCCTGTCAATACCCATCAGTGCCACCTACCAGTGTCTCCTCATCAGTGCCACCTATCAGTGTCCATCAGTGCAGCCTATAAGTGCCCATCACTGCAGCCTCATTAGCGCACATCAGTGAAGGAGAAAAATCACTTATTTACAAAATTTTATAACAAAAACTAAGAAAAAAGTTTTTTTTTTTTTTAATTTTCAGTGGTTTTTGGTTTGTTTAAGAAAAAATAAAAAACCCAGAGTTGATTAAATACCACCAAAATAAAGCTCTATCTGTCACAAAAAAATGATAAAAATGTCATATGGGTACAGTGTTGCATGACTGCACAATTGTCATTCAAAGTGTGACAGCGCTGAAAGCTGGAAATTGGCCTGGGCAGGAAGGGGGTATAAGCGCCCTGTAGGCAAGTGGTTAAAGTGAAACACCCAGCAAAACTTACAGGCGGCACCACCTGTCAAACCCACTCATTGAAGTCAATAGGACTGCACTGCAAATGCAATCAAACCACTTGGCTAATAGTTGCAGTTTAGTATGCCCTGTTCTGCTATAAAAAAAATAGGAATAAAACAGGCAAAAAAATAATGAGCATTCAGGAGGTGGCAGTATCAATTCCTGAACACCTGCAAACCTAATTACAGCTGCCTCTAAGAGCCAGTTCACACCAGTACATGGTATGGGAAAACGCGCTGCACTTGCTATCTGTGGCGGGTGTCAGTGTTAACTTAATAACACCTCAAACACAGGTCACATACGCAGTGCATTTGCCTGGTACTATTGTGATCCGGCTCCTGTGCATTTTATGATGTAGTGCATGCACTACTTTTGATGCGAGATTTCAGCCCATTCAAATGAATGGGCTAAAATCGTACTATACCGGATCCAGGGGCGGACTGACAACTCATGGGGCCCCCGGGCAATAGGGGATCATGGGGCCCCTGTGTCCTTGCCCAAATTTAAAACAGCCTATGAAAAAGGTACCAGGGGCATCTCATGGGGCCCCCTACTAACCCTGGGCCCTCGGGCAGTGCCCGAGTTTCCAAATGGTCAGTCCGCCCCTGTCTGGATCACATGTGAATCGCACAGAAACACACAGCACGTTCCTGTGCAATACATGGTGTGAATCGTCCCTGAAAATAAATTCATATAAGGCCGCTTTTCATGGGTTTGCTTAACATGGCCATCCATGACCGCCCTTAGTGTATTATCTTTTCGGGTCTAGTGTTCTTATTCTAATTTCTATTTTGTATAATAGAGAATGGCACTCACCAGTAATGTGTGTAAAAAAAAAAGAAACACGGTTGCATGTAACTTGCTACTTTGCAATGATCAGCAATCTTCTGACAATTGCTTAACCCACATCTGTACTTAGCCTGCAATCCAGTACCTGCAAATGGTACCTGCAGGAGTATGGGAGAGAAAGTACTGATGTGACAAGCAACTAAAGTCTTATCTGTGTATCCCCCCCCCCCCAACAAGAGAGTATAATCTGTCTGTCTAACTTTAAAGCAGAACTCCAGTAAAAAAATGTATTTTCTCATGCAGCGGGGCTGTGCCCACACTGCATGGGTTAAGCGCTCATTTTGTCTAGGGGCTCAGGGATAAACTGTACTCACCCTGTCCTCTGATCTTCTGGAAAACTGTGCTCCCCCACATCCAGCAATGGACTGTTCCTGCCATCCTCATGTCAGGAGCGGTCTATGGGCGTAATGATGTCAGGAACAGCCAATTCTCAAGACTGCTAGAGTTGCGGGGGGGGGGGGGGGACCAGTCTTCAGTGTATTAGGTAACTATGTCTTTACTTTCAGAGCTCCTAGACAAAAATTAGTATTTAACCCGCACAGCCCTGCTGCATGGGAAAATACATTTTTTTTATTGGATTTCTTCTTTAAAGGCAGGACGGGATGATGCAACCTCTGGGGGTTTTCAGGTCAGGCTTCATGAGGTACTTAGATGGGCTACGCCTATAGCAAGGGCATTATTCATCTTTTGTCAAAGCTGTAAAGTTTGTGTTTTCAGCTACAGGTGCCTCTTACCTGCAAAGGCAGTTTTTTGATAAAGGTGAGCTATGTCTTGAAGTCCCCGTTTATGCAGGTGGTTGGAGAGTAGTTAAAAAAGGTAGTTGAACTGTGGATCTACAACAAAAGCATCCCTAGGGTTGGTGTCACCCAGTGCGGTAACACATGATGACACCCCCTCCGACGATCCCCGCAGAATAGATCGGATCTGCGGATTGAGCATAATGGATCAGACTCCGATCCATTATGCTCCCCAATCTGCAGATCTGATCCATCCTGCGGGGATCATCGGCTTTCTTTACAACTTACCTTTTTGTGGAGCGGGCCGGTGTCACCCCGTATAGGTTGCATGCCGACGATCCCTGCAGGATGGATCGGATCAGCGGATTGGGGAGCATAATGGATTGGAGTCATCCTGCAGGGATCGTCGGCTTGCATTACAACTTACCTTTTCATGGAGCGGGTCCGGTGTCACCCCGTGTGGTAGGTGTCACCCAGTGTGGCACGCATCCCCCACACCTGCCTTGGGACGCCACTGATCTACCACCCCCTGACCACCAGAGAACATGCAGTTGTTCAGGGCTGTACACTTGCCATGCACGCAATAAGTTGTTTCACAACCATGACACAAATTGTACCCCTATTGCTTTCGGCAGGCAGTACCAAAGGCGACCCATTTAGATGAATGCGACCATGCCGCAACCATGAAACAAAGTCTTGGCTTATGGTTGTGGTGCAGTATTTATATATAAATACCTATCTGGCTATTTTAAAAATGGCATTCAAAAGGTAGGATTATAACCTCCTAAATGTCAGGCATCATGGATTGCTTTTTAGAAGGCTGGTTTGTGAATGAATAAACTCCATGGCAGACGGCTTGTAGTTCTCAGTGGACTACAACTGCTCTGATCAGTACACTTGTAGTCCATTGAAACTTTCTCCAGCTCTCTAACTGAAAACCAGAACAGAGGTCAGAAAGCTGGAAAGACATAGTGCAGGATCCTGATATTGCACCATCCATCCACTGATCATGGGTTTTTTTATGCTCCTGTGTAAAAAAATAACAAATGTATATTTTGTTACATGCAAAAATATGTGCATCTATTATTTTTTACTTATGACCCCTTTCACGTGGAGTGGATTCTGATTTGATCAGCAGAGGATCTGTCTGCTGATCCCCTGCTGATCTGAGCTGAGCGGGAGGATGACAGGTCCATGTCCACTCAGTTTATGCAGAGTGGACATGGACAGAGCCTGCTTTGCTCTGTGGGCTGCCGGGTGTAAACAGATTCCATGGTCCTTTTACACCTGACTGCCCTTGCATCTGATCTGCCTAGATGGAGGGGGACAGATCCCCTTCCATCTTCTCATAGAGGAACGGATCGGAAGTAGTCCATTTACACCTGTCGGGTCATAGAGGTGAATGTAAGGTCTGATCAGTTCTGCCTCAAAAAATGACAGGTGGACCTGACTGGACCCTTCATGTGAAAGGGATCTAAAGGTTAACTTATCCTTTCAAATCCAGCAGTACCTGAACTATGTTTACTTGTGCATAAATAACTTCAGTACACAAAATTCTTGTTTATTACAGGTACTTTTATAGTACCATCAATGTATGCAGCACTTTACATATATATTGTACTTTCCCATCAGTCCCTAACCCTCAAGGGGCATGCAGTTTAAGGTCCCTAACTCACATTCATACATACACATGCTAGGGCCATTGTAGAGTAAATTAACCTACCAGCATGTCTTTGGAGTGTAGGAGGAAACCAGAGTACCCAGAGAAAACCCACACAGGCACAGGGAGAACATGCAAACTGCAGGCAGGTAGTGCTGTGATTGGGATTTGAACTGAGGACTCTAGTTTTGCCAGGTGGTAGTGCTAACCATTTAGCCACTGGGCTGCCCTAGATCATGTGACCATAGAGCCCATTTACACCAGACTACCCTCAGATCCGATCCACCTAGATGGAGGAGGACAGATCCTATTCCATTTTCCGGTAGCAGACCAGATCGGAGGTAGGCAGGTGTAAACGGACACAAGTCTGTTTACACCTGCCGCTCTATAGGAGTGAAAGTAGGGTCTTCCTGAAAAACTGGACATGACCGAACCCTACATGTGAAAGGGTGCTTCTGATCATTTAAAATCCAGCAGTACCTGCACTATGTTTACTTGTGCATAAATAATTTCAGTACACACATGTGATCATGGAGTCCGTTTACATTCTTCCCAACTTGAGATGGGAATGAGGGGCACCTATTAGCAAAGGTAAGTAGGCTTAGGACACACCCCCTGCTACGCCCCCTTAACCACTTCAAGTCCGGACACTTTCACCCCCTTCCTGTCCAGGCCAATTTTCCGCTTTCAGTGCTATCACACTTTGAATGACAATTGCGCGGTCATGCAACACTGTACCCATATGAATTTTTTGCATTTTTTTGAGACAGATAAAGCTGTTTGACCCCCCTCCCCCCGCGGAGAGAGCCTAACACCAACCAACACCACCCCCCCCACCCGAGAGAGCCTTCCACTACCACCACCCTCCATACACTGGCTGCCTCCACCAGTGAGAGAGAAAGACACTCACATTCACAGCTCCAGACATCCCCTGGAATGAGAGTCAGGCTCTGCATACACCGTCAAGCAGCCTGCAGCCTCTCTCGGATCCCTCCTGGCCCCCATGCTGTGTATGTCCCTTCTTCTGTCCTTTCTTCCGGTAAGTAGTGCTGCTCCCACTGAAAAATGCCACCCTATGGGTGGCAAAGTGGCTTAGTGGTTAGCACGTCTGCCTTGCAGTAAATGGGTCATGGGTTTGATTCCCAACCATGGCGCCTCCTGCATGGAGTTTGCATGCTCTCCCTGTGCTTGCATGGGTTTCCTCCGGGTGCTCCGGTTTCCTCCCACACTCCAAAAAACATGCTGGTAGGTTAATTGGATCCTGTCTAAATTGGCCCTAATATGTGTATGTATGAATGTGAGTTAGGGACCTTAGATTGTACACCCCTTGAGGGTTAGGTACTGATGTGAATGTTCAATATATATATGTAAAGTGCTGCATAAACTGACAGCGCTATATAAGTACCTATAATAAATAAGCGCAAATGCCTTGTGGTAAATACACCCCTGGCCCAGGGGTCCCATGAGTTGTCAGTCCGCCCCTGGGTCCATGTGAAGAGTTTATCTCATGTAAAGCCTGCTCTCCTTGCAATGACTAAGTATGCTTACTAGTGCTGTCACCTGGATACTGGTCAGATGTATTAGTATCAGGTACGAGTAGTCATACGTAGTCAGTTCTGTCTTCAGGTGAGATGACTAACATGGACACAATGCATTCTGCATACAGAAGAATCACTGATCGCAAGCTGTCAATAGGTGGCGCGCGCTCTGTTCTAGCTGTCAAATGTTTGCCTGTTGTAGCCGGCTGCGCTCTCATTGGCTGCTGGCCCCGTATGTTTCCGCCTCCAGCGGTTTGCTCCGCCCCCCTCTCGGTTGCTAAGGACGCGATAAAGTAGAATAGAGCGCAATGGAGGACGATGACAGCGTCGCTGCTCTGGACGGGATCATCACCCAGTTCAACACCTATGAGGACTTTCTGGATTCACAGATCACATCACTGGACCTCTACTACCTGGAGGTAAACGGCTCCATCTGTGTCCTTTACAGGAGAAGGGATAGTAATATACAAAACAGGGCAGGCTTGGTGTGACCGAAGTTTGCCTTTCTTATGTCACCTAGCTTTTCCTGGAAACACGTGATCAAAGTTCACAGTCATTATATTCCACTGAGATATCAGTTTATGTTAATGCAGGCCGATTTTTCGAAGGATAAACAAAAATATCGGTTGTTTGTTCGGCCAACGTTACCACCGAGTAAAAAAATCAGCTGAGTAAATCATAAAGTTCACCCCATAACTTCTGTCCCTTGCAGGTCACTGCTCATGCGCCGATTTTTTATCGTTAAAACGATCGGCCGATTTTGCCATCATTGCCGGGAAAATAGGCCGATCGTCCAAATCGGCCGCAAATTTTCCAACAAGACCGATAATCTCAGAGTGCAAAAAATCTGAAAAATGGCCAACCAATTAACCCACTAATAGTGCAAAAATCGGCCGATTTTTTTTTTCCGCCCGATTTTCAAACTGTTTATGGCCGGCATTAGTCCTCATCAGGAGGACCATTTGGAAACTCGGGGACTGCCTGAGGGCCGGGGGTCAGTAGGGGGCCCCATGAGATGCCCCTGGTACCTTTTTCATAGGCTTTTTGGAGTTTGGGCAAGGACACAGGGGCCCCATGATCCCCTATTGCCCGGGGGCCCCATGAGTTGTCAGTCCGCCCCTGGTCCTCATGCACACTGGACATTTTTACAGCTGCTGTTTTTGGCTTTCTTTTCTACAGCCAGCATGTTATCCTATGTGCCCATGCACACATAGACTGTAATCAACGTTTTTTGGCTGGGACATTTTTTGACTGGAAAAAACCCCCCCAGAACTAGTGGGTCTCTAGAGGAGTTTTTTAGCTCTAAAAATGATCTAACACTGAAAACCTCAGCAAAACATGGTAAAAGGCCACAAACCAGCATTTTTGGACTTTTTTTTGACCTCCCAAAAATAATTTTTTGGTTAAAAAATGCTAAAAACGCAAAAGCGGGAAAACGCTGCTAAAAGCTAATGCAAAAGCACTAAAAAAGCTGAAAAACTCATGTTTTTAATTTGGTTTTACACAGCTAACGTTACCAGCGTTATCAAAACGTCCAGTGTGCTTGAGGGCTACAGAGAAAACGCTCTAACGCTTAAAAACACAGCAAAATGCGGTAAAACGCAGTAAACCACCTGTCCTCATGCACACTGAACTTTTTGATAATGCTGGTAATTTTAGGTGTGTAAAGTCACATTAAAAAATTTGAGTTTTCAGAATTTTTTAGCGTTTAGCGGTAAGTTGCCACATTCAGCATCGTTTTTCCGCATTTGCATTTTTTTGGGTCAAAAAAGTCCATAAACGCCAGTTTGTGGCATTTTACTACATTTTAACGTATTTTGCCACGTTTTTTCAGTGTTAGAGCGTTTTTATAGCTAAAAAACTCCTCTAGAAGCCCACTAGTTCTGGATTTTTTTTTCAGCCAAAAAAACACCCCTGTCAAAAAATGCTGCTTACAGTCTATGTGTGCGTGGACACATAGGATAACATGCTGGGGGGTTTACTGGCTGTAGAAAAAGATGTCAAAAGCCAAAAACAGCAGCTGTAAAAACATCAAGTGCGCATGAGGACTAACGCTGAAAAACGCAGCAAAATTCTGCTAACCGTTTTTTGGACTTTTTTGACCCCCCTTTTGGTAAAAAAAACGCTAAAACCTGAAAATGTGGGAAAACGCCACTAAACGCGTCAAGACGCCGCTAAACGCTAATGCAACAATGCTAAAAAAAAGCTGAAACACTCACATTTTTAGGCACTTCAAGTCCGGACACTTTCACCCCCTTCCTGTCCAGGCCAATTTTCAGCTTTCAGTTCTATCGCCCTTTGAATGACAATTGCGCGGTCATGCAACACTGTACCCATATGAATTTTTTTGAGACAGATAAAACTTTATTTTGGTGGTATTTATTCACCACTGGGATTTTTTTATTTTTTTGCTATATAAATGAAAAAGTCCTCAAATTTTGAAAAAAAGTGTTTTTCTTATAAAATTTTGCAAATAAATAATCTTTCTTCATAAATCTTGGCCACAATGTATTCAGCTATCTTTTTAGTAAAAAAAATAAAAAAATAACCCAAATTAGTTTATAAGCAAAAATTATAATTTTTCAAAATTTTTTTTACATTTTTATTTTATTTATTTATTTAAGATACTTATATAGTGCCGTCAAATTTACGCAGCGCTTTACATATATATTGTACATTCACATCAGTCCCTAACCCTCAAGGGGTGTACAATCTAAGGTCCCTAACTCACATTCATACATACACATACTAGGGACAATTTAAACAGGATCCAATTACCCTACCAGCATGTCTTTGGAGTGTAGGAGGAAACCGGAGTAGCCGGAGGAAACCCACACAGGCACAGGGAAAACATGCAAACTCCAGGCAGGTGGTGCCGTGGTTGGAATTTGAACCAACAACCCTAGTACTGCCAGGTGGAAGTGCTAACCATTTAGTCACTGTTTTTTATTTATTTTTTTATATTGTTATGTTTTTTTTAACATACTGTCACCCTAGTAGTACAGTGTCAGCCTTTGAAAATTACTGTGAGAGCTGTGATTGGTCACAGCTTGTCATACGGTACAAGGCTGTTGTGAATAGCTTTGTACCATGTGACCTCTGTGATCATTCACAGATTTCACTAGTAGTAAGCAATGATGTCACCAGTGACATCATTTATGTACATCGTTTATGTACATGGGCCGGACGGGAAGTGGCTAACGTGACTTTACACAGCTAACATTACCAGCGTTATCAAAACGTCCAGTGTGCATGGAGCCCAAAGGAAAACTGTTATTTATATATTCCTCGATAGCCATAACGGATATAAAGCCACTTTGTGTGCACCAAATGCCTTTGCAAACAGAGCTATTACTAAGTAAAAGTAGCAATGACATCATCGTCACTGTGCTGTACATAGGGCTGTGGGAGGGGCCCAGCAGACCCCCACCTACTACAGGCTGCCTGCTGGCTGGGTTGAAGATAGGGGTCACTGCTGGCTGGGCAGAGGACAGGGGTCACTGTTGGCAAGGCAGAGGACAGGGGCACAGCTCCTTTCCCCATCCCTGCACTGCACACAGCCTGGGCACAGGCATGAGAGCTTCTCCTCCCCACACAACACATACCTGAGATCAGCATAGTGTCAGTCAAGGACAGTATAGTGTCAGGCTAGGGCAGTATACAGTAGTGTCAAACTAGAGTGGTAAACTATCAGATTAGGGCAGTATAGTGGCAGGTTAGGGCAGTATAATGGCAGGCTATGGTGGTAAAGTATCAGATTAGGGTGGTATAGTGTCAGATTAGAGCAGTACAATGGCAGGTTAGGGCTGTATAGTGGCAGGCTAGGGTGGTAAAGTATCAGATTAGGGTGGCATAGTGTCAGATTAGGACAGTATAATGGCAGGTTAGGGTGGTAAAGTATCAGATTAGGGTGGTATAGTGTCAGATTAGGGCAGTACATTCGCAGGTTAGGGCAGTATAGTGGCAGGCTAGGGTGGTAAAGTATCAGATTAGGGTAGTATAGTGGCAGGCTAGGGTTGTATAGTGGCAGGTTAGGGTTGGCATTTGGGGGCACAATTAAAATCTGTAGGGGGGGGGGCATAGCCCACCCCAGCACCCCCCTAGATCCAGCCATGCTCTCACAGTTCAGTTTTAACCATTTCAGTCCCAGAGCCTTTTTTTCATTTTCTGCGTGAAAGATTAGGCATGAAGATTAGTTAAAGCCCTTGAACAGTATACATATTCTGAAGGCACAAACCCTGGAGAATAAAATGGTGGTAGTTGCAGTTCATTTTAGTTCACACTATTACAAGGTATGACCTAATTTTTTGGTAAAAACACAAAAGAGGTTGTGCTGAGCAAATAGATACCCAACCTGTCAAGCATTAAAATTGTGTCTGCCAATGAAACAGTGGCAATTTTCAGTGCACAAAACTGCCCATAGGTGACAATTTAACTGCTTCCCGCCTGGCCAATGCATATAAATAGCCAGACAGGACAAGCATCGATCTGGGGGGATGTACCCATGCACCTCCTGTGTGCCCCGGGGGGTGCACATTGGCATAGTCACATGACCAGTGGACACAGCAGATCACCGATCCAAGTACCAAGGTGTGGTGCTCTGCCTTGGTACCATATGATTGCTAAGACCAATTACAACTATCCCATGCCTAGTAGTAAAGATGGCTGCCATTCATGCAGCCATTTAGAACTACCGTGAGCTCTGTGATTGGTACCAGTAATCACATGATAGAGGGCCAAGCATCACCTCCCTGTACCATGTGAAATGCTGTACCCAATCACAGTTTACCACAGTGTTCTCAATGGAACTGTCAAAAGTGATTGCTTATACAACCATACAACCACCATGGATATATAAGTAATCATAGTGCAAAAAAAAAAATAATTCTTTAGAGTAGTGCAGTATTACTGCCTGCCACCTGTACTGATCCTGGTCTGTTTATTCACCACTTTTCTGCCTGTTGACTGGACCGAACCTTTGCCTGCTTGCTGACCATGTCTCTGCCTATGGCCTGAACTGACCCATCTGTACATCCTACTGTGCAGTTGTTCCTGTGAAGCACCAGTCCCAGCCATCCCCTACGAACAATTGCACTCCTGGAACCACAGCGACTCTTTTGTTTTTCCTTTCTTCAGCCTCCTGTATTTCCTGGTCAGTGAACATGACATTCCAGGGGGTAGCCATGTACCAGTAGGCTAGGCTTGCTTGACTGGAACTGGAACTGCTATAGGTGATGCTACAGTAATCAGTATTCCCTGACCACTCATATAGAGGTGACCTTTGCAGTATATTGGTTTTGATACAATTGGTGGATTTGTTTGATACAGAAGATACAATGTCCGGTATATAGTAAGCCCAGACAGTGAAAAAGTTTCACATATGTGGTATCACCATACTTAGAAGGAGTAGCAGAATGTGTTCTGAAGTCTAATTCTAAGTTTTCCTATGCCGTGTGTGAGAAATATCTTATGAAATTGACAACTTTGTTTACAAAAAAGTAATTTTCATTTTCTTTCAGCATTTTCCAAAAACTTGTGGCAAAAACTTATGTTTTCAAAAAAGACTCACCTCTTTAAAAATACATTGGGGGTTTGCTTTTCAAAATGTGCTCATTTTGTGAGTGTTTCTACTGTCCTGGTGCTCTACAACCTCCCAAAGTGTAGGTAGTCAGGAAATGAGATGCATAATTTATCCCCCTAGAAAGACCGAAGGTGCTCCTTTGATTTTGGGCCCCTCTATATGGCTAGGCTGTGAAAAAGTCTCACACATGTGGTATCGCCATACTCGGGAAGAGTAGCAGAATGTGTTTTGGGGTGTAATACTAAGCATACCTATGCTGTGTGTTAGAAATATTTTATTAATTGACAACTTTGTGTAAAAAAAATAAATGTTCATTTTCTTTCCTGAATTTAAAAAAAAAACTTTTGGAAAAAAATAACATTTTCAAAAGACTCCATATGCCTTGCAGAAAATACCTTGGAATTTTCTTTCCAAAATGGGGTCATTTTGTAGGTGTTTCTAGCTCTACAACCTCCAAAAATGTGATAGATAGTCAGGAAATTAGATGCGTAATTTATCTCCCTAGAATGCCTGAAGGTGCTCCTTGAATTGTGGGCCCCTCTATGTAAAGTTGTTAAAAAAAACTTGTTAAAATGACAACGATGTGAAAAAAAATGTAATTTCTAAATTTAAAAAAAAATTGTCACAAAATAATTACCACTTCAAAAAAACTCACCATCCTTCTTACTAAATACCTTGGACTGTCTGCTTTCCAAAAAGGGGTCATTTGGGTATCACTTCTAGTGTCCTGGCATTTTAGGGTCTCATGAATTGAGATAAACCATCAGTAAATCATGATTGATCAATTTTCAATTATACTGTACAGTATATGCTATAGTTTGTACACTCTATAACTTTCAAACAGACTAAATAATATATATTGATTTGAGTTATTTTTACTGAAGAAATGTAGCAGAATACACTTTAGCATAAATTTATGAAGAAAGATTATTTTCAAAATTTTATAACAGAAACTAATAAAAACAGGTTGTGAGCCAGTCAATAGATAGTAAATTGTTCAAACATTTTAGGGACAAGCATGGATCTATCCTCAGACTAAAAAACAAACAATAAAAACAAACTAGAAAAGCTACAATTTCTGGGGAAATTGTGTGAAGTGTTCTTGCCTCCACCTGTAGTCTACAACTGGAGTGGGCGGAGTAACTGGGTGGAGTGGCTGCTTTATATTGTGAGAATCACAAGACCCAGACCTACATTTTGATGCATAGTATGTCTCTGAAATATTAAAAATGAAGGCACAGTCGCAGTTTAGAAATTGCCCTTCAAATTTGAGGTGGCTAGAGTACAGTTTCAATGAATGTCAATGGGCGGCGTGAATTGCAAACAAATGGTCATATTGTGAAAACTATCAGGACTATGGCTTACCTGTGGACATTTTTAGTGGCAGCAGGGATAGCTGAACGTTTTGATATAAGATTTGTGTAGGTGGCTTGAAAATGAGGGAGTGATGGCAGTTTATAATTCATTTCCTGATTTTTCAGCTCCCACTCTAGCTTTTGTCAGCTCCCACTCTAGTTTTGAACATTCCGCCATTCATTCCTATGGGACCAATTTCACCTCAAAAACGCCAATATTTCGTGAACCATTCGGCGAAACGTTCCACAAAGTAATAGCACACCAATCGGGAACAATCCACACGTTTCGGTATATTACTGTCTATGTAGTGTAAAAACTGTGGGAGGAGTTAGGGTGGTAAATTTGGCTATAATAATAAGAATATATATGTGAGATAACAGTAAGTGGTCTTGCCATGCAAGAACACTTAATTAGTACAAAATAAGGCTTCAGATAGCCTGATTATCATAATTAGCATAACTAGCATAATTGGTAAAAGAGAATGCTTTACTATTGTTCTACATAACTGGCATAGTTGTTACAAGTAGATGCTTGGTTTTTATTCTCCAACACGTTTTGCAGGACACAGCCCGCTTCTTCAGGGATAAAAAGTATACTCTGAAATTATACAAAATAGACCAAAAAATTGAAAATACCATATTGAAGTCATAATAATGAATTACCCAAAATGACATCAAAGACTTCGCAGGAGGCCAGTGGAAGAGAGCATGAGCATACAGTCCAAACCACAATAAGAGGAATCTGCCAATTAACCCCTTCACGCCGGCGCCTGCCGGTCCTTTAAGGGTTTCAGAAGTCGGGAGGCGGGGGCTGGGTTTAGGGTCATGTGACCACTGTGACATGCTGTCATGGCGGTCACATGATCGGGAAAGGTCCCAATCAAAAGAGGAGATCGGGACCTTTCCGTGAGTACCGGACATGTGTGTTGGGAGCTTGCTGGGAGCACGCAGGGCGCATATGTTCTTTTTTAACCACTGGCCTACTGGGCACTTATACCCCCTTCCTGCCCAGGCCAATTTTCAGTGTTCAGTGCTGTCGCACTTTGAATGACAATTGCTCGGTCCTGCAACACTGTACCCATATGAAATTTTTATAATTTTTTGAGACAGATAGAGCTTTATTTTGGTGGTATTTAATCACCACTGGATTTTTAATTTTTTGCTAAAGAAAAACAAAAACAACTGAAAGTTTTGAAAAAAAAAGGTTTTTCTTAGTTTTTGTTTTAAAATTTTGTAAAAAAGTGATTTTTCTCCTTCACTGATATGTGCTAATGAGGCTGCAATGATGGGCACTGATAGGCTGCACTGATGGGCACTGATAGGTGGCACTGATGTGGAGGCACCGGTAGGTGGCACTGATGGGCATTGACAGGCATCACTGATGGGCACTGAAAGGCAGCACTCATATATGGTACTGATAGGCGGCACTGATAGGTGGCACTGATAGGCGGTACTGACTGGCACTGATAGGCAGCACTGACGGGCATGGTTAGGTGGCACTGATAGGCAGCACTGACGGGCACTGATAGGCGGCACTGATGCACACTGATAGTCGGCACAGACTGGCACTGATAAGTGGCACAGACTGGCACTGATAGGTGGCACTGATTGGCAGCACTGATAGGTGGCTCTGACTGGCATTGATAGGTGGCTCTGACTGGCACAGATAGGTGACACTGAAAGGCAGCTCAGATGGGCATTGATATGTGGCATTGATGTGGCACTGATGGGCACTGGCAGGTGGCACTGATGGACACTGACAGGTGGCACTGCTGGGGCTACACTGATCATCAGGGCACACTGATCATCAGTGCCCTGATGATCAGTGTACATACATATCCCCTCCGAGGAATGCCGATTACCGGCTCTCCTCTCCTCTCGAGTTGTCAGTGTGACAGCTCATGAGGAGAGAAATGCCGATAACCGGCATTTCCCTATTTACATGAGATCAGCTGTGCTTGGTGTGACACTGGTCTCTGTGCTGATCAGTCACTCTGAAGCCCACACCTGTGTTTTCTCTCTCTGAATGGAGGAGAGAGATACATTGTATCTCCTCTCCTTGCAGAGAAAAAAAAACAATAGTGAGTAAAAAAAAAAAATAATAATAAAAAAAAAAGCTAGATCAAAGTTTGATCTAGGTCATTACCAGGGTTAGTATTTGAATCAAGGTCAGGACCAGTATTTTTGTAGGTGGGATTGAATTTTATTTTTTTAAATTAGTATCAGTGTCAGTGTTGGTGTGTTTTAGGTAGGAAAAAAATGTGCACTATTGTTTCTGGGCTGTACTACGGGTACAAAGGAGAATTTATTTTGGGTTGTTCTTTGGTGGTAGATTATGGTTGGAGCAAGAAATAAATATCTGCATTTAAAAAAAAATTGTTTTTTTTTTACTATTTTGGGCCAGTTTTACTTTGATAATAATAAAAAAAAAATCAGTGGATATCCATTACCATTTACCACCAAATGAAAGCCCAATTTGTCCTTAAAAAAAAAAAAAAAAAAAAAAGGAATAATCTACCTGTAGTTGTGATGATATGTATGACTTTAACTGAGACATTAACATTTGTTTTACCCTTAGGCACAAAAAGTTAAAGGCTCAGTTTAAAAACAAACAAACATGACATACTTACCTTTCTCTGTACAGTGGTTTTGTACAGAGCAGCCCCGATTGTCCTCTTCTCAGGTCCCCCACTGGTGCTCCTGGCCCCTCCCTGCTATGTGTCCCCATAGCAAGCCTTGATATGTGGGCATCCATGCTTTCTTGCTCTATAAGACACACAGAGTGGCTCAGTCCCACCCCTCTCTGTCGTCACTGGATGTGATTGACAACAGTGGAGCCAATGGTTCCCACTGCTGTGTCTCAGCCAATGACGAGAGAGAGAGACCCAGGAGATCCGCTGCTCTGGTGCACACCACTGGATTGAACTGGGGCTCAAGTCAGCATCTGGACTGTAGGGGGAGGTGCGCATAGAATGCATGAATGTACAAACACCTTCAGCCTTTACAACCACTTTAACTATTCCTCTAGTTCCCCACACCAATCCCTAGTTGTCCCAGTGCCTATTTTACTTTATTTTTTTTCCTGACATACCTTAGTATTACATCACTACCATAATTCAATATAGTAAAGACATGTTGCTAACTAGCGTCTAAACTATGACCGCATAAAGAGATCACCACGAACATGTCAGCCATTGTTAACATATCTTGAGGCAAAAACAAGAATGTAACATTTTAGTTTACCAATCCTTGGATGTGGTGGATTCATACGTTTTATTTTTTCTGACTTTTTTCTCTTTATTTTCATTTGGGGATCCTGCCAGTAACACACTTTCCGTCTAAAGATGGAACATTCATTTGAAAATGTTTCATTTTAGGAGTGTTAGTTCAATTTTCTAGTTGTTGGTGGGGGTCAAATCAATGTTCGTGTTTGGCCAGAGTGATGAGAAATTTTGAAGGAGCAGCATGGAATCTTTTTTTTGATCAAATTTCTAACAATGTATGTGGTTTACGTTTGGGAAATTAAATTAATTGCAAATTTGCATGTTAAAAGCAAACAGAATTTTGAAGTAATTTCAAATGACATTTGTCCAGTCATCAAATGTACAAAGACTTTTCGCACAAATGATCAACTGAATATTTGTATGAAAATATAGATTGTAAGTTCTAAAGAGCAGGGCCCTCTGATTACTGCTGTAATAAATTGTATTGTAATGGTACTGTCTATCATTATGTTGCAAATCGCTGTGTAAACTGTTGGCACTATATAAATCCTGTATAATAATAATAATAATTTATGGCCGGTTTTCGGGTGACTTTACCTTCTGGTTCACTGTATCTATGGAGGAGCAGCATAGCCACCCTTGGGCATCAGCCCACCTATAGGGAAGGTAAGTTTAGATAGATTAGCAGATTTAGACAGACTTTACATAAACGACTAACCAATTAAACCTAACTCCAGCTAACACTTTTTTAGCAGTTACATTTTTTTTTTTCCTTTTGGGATAAAGGTTTTAAATAAATTAGTAAAATCTGACCTTTGAAAGCACCCTTGACATTGTTAAAAGGTTTGTTTCATCTTCCTAACTGCCAATTTGGATGCCTGGTATGATACAGTCATGTCCATAAATATTGGGACATTGACACAATTCTAACATTTTTGGCTCTATACACCACCACAATGGATTTGAAATGAAACGAACAAGATGTGCTTTAACTGCAGACTGTCAGCTTTAATTTGAGGGTATTTACATCCAAATCAGGTGAACGGTGTAGGAATTACAACAGTTTGCATATGTGCCTCCCACTTGTTAAAAAGTAATGGGACAGAATAATAATCATACATCAAACTTTCACTTTTTAATACTTGGTTGCAAATCCTTTGCAGTCAATTACAGCCTAAAGTCTGGAACGCATAGACATCACCAGACGCATCATCAGCAGTTCCTTTCCTTCTCCATACTCTTCTCTTCCCATCACTCTGGTACAAGTTGATCTTGGTCTCATCTGTCCATAGGATGTTGTTCCAGAACTGTGAAGGCTTTTTTAAATGTCGTTTGGCAAACTCTAATCTGGCCTTCCTGTATTTGAGGCTCACCAATGGTTTCCATCTTGTGGTGAACCCTCTGTATTCACTCTGGTGAAGTCTTCTCTTGATTGTTGACTTTGACACACATACACCTACCTCCTGGAGAGTGTTCTTGATCTGGCCAACTGTTGTGAAGGGTGTTTTCCTTACCAGGGAAAGAATTCTTCGCTCATCCACCACAGTTGTTTTCCGTGGTCTTCCGGGTCTTTTGGTGTTGCAGAGCTCACTGGTGCGTTCTTTCTTTTTAAGAATGTTCCAAACAGTTGTTTTGGCCACGCCTAATGTTTTTGCTATCTCTCTGATGGGTTTGTTTTGTTTTTTCAGCCTAATGATGGCTTGCTTCACTGATAGTGACAGCTCTTTGGATCTCATCTTGAGAGTTGATAGCAACAGATTCCAAATGCAAATAGCACACTTGAAATGAACTCTGGACCTTTTATCTGCTCATTGTAATTGGGATAATGAGGGAATAACACACACCTGGCCATGGAACAGCTGAGAAGCCAATTGTCCCATTACTTTTGGTCCCTTAACAAGTGGGAGGCACATATGCAAACTGTTGTAATTCCTACACCGTTGACCTGATTTGGATGTAAATACCCTCAAATTAAAGCTGACAGTCTGCAGTTAAAGCACATCTTGTTCATTTCATTTCAAATCCATTGTGGTGGTGTATAGAGCCAAAAATGTTAGAATTGTGTCCATGTCCCAACATTTATGGACCTGACTGTATATTATTATTATTATTATTATTATACAGTATTTCTAAAGCGCCAATAGTTCGCTCAGCGCTGTACATTACAATGGGGGACAGAACAATAACAATACAATACAATGCAAAACATGTATATAAAGTTAAAAAACAGCAGGTTTACTGGCAGGATCAATAGGCAATCAATCTATATTACAGGGAGGACTTATTCTTAATTTTTCTCATAGCTTCATTTTCAGTTATTATTGTTTATCCTGTATTTCTATGTACCAAGCAGTTCTCTTCTCTATGACAATGTTCTTTCCTGTCCAAATGCTAGATAACATTTAATAAACTCTGTTTCCTCTTGTACCAAATTGTATTATAACTGTAATGTCTGCCTTCATTTTTAAAGCGCTGCACAAACTATTGGCTCTATATAAATCCTGCATAATAATAATAATAATAATTATAACATATTTCCCACAAAAAGTAATGTTGTAGGACATAACTGATTGAAAACACTAGATGGCGGTATCTGTCCATTTAAAAAATACATTTTCTATACACTGCAAGCTTTTGCGCACAGCTGATTACTATTTCTTAGTATAATGCACGTTCAGCTACTATTAGTACATGTAAACGTACTTATAATAAAATAAAATATAATATACTTACATATATTATTTTATATATTATATGGATGACCGCTCTGGGTTTCAGTAAAATCAATTTTGTTATAATAAATATATGAACAAAAAATATTTGAAGGATGGTCAAAAACATACTTTAAAACTACAGCTATCATATGACAGAATAAAGAACTGTGAGGGCTCATTTACATTTCTCTGATGCAGTGCATTGTGGCATGTTTGTATAGACACTTGAGCTCTGGAAGGCTTTACCCCCTTCATGACCAGCCCATTTTTTGCTTTTTGGCAAGGCGCTACTTTAACTGGCAGTTGCGCAGTCATGCAACATTATACCCATAAGGAATATATATCATTTTTTTTCACACAAATAGAGCATTGTTTTGGTTGTATTTGATCACCACTGGATTTTTTTTTTTTTGTTATATACATAAACGAAAAATGATAGAAAATGAAAGAAAAACATTCTGTTTTAAAATATATCCAATAAAGTCAAATTTCTGTATAAATTTAGGCCAAAATGTATTCTGCTACGTGTTTGGTAAAGAAAAAAAAAATCATGATAAGGGTATATTACTTGGTTTGTGTGAAAGTTATATCATCTACATACTATTATATATATTTTTGAAAATTGATCAGTTATTATGTACTGATGGCCTATCTCATTTCTTGAGGCCCATAAAATGCCAGGACAGTACAAATATCCCCCAAATGACCACTTTTTGGAAAGTAGACAGTCTGAGGTATTTAATAGGAGGAATGGCAAGTTTTTAGAAGTTATATATTTTTGTAGCAATTGTTTTGAAAATGAAGAAATTCAAGAAAGAAGTTTTTTTCCTTTTTACATACTGTCACCAGTGCCATACAGTGTCATCAGACTGGTGTGGTGGTGATCAGGGATACTGACGCATGACAGTATTTAAAAAAAAAAAAAGAATACTGTAGTTTTTATTCAATTTTTAAACCTTTTTTTTTTTTGCATCCATGGTGTACTGTACTACTCTAGAAGGGGAATGGTGACCTGCTATTGCTTTTACAGTGATGATCATTGTATAAGCAGTAGCTTTAGTTGTAAATTATGGGTTGCCCATTCATAAACAGCTTGCCTATTGTTGTGATCTGTGATTGGTTACAGCTAATCACATGGTACAGGTAGCCAGGTACCATGTGATTGCTGTGGGCCAATCACAGATCACAAGAGTAAGAAAGCTGTTCATGAATGGAAAGCCATTCATTACAGGTTGTTTACACTGTTATTATGTGATCTTCATGACCAATCCTAGCAATCACATGATACCTGATTACTGGCAACAGTAATCTGCTGTGTCTGGCTGAGGGGGCACGCTAAACTGGAGGAGGCACAATCATGTTTATATAAGTGGCTGAGTCTGCACATGCCACCCGCCACAGTAAATGTTCTGTAGCGGGGCGGTGGGTGGGTGCCATTCTTTTTTAGTAGAATCCAACACACTAAGGCAATGCAGCTTCAGTGCACATGCTTGCAGCACAGCATAACACCATTAAAATGCACTGCTCTACACTATGGTGTACTGCTTTAGAAATATGCTGTCAGTTTTTTGTCCATTTTATTGCATTGCCAGCCCATTCAAAATTAATGGGCTCTGAGGTATCAATGCCATCTTTGTACGTCCGAGTAAATACAAAGATGCCTATTTATGAACTGATAAGACTTACTCTCTTCAACACTGAGCCTCAAATATTAAGAAATTATAAGTGTTAAAGCTAGTATATAGCAGTAACAAGTTAAATTTTGTCTTACCAGCATTCAGTAGGCTTTAAAAAGTTGGGTTTTGTCCCATCAAAACATTGGTCATGCATTACATTCAACTTGTTTCTCAATACTCTTAGTCCTGTAAGTGCCGTGCCTCTCTACATCTATTGTTTGGGTTACCTGCTATAGGCCCTCTGTTTCCTCTTGTACCAAATTGTATTGTAACTGTAATGTCTACCTTCATTTTGTAAAGCGCTGCGGAAACTGTTGGTGCTAAATAAATCCTGTATAATAATAATAAAATAATAATGCTGAGTGCACCTAGGCTCCAAACTTGACCAGGTGCGTGAGTGCCACCATTGCTTTGTCCCTATAAAGAATCCATAGGATAGAATACATTCCATGAATATACTTCAAGTTTTTAGGTTCCTTTGCTCATATAAAATATGGCATCAGAAGTAGTTCTATTATAGCTCTTTGGTTGCCATTCATCATTATCAGACTTTTTTCTGTAATTTCTACATCACATTTTAGTCTCTGAAAAAATTATATGGTATGTGGTCACCTCCTATACTAGACTAATGGCTACCCATTTTAACAAAAAATATTTCTGAATAGACTGGCCCTATAAAACTCTCAGGAACTTTCCATTTTCGGGTCTCTCATATTTAGTTTGCCAGCATGCCCCCACATGGAAATTTTGGTTCCTGTCTCTTTCTTCCTCACCAATCATCACTTTTTATTTATAAGGAGTTCTCTCATGTTGCTTCTCTTCTCTGGAACTCTTTTCCACAATACATCATGCATTTACTGAGCTTCCAAAGATGCACTTTTGAATATAGCAGATATGAGTTTGCAAACAGTATATCATAAACACATATTTCGTCATGATTACAGCTAAGTATATATTGCATGCATTCTACTTTAGGCACTCTACTGTATAACTGTGTCATACAGCTTTGGGAACCAGTATTCATGCATGGCTTGGCTTCTGCTGACACCTGTTCTAATATTATCAGTAGCTTCCATAGGTACAATAATGCTGTGTAGTGGTAGTGCAGTGGGGTTTGTAATGTAGATCAGATCCAGTCTCATACACACTCTGTAGTTCTATAGTGGTATTTCTCTATACCTCTGTCGTCAGTGTTGTCAGATCACTCACTTTTAAGGTATGAATAGCTTGTATTTTTAATTTCTTATGCTGGCCATACATGGATCAAAAATTGTCTGGTTCAGAATTTCGATCCATGTATGGGCTAGCTGGTTGTATATAAGTCGATCTATTGATCAACTTGAGTACAACCAGCCTGTAAGTTTTTTCGTGAACGATCAGTGCCGGCAACACTGATCATTGTTTTCTGCTGGCATGGAAGTCTCTCTGCTGTCAGAATACAATACGTCAGCGGGAGTAATTTCCCCATCCTCATCGAATTTGTGGATGGGGGGGATCAGTTCATTTGTTTTTTAAATTGATAATGTATGTCTTAGTAACTTCACATATTCAGAAGTAAAGGACCAGATATACACCTTACACAACATTCTAAGTGTGAGATTTAGAATACAATGCAAAGGATGCATCAGTCAGTGACTTGTGTGACGGGCACGGCGTCAGACCCCAGACCTTCTCACCAAACACGTGACCAAAGGACTAGCCAATCTAAAACCACAATGTCACGTGCGTAACAATGCCACACCCAGCTGCACCCTGCACAATGATTTTCCAGCTAATTGGACCACAATTGATGTACCTGCAGCCTGGGAGCGTTTGTTACTGGGTCAGGTTAATTACGCAATTAACCCTTCATACTGCCACCACCTCCTTTTTATACAGAGAAAGAGGAAACTCAGCAATACACTAGGATGATTGGTTAACCGTCAGTATCCCGCTATCTCTACAGACCGGTTATACAGAGGGTTAAATACTCATAGTAGCGCTCTTCAGTGGCAGGGATTCGTAAGTTACATTCAGGAGCTATAGAAACAGTTCAACACTTTTAGAATGTAAGATTTATTACCAAAAGGTTAAAACGGTGCAGTAAAAATATTTACAGAAAGAAGATGTAACCAATATATATATAAATATACAGAGCACAACAGCACAGCAAACAGATAGCAGAAAGAAGTTTAGGTAAATAAGTACTTGCCAAATAAATGCCTGGAGTTAAGCAGTTTCAAGTCTGATGAGCTAAAAAGGGATTTCTGGTCTCGCATTTGGTTTCGTTGTTGCAGCAAGATTCTCCTTTGCTTTCTGTCCGATAGATGTTATATCGCAGACGGTCCTCACTTCTCTGACTACACACAAAACATAACAGCTTCTTTTTCTACACAAAATCAACTGGTATCTTCACTACCTTATTTGGCAAGAGGATTGTTTAAACAGCTAAACTGAACGCATTCCTGAGGGAGGGGGTGGAATGAGGGGATACAGAAGACTTCTTAATAAAGTGAGAGCCTGTGCCTGGCTCTTGTATGCACGATACTACACCTTCCCCCCCCCATCAGGTGATGGCATATGAGTTTAAGAGCAATACCAAAATGTAGAAGTTTGGGGTAAAATGGAGAACCGCACCTCTCCCTGTGAGCATGATTCTGACAACTTGCATACCGATGTCTTTTTGATGAGGGTAAGCGTGGACAAAATCTAAAAAATTATCTCTTCATTGTTCATTGAGGGGCACAGCACTTGTAGATAATCCATAGACAAGTGGGTTATACTGCCATCTAAGCCTTGGTTCACACCTATGTGTTTTTTTTTGTGCATTTTGCATTTTTCAGAAACAGACTACAGTCCATTTAACATACACTATATTGCCAAAACTATTTGGAATGTCTGCCTTTACATGCACATGAACTTTAATGGCATCCCAGTCTTAGTCTGAAGGGTTCAATATTGAGTTGGTCCACCCTTTGCAACTATAACAGCTTCGGCTCTTCCTGGAAGGCTGTCCACAAGGTTTAGGAGTGTGTCTGAGAATGTTTGACCATTCTTCCAGAAGTGCATTTGTGTGTTCAGGCACTAATGTCGGACAAGAAGGCCTGGCCTGGCAGTCTCCACTCCAATTCATCCCAAAGGTGTTCTGTCAGGTTGAGGTCAGGTTGAGGCAGGCCAGTCAAGATCCTCCAGCCTAAACTCACTCATCCATGTCATTATGGATCTTACTTTGTGTACTGGTGCACAGTCATGTTGAAACAGCCATCCCTAAACTGTTCCCACAAAGTTGGATCACTGGATCTAAGGGACCAAGCCCAACCTCTGAAAAACTACCCCACACCATAATCCCCCCTCCACCAAACTATACACTTGGCACAATGCAGTCAGGCAAGTAAAATTCTCCTGGCAACCGTTAAACCCAGACCCGTCCATAGGTTTGCCAGACAGAGAAGTGTGATTCTTCACTCCAGAGAACACATCTCCACTACTCTAGAGTGCTTTACACCACTGCATCTGACCCTTGCATTGCACTTGGTGATGTAAGGCTTTAATGCAGCTGCTCAGCTATGGAAACCCATTCCATGAAGCTCTCTAGTTTGGAGTTTCGTGGCTGAGTTTCTATTGTTCCCAGTTGCTTCCAGTTTGTTATAATACCACTAACAACTGACTGAGGAATATTTAGTAGCAAGGAAATTTCACAGATGGACTTATTGCACTGGTGGCAACCTATTACGGTACCACGCTTGAATTCACTGAGCTCTTGAGAGGGGCCCATTCTTTCACAAATGTTTGTAGAAGCAGTCTGCATGCCTTGGTGCTTGATTTTATACACCTGAGGCTATGGAGGTGATTGGAACACCTGAATCCAATGATTTGCAGGGGGTGTCCCAATACTTTTGGCAATATTTATTTTATTTATTTATTTATTTGAGGTACTTAAATAGCGCTGCCAATTTATGCATCACTTTACATATATATTGTACATTCACATTAATCCCTAACCTTCAAGGGCTATACAATCTTAAGGTCCCCAAACTCACATTCATACATACACATACTAGGGCCACTTTAGACAGCAAGCAATTAACCTACCAGCATGTCTTTGGAGTGTGGGAGGAATCCGGATATAGTGTAGTTTCCTATTAACCGCCTCCTGCTCACCATATAAAGCAATGATGGGACGGCAGCAGTTCTCTTGTTCTGGTATGACATCATATGATGTCCTCCCACTCTAACTGCGCATGTGCACCTTCGGGGGGCTTGCGGCATGGCTATCAGTGGTGTGCTGTGTCCCTGGGACACAACAGATCACCAATCACTTGTAAAGAGACAATAATGTCGGCTCTGTCATGTGATCAGCTGTGTCCAATCACAGCTGATCACATGTAAATAGGAAATGCCGGCTATCGGCAGTCCTCTCCTCCCGCTGACAGCTTGTGAGGAGAGGAGATCTGGTAACTGACATTCCTCAGAGGAGACATCTACACTGATCATCAGGGCACCTGTCAGTGCCCATCAGTGCCACCTGTAAGAGCCATCAATGCCACATACCAGTGCCCATCAGTGCACATCAATGCCACATATCAGTGCCCATCAGAGCTGTCTTTCAGTTCCGTCTATCAGTACCAGTCAGTGCCACCTATTAGTGCCAAATCAGTGTTGCCTATCAGTGCCGCCAATCAGTGCCACCTATCAGTGCTAGTCAGTGCCGCCTATCAGTGCCACCCATCAGTGCCACATATCAGTGCCCGGTAGTGCCGCCTAACAGTTCCAATCAGTGCCGCCTAACAGTTCCAATCAGTGCCCTTATCAGTGCCAGTTAGTGTCACCTATCAGTGCCCATCAGTGCCATATATGAGTGCTGCCTTTCAGGGCCCATCAGTGATGCATGTCCATGCCCATCAGTGCCACCTATCATTGCCTCCTCATCAGTGCTGCTTATGAGTGCCCATCACTGCAGCCTCAGCGCACATCAGCGAAGGAGAAAAATTACTTATTTACAAAAAATTTTAACAGAAACTAGGAAAAACATTTTTTTCCCAAATGTTCCATCTTTTTAGTTTATTTAGCAAAAAATAAAAACTTTTGTTTATATAAAAATAAAAATTCTGTTTGGCTGCATTGTTGCACGACCGCACAATTGTCATTCAAAGTGCGACAGCGCTGAAAGCTGAATATGGGCCTGGACAGGAAGGGGGTAAAAGTGCTCAGTAGGCAAGTGGTTAACCTCTCTGGCGGTATTCCCGAGTGTAGCTCGGGATAAAGTTTCAGTACCACAAGCGGTAACTCCGAGCTACACTCGGGCTTACCATGCGGCGCTGCTCCGCGATCCCTCGATCACTTACCTTGTCCTGCGCTCCCGCGATGTCTCTCCTGCAGTGTCCCCGGCAATGTAATCCGGCGGATGCCAGCATCTGTCTTCTGGGTTCCGTCCCCTGCGAGCGTCGGGACATACGGGGGACTGAACGGTGGGAAATTTGGAAATGACAAAAAGTGACATTTACTAAAATCACATAGTAAAACATTACTGTACCAAACCATTTCACATACATTTTGTCCCTAGTGCTTTGTCCTTTGCCCTGCCTGCATTTTTACTGTTCTTATTGCCTGGAAACTGAGAAACGTCCATGGCGTCCAAAAAGCGTCCCTTTAGGTCAAAAGTGGTTTTAGACCAGCTAGAGAACAGCGATAGTAAATCAGAACTACTTGCAGAATTGAGTGATAATGATTCATGGGGAAATTCGTCATCAGACACTGAAAACAATTTTGCAACTTTGCTCAGTGATGTGAGAACTTGGCGCTATATTTCAAATTTCAGTGTTTTTGGTTTGATTATATTATTGAATTAAATATATTATTATTATTATATTATTATTTTTAATGATTATTTATTAAATTATAATTTATGATTTCGTGTTTCAAGTTTTATCCTACCCGGGATGTTTACTAGACTCTTGTTCGGACAGATTTCAGTGAGTTATTCCTAAGAATTACAGGCCTACAATATAAAATGCCAAATTTCCATGCAAAATAATGATACTGCTTTCAGCACCAAAAATCTAAAATAATCATACCGCCAGGGAGGTTAATCTAGTTCACATCTGTGCGTTTTGAGCTGGTGTGTGTTTTGGAAAGGGCCCGGGACTTTTCTGCCACTGCAGATTGTGTTTTGCATGTAATAGACTTCAAGCGTTGCATTTTTGATGTGTTTTATGGTGTGTGTGGGTTTTTTTCTGGTAATAGGAAAGTATGACAGTTATGTTCATGTAGTGTGACTTTGGTGTGACTTTGATGAGACTTTGCACTCTCTGGCACTCAAGTAGCATCAACATAGCATTAAAGTCTCATCCAAGTAGTGCCGGAATCTTTATGTGTCCAAAGTCACATTTTTTTTTTTGGCTAACAGGAAAGTATGACAGTTCTGTTCATGTAGTGTGACTTTGATTAGACTTTACACTCTCTGGCACTTAAGTAGCATTAAAGTCTCATCAAAATAGGGTAGGGGTACGGACTAGGGTTAGGGTTAAATGTTAGGGTTATGGGCTAAGGTTAGATGTTAGGGTTAGGATTAAGGGCTAGGGTTATGGTTAGGAGCTAGGGTTAGGGTTAAAAGTTAGGGTTAGGATTAAGAGCTAGGGTTATGGTTAGGAGCTAGGGTTAGGGTTAAGAGCTAAGGTTAGGATTAAGAGCTAGGGTTATGGTTAGGAGCTAGGGTTAGGGTTAAGAGCTAGGGTTAGGATTAAGAGCTAGGGTTAAGATTAAGGGCTAGAGTTATGGTTAGGAGCTAGGGTTAGGGCTAAGAGCTAGGGTTTGGGTTAAGAGCTAGGGTTAAGGGTTAGGGTTAAATGTTAAGGTTAGGATTAAATGTTAGGGTTTGGGTTAAGAGCTAGTGTTAGGGTTAAATGTTAGGGTTAGCTGTAATAGTTGGGGTTAGTAGTAATTGTTAGGGTTAGAATGCTAACCCTAGCAAATACTGCTAACCCTAACAATTACAGCTTACCCTAACCCTAGCCCTTAACCCTAAATCTAACATTTACCCAATAACCCAAGCCCCTAACCCTAACTCTAGCCCTTAACGTTAACCCTAACATGTGATTTTGAACATGTTAAGGTTCCTGCACTACTTTGATACGACTTTGATGCTACTTTAGTGCTAGAGAGTGTAAAGTCGCATCAAAGTCACATTGAAGTCGCACTACATGAACAGAACCATCATACTTATCTATCAGTCAAAAAAAATTCGACTTTGGACACATAAAGGTTCCTGCATTACTTTAATGCGGCTTTGATGCTACTTGAGTACAAGAGAGTGTAAAGTCCCATCACAGTCTCACTACATGAACAGAACTGTCATACTTTCCTACTAGCCAAAAAAGAAAGCAAAACACATCAAAAATGTTCAAAAATGCAAAAGGCACCACAAAATGTGCCTGTAAAATGCATCAACCGCAACCTGCATAGATGTGAACCTTGCCTAAAAATGGATTTGACACTATGGAGGGGATTTACTAAAACTGGAGCACTCAGAATTTGGTGCAGCTGGGCATAGTAGCCAATCAGCATCGAACTTCAACTTGTTCAGTTAAACTTTGACAATAAAACCTGGAAGCGGATTAGTTTCTATGCAGAGCTGCTTCAGATTTTGCACTCTCCAGGTCTAGTAAATCTCTCCGTAAGTCTGAAAAACTAAAAAGGGGCCAGACTTGAGGCTTTAACCACACCTTTACAGCCTCAGTTTAGCTTGGTGTTCTCGGGTCATTGGAAGTCTTTTTCCAACTTTGCTGATGTTTCTTTTCTTAAATCAGGCAGCTTCTGGTAGATGAGGCTGGATATCCATAATCCTGGAACATCTCTTCAATTAACCAACAAGCAAAGTGCTTCCAAGTAACACAAAAATGTGTGACTTCTCTGAAAAACGCTGCACCTGCCTAGTCTCTGCAGTGGTACGCCTAGGCACTAAACGAGGCCTTGCATTGGGTGATATGTGTAGTCACAAGAGTAGCCCTTTCCAGCATCCACAACCAGTATTAAACCCAAAAGAAAACATTTATTATATTGCAGCTTATTCAGGTTAAACCTTTATCCCAAAAGTAAAAAAACTGTGTAACTCCAATGTGATCTGGAGTTTGGCTTCAATTTGTTAATGTATCTAACAACAGCAACACTGTAGCTAACAGCGCAGTGGCTAAGTGCTAGTGCTACCTAGTATCACTAAGTTTGCTGGTTTAAATCACAACCATGGCACTACCTGCCTGGAGTATGCATGTTCTCCCTGTGCCTGTGGGGGTTTCCTCTGGGTATTCCAGTTTCCTCCCACACTCCACAGACATGCTGGTAGGTTAATTGTCTCCTCTCTACACTGACCCTAGTATGTGTATGTATGAATATGAGTTAGGGACCTTAGATTGTAAGCTTGTTGAGAGCAGGGACTGATGTGAATGGAATGTATAACATTTACTTTATGTGTATATATATATATATATATACAGGTGAAACTTGAAAAATTAGAATATCGTGCAAAAGTTAATTTATTTCAGTAATGTAACTTAAAAGGTGAAACTAATATACTCTATAATAATAATATATGAGATAGACTCATTACATGCAAAGCAAGATAGTTCAAGCCGTGATTTGTCATAATTGTGGTGATTATGGCAACAGCTCATGAAAACCCCAAATCCACAATCTCAGAAAATTAGAATATTACATGCAATCAATAAAACAAGGATTGTACATAGAACAATATCGGACCTCTGAAAAGTATAAGCATGCATATGTACTCAGTACTTGGTTTGGGCCCCTTTTGCAGCAATTACTGCCTCAATGCGGAGTGGCATGGAAGCTATCAGCCTGTGGCACTGCTGAGGTGTTATGGAAGACCAGGATGCTTCAATAGCGGTATTCAGCTCTTCTGTATTGTTCGGTCTCATGTCTCTCATCTTTCTCTTGGCAATGCCCCATAGATTCTCTATGGGGTTCAGGTCAGGCGAGTTTGCTGGCCAATCAAGCACAGTAATCCCACGGTCATTGAACCAGGTTTTGGTGCTTTTGGCAGTTTGGGCAGGTGCCAAGTCCTGCTGGAAAATGAAGTCAGCATCCCCATAAAGCTCGTCTGCGTAAGGAAGCATGAAGTTCTCCAAAATCTCCTGGTAGACGGCTGCGTTGACCCTGGACTTAATGAAGCACAGTGGACCAACACCAGTAGATGACATGGCTCCCCAAATCAACACAGACTGTGGAAACTTCACACTGAACTTCAAGCATCTTGCAGTGTGTGCCTCTCCATTCTTCCTCCATACTCTGGGTCCTTGGTTTCCAAAAGAAATGCAAAAGTTGCTCTCATCAGAAAAGAGGACTTTGGCCCACTGTGCAACAGACCAGGTCTGTTTTTCTTTAGCCCAGGTAGGGCGCTTCTGACGTTATTTGTTGTTCAGGAGCGGCTTGACAAGAGGAATACGACATTTGAAGCCCATGTCCAGGATCCATCTGTGTGTGGTGGCTCTTGATGCACTGACTCCAGCCTCAGTCCACTCCTTGTGAAAGTCCCCAGCACTTTTGAATGGCCTTTTCCTGACAATCCTCTCCAGGCTGCGGTCATCCCTGCTGCTTGTGCACCTTTTTCTTCCACACTTTTCCCTTCCACATAACTTTCTATTAATGTGCTTTGATACAGCACTTTGGGAACATCCAACTTCTTTTGCAATTACCTTTTGAGGCTTTCCCTCCTTATGGAGGGTGTCAATGATTGCTTTCTGCACAACTGCCAGGTCAGCAGTCTTTCCCATAGTTGTGATTCCTACTGAACCAGATTGAGAGACCATTTAAAGGCTCAGGAACCCTTTGCAGGTGTTATGGCTTAATTAGCTGATTAGAGTGGGACACTTTGAGCCTAGAATATTGCACCTTTTCACAATAGTCTAATTTTCTGAGATTGTGGATTTGGGGTTTTCATGAGCTGTAAGCCATAATCATCACAATTATGACAAATCACGGCTTGAACTATCTTGATTTGCATGTAATGAGTCTATCTCATATATTAGTTTCACCTTTTAAGTTACATTACTGAAATAAAATAACTTTTGCACGATATTGTAATTTTTCGAGTTTCACCTGTGTGTGTGTGTGTATATATATATATATATATATATATATATATATATATATACACACATTGTTGCATAAATTGACAGTGCTATATAAGTACCTGTAATAAATCTAAATCTGCTGGTACATCTATCAATAACCTCCCTCCAGATTGGCAATGCTGCTCTCTAAAGGTGCCCCTTTATCCACAGTGGGGGTACTCTAATACAAGAGGTGTGTTACTAGCCAGATCACCAGGCAAAAGCACGGGATAAAGCCTAAAAAAAGAAGCCTAATGCAGCCACCTGCAGGTCTAGTAGTTAGAGGGTTGAGAAAAACCATTTATTACTGACAGGGGTTCTTACAATGATCAGAGTTATTTCTGTAAATCTTTGATTCCAAAAGGAACATAAATGTTGCTATAACTGATTATAAAGTGTTCACTGGAGTTTGGCTCCAATTTGTTAGTGTATCTAAATCTGCTACTGTATGTAACACTCTTGGGCATTGCTGCATGCTACTGTTGAAAGGTGCCTCTGTGCTCCTTCTTCCAAAGTGTAGACACCCTAATGCAGGAGGTATGTTACTGGCCAGATCACCAGGTGAAAGCAGAGGGAAAAAAGCCTAAAAAAAGAAAACTAATACAGCCACCACATCTAATGATTGGTAAGCTGCAATATATCATGGTTTTGGGTTTAATACCACTTTAAAGTCTCTGCTGGCTGCTCTGAATATTTTCCAGTTGGTAAATAGGTTGTGTGTTCACTTCAGCACCATATTTATCTGAGGAGGATCAGGCTAAAATGGCCCAGTATGAATCAATAATAGGTCATAGGAAGTAGAAATAAACCCCCTGTTTTTTTAAACCCAAAAATGAAATTGTTGTCACCTAAACTCTTGTAAAGCAAGTCTACTTTCTACCCCACAAAGAACCTCACCCACTACTAAGCAATGTTTGATGGGGGGTAACCACTGGCCTGGGCTCCATTAAGGCTCTGCAAAGACAAACAGTGAAACTAAAGTAATACCATCATACCTGTTATGTAAAAATGTTCATCAGAAGCTCATATGTGGATATAGATTGGCCCTAATTATGACTGAATGACTATTTCATACTAATCCCCATTATGAGGCTCCCTGAGGACCTTTACTAGACCCTTCAAAGCTGACCATACATGGATCGAAATTTGGCCGATTCGGAAGGGACCAGCCCAATTTCAATCCATATATGGGCAGGCTTCTGTACAACCACCCTGTTGGGTTTTTCCTGATCGATCAGTGCTGCTGGCTATAGATGACAGCACTGATCAGCGTATTCTGATGGCGAAGAAGTCTCCCCATTGTCCGAATACAATAACTCAGCAGGAAGGATTCCCCATCCACCTCAAATGTATGGATGGGGGAATCGAGTCATCTTTTTTTTTATTCAATCCACAGGTTGACTGAAAAAAAATTAATGACTAATGTATAGGCTGCCATAGTGATGCCCTGCAGCAGATTCAGAATATGCTGATGAGAATATATCTGCTTGTTGGCCTGGAAACTCCTTGACCTTGAAATGGTTTGCTGTGGCTGGGCAAAGGAATGTGGTGTGGCCTGCTCACTCTCTACAGTGTTAAATGTCTCTAAAATTTTGGTGCTGATGATAACCATGACAATGACAATGTACAATGTGATAAGTACATATTATAAATGACTGCAGCCACGTCCATGTGTACTTTCACTGGGCTTGTTTACTGGCCAAATCAAATAAATGATTGGTTACTGTTTGCCACAATGTGTTGAGCTATGTTTGCCATGCAATTAAATGAGCCTTTAAATGTCACAAATGCTTTGAAAACTTTTCAGCTTTTGTGTTTGCTTTGAAGATGTTAATTTGTTCTTGGACAAATTACATGGAACATTATTAAATTATAATGGAACAGTAAATCTTCCAAACATTGCCTTTGCCAATATCTAAGGAATGAAATGCTGTATAAATGCAATTATGATGTTGATGGTCAGTGCTACAACACATTTCAAAACACTCTGCTATTTGTAGATTTTTTTTTTTTAGAAAGTTTTAATGCTTTCAGTGTGAGTTGAACATTACAACAAATCCAAAATCAAATAAGTATGTTTGCTCAAGCCATCCATGTGAATTTTAATGCCCTTAAATTGAATACAAAGCCAAACTCTTTTTTATTAAGTTGTAGATTGATAGAGTGGCAAGGGTTTAGATCCCCTATCAGGTTTTTATGGATATCTGTGGCGGCACTATGGAGGCTCGCGCTCACTATTTGCCCTTGTGACCACTGTCACTGTGAAGAGATTTTCTCTCACTTCCTGTTCTGTCTGCTATACAGGAAGTGAAAGAAAATATGACCAAGGGAATAGAACAGAGATGGCAAAAAAGTACATGATATTAAAAGGCCATAAAAAAAGATATATATATATCTAACATGTCTATACTTACTTGCTCTGTGCAGTGGTTTTGCACAGAGCAGCCCCAATCCTCCTCTTCTTGGGTCCCCCAGTGGCACTCCTGGCCCCTTCTACCTGCCAAGTGCCCCCAGAGCACTTGCAAGCAGCTTGTTATGGGGGCATCCAAGCAGGCTCACTTCAGAGCCGCTGCTCTGTGTGTCCATTCACACACAGAGCTGTGGCTCGGCCCTGCTCTTAGTGGCTCCTGCTATTATCTCAACCAATGAGGAGGGAGAGTCTGCTCTAGAGCTGAGGCTCTTGTGCACATCACTGGCTCATGATGTGGCTCAGGTAAGTATTTGGGGGGCTGAGGGGGCTGCTGCACACAGAATTCATGAAGGTAAAAAACCTTGAGCCTTTACAACCACTTTAAGATATTCAAAATGCTAAAAAAAGTTTAGTGGATAGGGAGAAGATGTTAAAGTGTTCTCTATCCTAAAAGACTGAGTTACCTCCAAAGAATATTTGCTTTCAATTTATTTAATTGGTATATACTGTAGGACTAGATTCATACTTTTACGGGTGGTGGCCCCTTCAGAACTGCACCTGATCCCACAGATGCAACCACCAGCACAAAAAAAATGTGCTGCCGCTAAGGAGATGCGTGAGGATGCCAATAATCTTAATGGCAACCCATGCACTAGGAAATGTACTTCACTATGTGGTTTCCCTGCAGCCACATTTTCTAAAAAAGTGCAGGGACCTTTTTCCTGCGTTTTCAGTGGGTACAGCAGACCATTCAAATTATTGGGCTGCTGTGTACGAGCAATGCAACCACAGTGAAATCACACAAGTGGGAAGATAGCTTTAGTCACAGAATGATGGCTCTGTTGGTCTGGAAATAGAGACCACATTCTGTGGAGGTGCCTTGGCACGGCATTGTGGCTTCACACAAATTTTCAAATGTATGCAAACAAGACCTCTGTTTCTCAAGCAAATTGTTAAAGCTGAAGTTTTGGTATGGACTATTTTTCATTGGTCTAGCTTGGACAAATGTAAGTGTGCATGTGTTATACTTATGGAATCCCTGTGGAAGATGGAAATCACTGTAGTAGGCACTGCTAACTTCTGGGTGCCATGCTGATTGGCTGCCCTGCTGCTTAGTAAACACAGGAGGTCACTTGGCATTGGCACCATTTAGAGAACACTTTGCATTCTTTCAATCAATGCAAGCATTTTCTGATTGACTAAGATGGAGATTATGATGTCACCACCCCACCTCTCCACCTCATTCAATGAGAGAACGCTTTGCATTTATTAAGTAGATGTAAAGTGTTCTCTGAATGGTGCCTGTGCCAAACAAGCAACCGCCTGTTCTCAAGCAGCAGAACAGCTACTAGGCATGGGACCTGGAAGCTAGATCCAATTACTGTAGTAGCAGTGCTTACTAAATTAATTTTAAGTTTCTAAAGGGATTGGCCAGGTACAGAACATGTACACTTACATTGGTCCAAGCTGAATCAATGTAACTACACTATATTGCCAAAAGTATTGGGACGCCTGTCTTTACACGCACATGAACTTTAATGGCATCCCAGTCTTAGTCTGTAGGGTTCAAAATGAAAAGAACATCATAAACAAAATAAAGAAATAGTATTGAAATCTGTGACTTTCAATATATCACTAGCTGCTTGTATATAGATTTATAACAGAGCACATGACAAGCTGCCCAATATATTGTTCAAGAACATGAGGTTCGCTAATGAGAGGGGGCTGCACAGCTGTACTTGGCTTGAGCTTGCTTCCCTCGGGATGTAGCTGTGGCAGCACACATTGTAGACTGGGCCCTTACATAAACGAGCATTTACCAAAAAGGCAGATGATATCACTTAAGCAATTGCAGCAGCCTCTGGACCTCATTGGCTGCAATGGAGTTTAAAAGATGAACTGTGGCTCTGTACTGAAGAATTGGTAACGTTAAGAAAATCTAGTACATATACAGACTGGTGAATGCTTCAAGAAAGCTGGCCAAATCCCTGGCAACTGGAGTTTTCTGTTTCCTGATTTATAACACTTAGGTGATTGATTTTGTCTTATGTATGGAAATAACAACTAGACTTGTTTCTATGAGCAGAAATGCCCAATGCAGTTTCTGACCATTTTGGTAGTCTAGGTACCTGTTGTCAATCTACAAAACATAATCATACCATCACCTCTAATGTATTTCTTAAATGCCAAATGTCCGGGACTGGCCCTCATCTCAGACCTCTGTCCAGATGATGCTGTGTCCTGGGCTGTGTCCCAGGATCACAGCTTGCAATACAGCATCATCTGGTGATAATTGAGGGCATCGCAGCTGCAGAATTGTCTCTAAGGTAACAAGTCATGCCCTTATCAGAAGACGCAGGCTGAGTCAGATCTCATGAAGATCAGTGACGGGGCCAGACAGCTAACTTTTCAGAGATGTCCTGGAATGAAGGTGAGGGGGTGCAAGACTCCAGTACTGGCCATGCCACCCTCTCCCATCCTCAGTCTCATCCGTGGTAATGCATACAGTGCCTTGAAAAAGTATTCATACCCCTTGAAATGTTCCACATTTTGTCATGTTACAACCAAAAACGTAAATGTATATTATTGGGATTTTGTTATAGACCAATACAAAGTGGTACATAATTGTGGAGTGGAATGAAAATGATAAATGGTTTTCGAAATTTTTTACAAATAAATATCTGAAAAGTGTGGCATGCATTTGTATTTAGCTCCCTTGTGTCAATACTTTGTAGAACCATCTTTCGCTCCAATTACAGCTGCAAGTCATTTGGGGTATGTCTCTACCAGCTTTGCACATCTAGAGAATGATATTTTTGCCCATTCTTCTTTGCAAAATAGCTTAAGCTCTGTCAGATTGGATGGGGAGCGTCTATGAACAGCAATTTGCAAGTCTTGCCACAGATTCTCGGTTGGATTTAGGTCTGAACACTGACTGGGCCATTCTAACAGATGAATATGCTTTGATCTAAACCATTCCATTGTAGCTCTATCTGTATGTTTAGGGTCATTGTCCTGCTGGAAGGTGAACCTCCGCCCCAGTCTCAAGTTTTTTGCAGATTTTAACAGGTTTTCTTCTAAGATTGCTCTGTATTTGGCTCCATCCATCTTCCCATTAACTCAGACCAGCTTCCCTGTCCCTGCTGAAGAAAAGCATACCCACAACATGATGCTGCCACCACCATCTTTCACGTTGGAGATGGTGTGTTCAGGGTGATGTGCAGTGTTAGTTTTCCACCACACATAGCATTCCACTCTTCCATAAAGGCCAGATTTGTGGAGTGCACAACTAATAGTTGTCCTGTGGACAGATTCTCCCATCTGAGCTTTGGATCTCTGCAGCTCCTCCAGAGTTACAGTGGGGATCGAAAGTTTGGGCACCCCAGCTAAAAATTTGTATTAATGTGCATAAAGAAGCCAAGGAAAGATGGAAAAATCTCCAAAAGGCATCAAATTACAGATTAGACATTCTTATAATATGTCAACAAAAGTTAGATTTTATTTCCATCATTTACACTTTCAAAATAACAGAAAACAAAAAAATGGCGTCTGCAAAAGTTTGGCCACCCTGCAGAGTTAATATCTTGTACTGCCCCCTTTGGCAAGTATCACAGCTTGTAAACGCTTTTTGTAGCCAGCCAAGAGTCTTTCAATTCTTGTTTGAGGTATCTTTGCCCATTCTTCCTTACAAAAGTCTTCCAGTTCTTTGAGATTTCTGGGCTGTCTGTCACGCACTGCTCTTTTAAGGTCTATCCATAGATTTTAATTATGTTGAGGTCAGGAGATTGTGAAGGCCTTGGCAAAACCTTCAGTTTACGCCTCTTGATGTAATCCCCTGTGGATTTCGAGGTGTGTTTAGGATCATTATCCATTTGTAGAAGCCATCCTCTCTTTAACTTCAGCTTTTTCACAGATGGCATCAAGTTACCATCCAAAATTTGCTGAAATTTTATTGAATCCATTTTTCCTTCTACTCGTGAGATGTTCCCTGTGCCACTGGCTGCAACACAACCCCAAAGCATGATTGATCCAACCCCATGCTTAACAGTTGGACAGAGGTTCTTTTCATTAAATTCTGCCCCTTCTTCTCCAAACGTACCTTTGCTCATTCGGGCCAAAAAGTTCAATTTTAACCTCATCGGTCCACAGAACGTGTTTCCAAAATGCATCAGGCTTGTCTATATGTTCATTTGCAAAGTTCAAACGATGATTTTTGTGGTGAGGACGTAGAAGAGGTTTTCTTCTGATGACTCTTCCATGAAGACCATATTTGTACAAGTATTTCTTTATAGTGGAATAGTGTACCACAACTCCAGTGTCTGCCAGATCTTTCTGGAGGGATCGTGCAGTCAAATGTGGGTTTTGAATTGTTTTTCTCACAATCCTGCGAGCTGTTCTGTCTGATATTTTTCTTGGTCTTCCAGATCTTGCTTTAACTTCCACTGTTCCTGATGACTGCCATTTCTTAATTACATTCCGAACAGAGGATATTGACATCTGAAAACGCTTTGCTATCTTCTTATAGCCTTCTCCAGCTTTGTGAGCGTCAACTATTTTCAGTTTCAGTTTTCTAGACAACTGCTTCGAAGAACCCATGGTGCTGATTGTTGGCGCAAGGTCAGATGAGTCTGGGCATTTAATACCTTTGAGATTGACATAACCTGGTCTTCCCAGATGATGATTGAAAACAATCCATGACACTGGCAGGTCTCAGCTTGGCAAAGGGGGCAGTGCATGCTATAAATTCTGCAAGGTGGCCAAACTTTTGCAGACGCCAGTTTTTTGTTTTCTGTTATTTTGAAAGTGTAAATGAGAGAAATAAAATCTAACTTTTGTTGACATATTATAAGAATGTCTAATCTGTAATTTGATGCCTTTTGGAGATTTTTCCATCTTTCCTTGGCTTCTTTATGCACATTAATACAAATTTTTAGCTGGGGTGCCCAAACTTTCGATCCCCACTGTACCATGGGCCTCTTGGCTGCTTCCATAATTAATGCTCTCCTTGCTTGGCCTGTCAATTTAGGTGGACGGCTATGTCTTGGCAGGTTTGCAGTTATGCCATACTCTTTCCATTTTTGGTCTGGTGTGTTCCTTGGCCTTCATGATGCGGTTTGTTCACTAATGTTCTCTAACAAACCTCTGAGGGCTTCACAGACCAGCTGTATTTATATTGAGATTAAATTACACACAGGTTGACTCTATTTACTAATTAGGTGACTTCTGAAGGCAGTTGGTTCCACTAGATTTTAGTCAGGGGTATCAGAGTAAAGAGGACTGAATACAAATGCATGCCACCCTTTTCAGAGATTTATTTGTTAATAATTTTGAAAAACATTTATCATTTCCCTTCCAATGGTTGAAATGGTTTTCAAAATTATTAACAAATAAATCTCTGAAAAGGGTGGCGTGCATTTGTATTCAGCCCTCTTTACTCTAATACCCCTAACTAAAATCTAGTGGAACCAACTGCCTTCAGAAGTCACCTAATTAGTAAATAGAGTCCACCTGTGTATAATTTAATCTCAATATAAATACACAATTATGTGCCACTTTGTGTTGGTCTATCATGTAAAATCCCAATAAAATACATTTACATTTTTGGTTGTAACACGACAAAATGTGGACAATTTCAAGGGGTATAAATACAAGGCACTGTAATAAAGTTGCACTTCCACAGACATCCGAGATGATTGCTCATGGTAAAAAATGCAGTCTTAGTTAACAAGAATGTTGGCGTAATTGGGCTGAGGTAATGTGACTGTAAGGCTGCTGAGGGTGCAGGATATGGTGATTAAAAGGATGCTGAGGGTGGGGGAGTGATGTAGTGACTTTAAAACTGCTGGGGGGAGGGGGGGCGGTGATGTGGTGACTATAGGGCTGGCTGCTGGGGTGGGAGGGAGAGATATGGTGACTATAAGGCTGTTAAGCGTAGAGAGTGATGTGGTGACTATAAGGCTAATGTAGGTGAGGGTAACATGGTGACTATAAGGCTGCTGGGGAGTGTTGATGTGGTTACTATAGGGCTGCTGAGAGTGGGGGAGTGATGTAATGGCTATAAAACTGCTGGGGGGGTGATGTGATGACTGAAGGGCTGTTGGGGGTGTGTGAAGTGATTATAGGGTGCGCTGCTGGGGCGGGAGGAAGAGATGTAGTGACTACATGGCTGCTAAAGGTAGGGAGTGATGTGGTGACCATAAAGCTGCTAAGGGTAGGGAGTGATGTGGTAACTATAAGGCTACTAAGGGTAGGACGTGATGTGGTGACTATAAGGCTACTAAGGGTAGGAAGTGATGTGGTGACCATAAGGCTGCTAAGGGTAGGGAGTGATGTAACTATAAGGCTACTAACGGTAGGGAGCGATGTGGTGACTATAAGGCTACTAAGGGTTGGGAGTGATGTGACTATAAGGCTACTAAAGGTAGGGAGCGATGTGGTGACTATAAGACTAGTAAGGGTAGGGAGCGATGTGGTGACTATAAGGCCACTAAGGGTAGGGAGTGATGTGGTGACTATAAGGCTACTAAGGGTAGGGAATGATGTGGTGACTCTAAAGCTGCTAAGGGTAGGGAGTGATGTGACTATAAGGCTACTAATGGTAGGGAGCGATGTGGTGACTATAAGGCTACTAAGGGTAGGGAGTGATGTGGTGACTATAAGGCCACTAAGGGTTGGGAGTGATGTGACTATAAGGCTACTAAGGGTAGGGAGTGATGTGGTGACTATAAGGCTACTAAGGGTAGGGAATGATGTGGTGACTCTAAGGGTATTAAGGGTAGGGTGTGATGTGGTGACTATAAGGCTACTAAGGGTAGGGAGTATTGTGGTGATTACAAGGCTACTGAGGGTAGGGAGTGATGCGGTGGCTACAAGGCTACTAAGGGTAGGGAGTGATGCGGTGACTATAAGGCTACTAAGGGTAGGGAGTGATGCGGTGACTATAACGCTGCTAAGGGTAGGGAGTGATGCGGTGACTATAAGGCTACTAAGGGTAGGGAGTGATGTGACTATAAGGCTACTAAGGGTAGGGAGTGATGTGGTGACCATAAGGCTGCTAAGAGTAGGGAATGATGTGGTAACTATAAGGCTGCTAGGGGTAGGGAGTGATGTGCTGAACATAAGGCTGTTAAGGGCAGGGAGTGATGTGATCATAATTCTGCTAAGAGCAGGGAGTGATGTGACTATAAGGCTACTAAGGGTAGGGAGTGATGTGGTGACTATAAGGCTACTAAGGGTAGGTAATGATGTGTTGACTATAAGGCTGCTAAGGGTAGGGAGTGATGTGTTGACTATAAGGCTGCTAAGGCTAGGGAGTGATGTGACTATAAGGCTGCTAAGGGTAGGGAGTGATGTGGTGACTATAAGACTGCTAAGGGTAGGGAGTGATGTGGTGACTATAAGGCTGCTAAGGGTAGGGAATGATGTGTTGACTATAAGGCTGCTAAGGGTAGGGAGTGATGTATTGACTATAAGGCTGCTAAGGGTAGGGAGTGATGTGACTATAAGGGTACTAAGGGTAGTGAGTGATGTGGTGACTATAAGGCTGCTAAGGGTAGGGAGTGATGTGGTGACTATAAGGTTGCTAAGGGTAGGGAATGATGTGTTGACTATAAGGCTGCTATGGGTAGGGAGTGATGTGACTATAAGGCTGCTAAGTGTAGGGAGTTATGTGGTGACTATAAGGCTGCTAAAGGTAGGGAGTGATGTGGTGACTATAAGGGTACTAAGGGTAAGGAGTGATGTAGTGACTATAAGGCTGCTAAGGGTAGGGAGTGATGTGGTGACTATAAGGCTACTAAGGGTAGGGAGTGATGTGACTATAAGGCTACTACGGGTAGGGTGTGATGTAAGGCTACTAAGGGTAGGGTGTGATGTGGTGACTATAAGGCTACTAAGGGTAGGGAGTGATGTGACTATAAGGCTACTAAGGGTAGGGTGTGATGTGACTATAAGGCTACTAAGTGTAGGGTGTGATGTGACTATAAGGCTACTAAGGGTAGGGTGTGATGTAAGGCTACTAAGGGTAGGGTGTGATATGGTGACTATAAGGCTACTAAGGGTAGGGAGTGATTTGACTATAAGGCTACTAAGGGTAGGGTGTGATGTAAAGCTACTAAGGGTAGGGTGTGATGTGGTGACTATAAGGCTACTAAGGGTAGGGAGTGATTTGACTATAAGGCTACTAAGGGTAGGGTGTGATGTAAAGCTACTAAGGGTAGGGTGTGATGTGGTGACTATAAGGCTACTAAGGGTAGGGAGTGATTTGACTATAAGGCTACTAAGGGTAGGGTGTGATGTAAAGCTACTAAGGGTAGGGTGTGATGTGGTGACTATAAGGCTACGAAGGGTAGGGAGTGATGTGGTGACTATAAGGCTACGAAGGGTAGGGAGTGATGTGGTGACTATAAGGCTACGAAGGGTAGGGAGTGATGTGGTGACTATAAGGCTACTAAGGGTAAGGAGAGCTGTTAGGGTGAGAGGGAGAGATGTGACTATAAGGCTACTGTAGGTGGCGGTAATATGGTGATTATAAGGCTGCTGGGGGGGGGGGGGATAAATGAAACAAAAACCCTAACCCAAAAAGCTAATGGGGCTTTAAAGGTACCATACCGTACCGTAATCCTCTGCACTGTGTAAAAAGGCTGTTCGATTCTGTCTTCTCTGATCCTCCCCTTCTTCCACAGTCCCCAGTCCATCTGCTGATAGAACAGAGCCTTGGGGATAAGCTGCACATGCTCAGTTTGGTGTGTATTGCTAGAAAGATTGTTTTTCTTGGGAGAGTGCATGTGATCAGCACAGGGACAATAACTGTTGTACAGACAGTCCTGCGGCCTCATAGGACAATCAGGGAAGAATGAAAACTCCTCCTACAAGCTGTAACCAGTGCTCAGCTGGACACTGATAGAAGTCACAGGACTGCTCTAACTGCTGATGAGAAAAGGTATTTAGCAGTTTATAGTTACTAACATAACTGCATTTCCATGTTCTGTGTACTGTGGAAGACTAGATATAATGAATGCAGGGCTCTGGGTTTAGTAAGTTTAGTAGGGAACATACATTCCACAATAATAATTACGTTACCAGAAAATTAGTGCATGCTGTAAATTGCCTCCAGCATTGCTTTGCTGAAGCCCAAAGACCTTGAGCAGCAGTAAATCTTTAGGCTGTCAGCAGTTCGGTCTCTTCATTTTCGGCATAGTGCTGAAAAATAAAGAGCAACTGAGCATGTGCAGAGCAGGGTGAGACAGTGTATTTCTGGATTTTAAACAGTATAGTCACTTTTTATTGTTTTGTAGCTATACCTGAAAAAGGAGCCAGCCTGGAGTGATCTAGTAGGACTTAATTTTCTGAGTAAAGTTCCACTTTAAGTATAGTCCAGGTTGCTGCTAAACCTGCTGCTTACAAGACCTGTAATCACACTGGAAGATATACTATTGAAAGGTCCAGTTAACTTCCAGTGCATACAAAGTTTTCTGTCTCAAGTACTGGTGAATGGGGTGTTATTGGACCCCCAAAACATTTTGGCTACTCTTCTGATTGTCCCACAGATCTTTCCTGGAATAAAGTCTTATCCATACCTTTCAGTAGTGATGTGGTGCTTCAGTTCACATTTATTTTGCATTACACTACAAGTTAAGCCCCTTTCACATGGGCGGATCGATAGGATCCGCTTGACCATTTTTCAGGTGGACCTCTCCCTAAGGCCCCTTTCACACAGTGTGGACTCTGTCAAGTGGATCCACCTGCTCGGCAGGGGATCTATCTGCTCATCCCAGCTGAGCAGGTGGATGACAGGTCCGTGTTCGCTTCTCACACAGTGCACAGTCCACTGTCCTTTATGGGCAGTCAGATGAAAACATCTGAAGATCTGACTGTCATATGATCTGCCAGATGGATGGGGAACGTATTGCTATCCATCTGCTTTTAGTGGTTCGAATTGGATGCAGTCGGGCGTAATGAGACAAATGTCCCTTTACATCCACCTCCCCATAGAGAACAATGGAGGATCTGTTGAGATCCTCTGGGGTGTAGAAGCCCCTTACTTGGGAACCATTCACCTGCACTGACATCATTACATTAAAGCTGAACTAAAAGACACTGATACTTACCTCTGTTCCAGTGGTCTGATGCCCTTGAGGTCCCTCAGAGACACCTTGTCCCTGACTTCTTCCAGTTACATAGTTAGTCTGGGTGAAAAAAAGACAAAAGTCCATCCAGTTCATCCATTAAAAAAAAAAAAGTTAAAAAAAGTTACAAAAAAAAAAAGTTGCTTTTCTTCATCCATCATGATTGGTTGGTGCGGGAGTGACGTCACGAGGTGCAGGATTGCAGTCATCCTGACATACAGCTCAGTGCACATTCTAGAGGGGATTGCGAACAAGCAGGAAAGTATTTTATTGCTGAAGAGACATTGGTGTGAATTTTCTAGAGTTGGAGCAAACAGAATCTGGAGCAGCTGTGTGTTTCAACCAATCAGCTTTTATCTTTCATTTTCAGATCTTAACTGAACAAACTGAAGATAGTAGTTGTACCATACCAATACAAACAAAAGAAATAAACATGAGAATGCCTAAACATTTGTAATTGCAACAATTTTCTGGGCGAAGTGGTGCATTATGTAACAGAAATGCAGGGGTGCCAATATTTTTGGCCATGACTGTAAGTGATGTAATTCAGGCACTTTATGACTGATTATGTGTCAAGGTCCTACCTTTCCTCAGAGTTGTGCTGCTCCATGTGCTGGCATCCATCTTACGTTCCTGCAAAGCATGGTGGGAGCCTTTATGCTTTCAGGCCTCTGCGGCTCCTCCTCCAGAAGGGTGTGGCTGATCACATTTAAGCCTGTTGTCTGCACTTGCTCTTTGCATTCGTGTCCTGTATGTTCCTTTGTAGCAAGCTCTTGTTCTGTTCTTGTTGCTCTCCTGGTAACTGACTCGGCTTGGACAAGACTATTCTCTGCTTTATCCCATTACCTGACCTCCCGTTGCTGATCCCGGCCCGTGACCTGAGTATTCTTGTCTATCGTCTTGTACTGTTTGCTCCGTTGTTATCGACCCGGCCTGTCCGACCATGCTATACGTTTTCCATCTGGCTCCAGTTCCACAGAGGCCTCCTAAGCTTTGCTTTTGCCACCATGTGTTTTTATGAAAACACACATTATTCTTAGCATCCGCTGTTGCTATTCTGATTTTTGAAAAATGCCTTTTTTTATTTACTGCCACTCCCAGAGAGGAATGTAATGGATGGCAGTTACTTCAGAGAAGTATGGTTCCTTAATTTATAATTGAAGCAATCAAAATATATTGATTTCAATAAATAAGAAAAAATGGTGTAATAAATATTTACAGAAGGGGGGCGCATGCGCGGCCGGCTCGGGAATGGACACGCTGTAACCAGAGCTCCGTCCACCCGCCAGCGCTGAAGCGGCACACTACGACCCCAGGGAAAACTTACTGTACAAGGCAGCTCCCGGCAGGTACCCGCAGCCCACTGGACATGCCCCGCAGGAAAAAAAGCCCGGGGCAACCAGGGAAACTCACAAATTTCTTCCCGGCCGTTCAGCCGGGAATCCAAGATGGCGGCCGCCATGCGGACATGCAGAGAGATGACAGAGGCCAGGAGGAGGACTACAGCTCCCAGCCTGTGGATCCCAGGCTGCAGCACCAGCTCTATCCAGGGGATCCTGGTGAGTTGTCACCCCCACTGTCACCCACATCCTGCAGCCCTGTTAAATCGCGGCCACGGCTAGACAATGGCCATGATGATGCATGCCAGGCCCTAAACCTTACGCCTCAGCCACCAATTCCCACCCTGCCTGATTTAGACGCATTTCCAGCATCTGATCAACCGCTGACTGAAATTTGCATGAAAAATATGCTAACTCTACTGCGCCAAACGTTGCATAATGATATTTCTGCGCCACTGACCCAAATTACTACTCTGGTGCAAAGACAGGAACGCAGGATCCGCCATATTGAAACCAACATAGCGGATATCGTAGAAGCCCATAATGATTTTATTGATGCTCATGCGGATCACGCGTCAGAAATCGAACAAATCAATCTGAAATTGGCCGATATAGAGGATAGATCGCGCCGTAATAACATCAAATTTAGAGGAATTCCAGAAACGGTGTCTAATGAGGCTTTACTACCATATTTACATCACTTTTTTAAGCTGCTAATCCCAACTCTCTCTGATGTAGAAGCCATAATCGATCGAGCACATCGACTACCTAAACCTTCATTCCTGTCAGCAACCGTCCCTAGGGACGTGCTCGTCAGAATACACTTCTACCATATTAAGGAGAGAATTATGATGGCGGCCAGGAATTCACCTCCAATACCATCCTCACATGCAAATCTGCGCCTCTATGCCGATTTATCTAAGGCCACGCTTTCCAACAGAAAAAAAATGATACCAATCACGAAAGCGCTCAGAAATCACAATATGGCATATCAATGGGGATTCCCCACTAAAATAATAGTGCGCCATCAAGGCAGAATCTATAATATTAAAAACCTGGAGGCCGGCTTGGACTTCCTTAAGGCCTGGAGCATTTTACCAGTGGATACACAGAAGAACAACCCTGGTTCTGTTCAAAATATGGAAGCAACCTGAAGAGCTTAGCGGCATAAGCCGCGTTTATATTTCCTTCTCTTTTTCCCTGGTGGCGCGGTCCACATACTCCGAATTCTGGCGATCGGCCTAAACCCAATGTTCTTTAATTCCAAGGTTTTGTATAGATATGACCCTACCGGAGGTCATATCCTGTTTGACTCCCCCTCCTTTGATGTAGCGATTCTGGCTACACCGTTTACTTGCTTTATGCGCAAGTGTTTTTTTATTGTTATTTTTCCCGCTTCACCCTCTCCCTCCAATGGCACCATCAAATGTATATCCTTGACACAAGACTTCTCCCTTGTGACCATAACTACCACTAGACCAAACAACACCCCAAATATGTCGATACTCCGGAAATCCATTTACCAATGATTACTATCAAATCCTTTAATGTGCGAGGCCTTAACTCCCCTTTTAAGAGATCGATGCTAGCAAGAGAAATCTGAAAATCTCCAACAGATATTCTCTTCGTACAAGAATCTCACTTTGCCACTGAAAAAACTCCTAAGCTCTATCTACCTCGCTTCTCTCAACTATTCATGGCAACAAACATCAAAAAAAAGAATGGAGTTATTATCGCTGTAAACGACGCCCTCTCTTTCAAACTTACTTCTACTATAATAGACCCACAAGGCCGCTATATTATCTTGCAATGCCAAATTAATGAAATCTCTTACACCTTGGTGAACGTATATGGCCCTAATAGAAGGCAACTTAAATTCTACCGGAAACTCTATAATCTCATCTCCCACCATCAGCAAGGCAGACTTATTATTGGCGGAGACTTTAATGTTCTCAGTGACTCACTCCTAGACTCTTCTTCCAATAAACAACCCAGCAATCTCAACTTTAATAGCTTCCTGCACAACCATGACCTATATGACATTTGGAGATGCCAACATGGTGCGGAAAGAGATTACACTTACTTTTCACCATCGCATCTCTTATATTCTAGAATTGACATGTTCGTCACGGACAAATGGACTCTACAACATGTGACATCTTCTAACATCGGTACTATAACCTGGTCTGACCATGCACCGATCACCATATCCTTAGATGACACCCAGCGGTCAGCAATTCCACCTATTTGGAGACTCAACTCCACACTTTTGAATATCCCGGAAAATCGGAAATTTATTTTAGACGCACATGATCTCTTTTTTGAAATTAACATTTCTCCAGATATCTCTTATTACCACACTTTGGTTGACATATAAGGCTTATATGAGAGGTATCCTCATCCAATTAAATTCACGTCTTAAAAAGCAACGGTCTCAGCAAATCGACCAACTTCTCGCCTCTATACGCACAAACGAAGACATTAATAAACAAAACCCAAACGCTACCACAACCGCGGCTTTAAGCCGAGATAGGGACAAACTACGCACTACTTTATTACACGCCTATGATACGAACCTCCAAAAAACAAAATCCCACTTCTATGCGCTTGGTAATAAAACTAGCTCCCTTCTTGCCAAAACCATTAAACAAAAACGGCTTAAAAACAAAATAGTCACGATTCAACATCCGATTTCAGGTGTTCCCGTGACTAACCCACAAGACATAGCTAATGCGTTTGCGTGTTATTATCAATCTCTATACAATATAAAAGATGACCCAAATACAACTCAACCAACAAACCCGTCGATCGAGAATTTCCTACGTCATACCGAACTTCCCCATATTACACCCACTCAATTAGCATCCCTCTCTGTACCAATCTCACCTTCAGAGATCGAGAAAACCATTAACAAGCTCCCCATGAACAAATCACCGGGAAACGACGGCTTTACCAATGAATTTTATAAAATGTTTGCGCCTAATCTCAAGCCATACCTATCTGAACTCTACAACTACGTTGCTTCTAAAGGAAAATTTCCCCCTGACATGCTACAATCCGTAATCTCTACTATCCCGAAACCGGGTAAGGACCCCCATTTAGTCCAGAACTATAGACCAATTTCACTACTAAACACGGATCTAAAAATATATGCCAAGATAATAGCCCAACGACTCCTCCCGTACCTTCCTACGCTAATTAAATCTGATCAAGTAGGATTTGTGCCAGGTAGGCAGGCCCCTGACGCGACTCGATGACTTATATCACTATTACACCACCTTGAATCACACAAACAACCCTCACTTCTCCTATCTCTTGACGCAGAAAAAGCATTCGATCGCATTCACTGGCGTTTCATGACACTTACTCTTCAAAAACTAGGAATTACGGACTGGTTACTGTCAGCAATTTTATCCCTTTACTCCCAACCTTCAGCTAGAGTGCTCACCAATGGAACGCTCTCGCAGCCATTCCACATATCTAACGGTACTAGACAAGGCTGCCCTCTTTCCCCCATAATCTTTGCACTACTCATTGAACCACTAGCATCCAACCTTAGAAATGACCCTAATTTCTCGGGGATTAAACTTCTTCAGCACGAACATAAAATCAGCCTTTTTGCAGACGATATTATTCTAATGATTTCGAACCCCTACAAATCACTTACTTCAATACGTACACACATACAAAACTATGCAGATGTATCATATTACAAGCTCAACGAAACCAAATCCTCAATTTTAAACCTTCATACCCCTGCTCCAACCCAAAACTTCCTCACAAAACAATTCCCTTTTAAATGGGAAAAACATAGTATCCCATATTTGGGGATTAAACTTACTTCCAAAACCAACCTACTCTATATAGCTAACTATAAACCGCTATTAGATACAATTCCCCAGGAGCTTAGGAGCCTGCGTACAACCACATTGTCAATGCTAGGCAGAGTAGCTACGATCAAAATGTGTATATTGCCTAAAATATTATATATCTTCCGTACATTGCCTATCCCTATACCCTCCTCCTTTTTCTCTGCGATGCAAAAAATTCTAAATAAATTTTTATGGAACTATAAGCGGCCTAGATGTTCTACAAACCTTTTGATTCGCCCGCCATCTAGAGGGGGAGCCGGCCTCCCACATTTAAAATCCTATTATCAAGCGGCACTACTAGACCAGCTATATTACTGGTGGCACCCTACCCAAGAAAAAACCTGGACTATTATAGAATCCTCCAAGTATCCGCCGAGTGCTTTAACAGATCTGCTTTTTATACCCCGTACAACACAGATTGGACATCCACACACGCACCCATGTATCCAGGCCTCTTTGACAGCTTGGCATGATTTCTTGACTTGCACTTATTCACAGAAGACTAATTTACAAATCCCGACTCCCATATCCTCGCTACAATTCTTATCTCCCCACTTGAACCTAATATCTTGGAATAAGTTGGGGATACATCATATCCAAGATATTTACAACAACCATGAACCCGAGTCATTCCAGACACTTCAGAAGAAATACCATCTTCCCGATACGGAACAATTCACTTTTATGCGAGTATTCCATTTGCTCCATAAAACGAATATACCATTTGAAATAGATCTTCCAGCTACTGCACACCATTTCTTCCACAAGACTATTTATCCAAAGAAAGGTATCTCTACCTTCTATACATTACTAACCGAAGCATATTTCACAACCCATACATCATCCCTCAATAACTGGGAGAAGAATCTCCTTCTCCCAACAACCCCACAATCATGGCAAATGACGTTTACCACTACATACAAAGCCTCGAAATGTAGCTCCCACTGGGAATCTTATTTAAAAATTCTCCACCAATGCTACTTGACTCCTGCCAAATTATCCATCTATTATCCACAACAATCACAAACTTGCTGGAGACAATGTGGTGAAACTGGTTCGCTTTTCCATTTACTATGGTCCTGCAAATCCCTCAAGTCCTATTGGAATAAAGTGTTCCAATTAATTTCTTCAATCATAGAATCACCAACGACTCCTAATCCAGGGTTAGCCCTTCTACATCTAATGATAGAACAATTTCCTGTACGCTCACGCACCATTATCATACATATTCTAGCAGCAGCAAAGACTAACATTACGAGACTATGGCGATCTGCGTCGCCTCCCCTATTATCCCGACTACTTGCTGACCTCAATTCACAATGTGAAATGGAAAGAAGAACGGCCTTCCAAAACTCCTCCTACCATTAATTCACATTATACTGGTCTCGATGGCTAAAACACCCCAATTGCTCGATTACGTGATTACAAACACTAAACCTTATAAAATGATACATCGGTAGCTCATTGGTGCCCTCCTATCCCCCTCCCTAGCCTTCCTATACCCTCTTTCATCCCCTGTTTGGTTCCCTCATGGTTTTGCTCTCATCAGTACGGTCCACAACCCACTGAGAATACCTCTCTTATAAGTATGACTATGATGAATGAATTCCCAGCCGGATGGTGGGAGTTTATTATTTTATTATCTCGCTTATCACTTCGTATATTGTTGCTCTGTTTATATGAACCGTTTACTTGATTGTATTCATATAATGACTTGTTTGTTTGGGAACCTTAAAATCTTTCAATAAAAACTATTTGAATATAAATATTTACAGAAAAGATATTACAAAACAGACATTTACGCAACAGTAAAAATAAGCGGGTTAAAAGTGAACAAAATACTTAAAAGATTTTTGACCATTCTTCTCTTCTTGGTCACGGGGACGCACTTACTTTTGCTCTCCTGTGACTCAGAATCAGCTGGTGTCAGATTTCCACTCCAAGCTAGAACAAGCTGCACGTGCCACCTCCCCAGACTGGCGTTCCAGTGAACTTACAGTCTCTGCACTCAGCTCCGAGTGGATCAAGAACTGAGCAATCAGTGATTGCTCAGTTGTTGGGTGTAGAGCCAGTGGAGGGCAGCTGCAGCATCAGACCAATGCTGTAGCATGGAGGTGAGGTGTTTTTTTCTATTGCTATACTTCTCCTTTAACCAGTTCCCGTCTGGCTAATAGCAAAATGGTGGACGAGTGGGACTCAGTTCCATCCGGTTGGGTGCCGTGCTGTGGCGAGATCTTTGTCCGATAGACACAACCGATGACAGATCTGTGTACTGGGCCGTTGCTGGTACCATTTGCCCGCTTTGACCAATCACAGCAGGTCACATGACAATTGTAAACAATGGGTGGCTTCCTTTCATGCCATCCATTGTATACATCTGTGGTTGCTAGTATGGATGCACCGAAATGTTGGCGGCCGAAACATATTGGCCGAAATAGCCCTATCGGCATTATGCCGATAAGAAAAAGTGAGCTGATACAGGTGCCGATAATGTGAGAGTAGGCCCCAACGAGGGGCGGACTATTTGGCTGTGGGGGCTGTTCTTACTGCAGATGGGGGGCATCAGAGAAAGGCAGAAGAGAAGGTAAGCAGTGTATACAGTGTGGGAGCAGTGTATACACACCGGCTCCCTCACTTGCTGCCCCTAAATGTCATTACCGTTTTTTAAATGCAATTGCTGGCTCTTTTTTTCTTCAATATAGCTCCAAGAAGAAGCTGTCATTCGCCCCACCGCTAAAGTAAACAAATGGGCGGGGTCACTCAGTGACATTACCCAGTGACCCCACCCCTTTGTCTACTTTAATGACAGCTCCTTCTCATAGCTATAAAGTGAAGGGAAAAAAAAGCTGGCAATTGCAGTAAAAACCGACAATGACATTTAGCAGCGGCAAGTGAGGGAGCCTGTCTGTATACATTGCTCCCTCACTGTATACACTGCTGCTCTCCTGCCCCTTCCTTGCACACACTGCCCCCACCCCTCCCCCCTACAAAGAGGACATAGGGGACTATTGGTCCCCTATGTGATAGCAATAAAAATCAGAAGTAGAAAAAAAAAAATAAAAGCACACAATAAAAGTAAAAAAAAAAATGGGCCTCCCTACCCCCACATATGCAGACATTTCGGTTTTGGTTTTCGGCCAAGTGCATCCTGAATTTCGATTTTGGCACTGGAATATTCATTTCGGTGCACCACTAGTTGCTAGCTGTGATTGTTATAGGCAATCATAATGTGTAAAAAAAACCAAACTGATCACTATTATATAAATATCCTCCTGCGCTCCACAGAGTTACTTAAAACTGATCACTTCCCCAGAGCGGTACAATGTTACAATGGTAACATTATTTTACTCTGGCCCACAGTGTTTAACCAGTTGCCGCTCGGCCTATAGCCAGATGGCGGCCGAGCGAACAGCTCGTCCCTCCGGTTGGATGCCATATGGCATCCTTTGAGGCATGTGCAGTACGCCTGCCCGCAGGGCCGCTCTGCGGCACGATCTGTCACGGGCCGCGTACCTTGGACACGGCTGATGACAGATCTGTGTACCGGCCCCGTTGCCAATACCATGTGACCTGCTGTGACCAATCACAGCAGGTCACATGACAGTTGTATACAATGGATGGCTTCCTTTCATGCCATCCATTGTATACAAGTGTGTCTAGTTGTGAATGGTCACAGCGATCACATGTACAAGCTGGGCCAATCACAGCCCAGCTGTGTCATGTGATTAGCCATGGCCAAATCACTGCTAAGCACAAAAAAAAAAACCCTGAATGACTCGATGTCATTCAGGTAAATGCTTGCTTATAGCAAAGTAATTCTTTGCTATAAGCAAATTGTGTAAAAAAAATGTTACTATGGTAACATTATACTACTTTGGTCATAGTGAAATATGAAAAAAAATGTAATAAAAAATTAAAACTAATAAATTAAAAAAGATTTTTAAAAATATATCAATTTTTTTTTTTACGTACTGTCACCAGTCAGTGTCCCTGATCACCGCCATGCCAGTTATATGATGATGCTGTACTTCACTGCTGACAGTATGTAAAAAAAAATTGTGAAAATTATTTTTTTAATTTTCTGAAAAATTATCACAAAAAAATTACAACTTCAAAAAACTCGCCATGCCTCTTATGAAATACATCGGACTGTCTACTTTGCCAAATTGGTCATTTGGGGGATATCTGTACTGTTCTGACATTCTTGGACCTCAAGAAATTAGATTGGCCGTCAGTACTTCAGGATTGATCAATATTCAGATCTATACCATAGTTTGTGAACTCTATAACTTTCCTACAAACTAAATAATACATCCTAATTTGGGTTATTTTCACCAAAGAAATGTAGTAGAATACATCTTGGCCTAAATTTATGAAGAAAAATTATTTATTTCCAAACTTTTATAACAGAAAAAAAGAAAAACGTTTTATTTTTCAAACTTTTCTGTCTTTTTTTTTTAATTTAGCAAAAAATAAAAACCCCAGTGTTGATTAAATACCACCAAAAGAAAGCTCTAGTTGTGTGAAGCAAATGATAAAATTTTAGTTTGGGTACAATGTTGTATGACCGTGCAATTGTCATTCAAAGTGTGAGAGCGCTGAAACCTGAAAAATGGTCTGGGCAGGAAGGGGGTAAAAGTGCCCTGCATAGAAGCGGTAAAAAAAAAAATCGTAGTAAAAAAAATGTAATAAAAATAAAATATTTTTTAAAAATATAATTTTTTTTTTCATACTGTCACCAGTCAGTGTCCCTGATCACCACCATACCAATTATATGATAACGCTGTACTGCAATGGTGACAGTATCTATAAAAGAAAAAAAAACGGTACATTTGTTTTTCCATTTTTTTATTTTCCAAAAAATTACCACAAATTACAACTTCAAATAACTTACCATGCCTCTTACTAAATACAGCAGGCTGTCCACTTTCCAAAAAGGGGTCATTTGGGGGATATCTATACTGTCCTGACATTTTTGGGTCTCACGAAATGAGATCGGCTGTCAGTGTAGCAGGATTGATTCGATTTTTCAATATATACCATAGTTTGTGGACTCTATAACTTTCCTACTTATTAAATAATATACACTAACTTGGGTTATTTTCACCAAAGAAATGTAGCAGAATACATTATGGCCTACATTTATGAATAGGAATTATTTATTTGCAAAATTTTATAACAGAAACGAAGAAAAACTTTTAAAAAAATTTTCAGTCTTTTTTTATTTACAAAAAAAGTGATGATTAAATACCACCAAAAGAAAACGCTAGTTGTGTGAACACAATGATAAAAAAATTTGTTTGGGTACAGTGTTGCACAATAGTCATTCAAATTGTGAGAGCTCTGTAAGCTGAAAATTGGCCTGGGCAGAAAGAGGGTAAAAGTGCCTAGTATTAAAGTGGTTAAGTAGTGTAGTCCCTGTGAAATAAAGCACAAGTTGGATATTTTTTTTTTTATTATACATACCTCTTAATCCACTGCAAGCCTGCAGTTCCGGTCCTGATTGCCTAGGCGATGACGTCATAAGGCGATTTGCAAGGTCTCCTGGGATGTCGTTTCCTGTATCCTAGGAGTTCTTTGGTTTCCTGTAATCTTCGGACTTGGAAACCGGAAATGACGCGAATGGGAGGTGTTTCAACCATTGTTATGGCAACCTGTACTGCAAACGTCGCGCCGAGCTATGTCTGTACTGCGCAGGCGTGGGAACGAGTGGTGTGTGCTGGGATAGTCAACAGCACGATTCCAGGAAATAAATACCTGTGGGTTTCAGATGCCCACAGCTATCATGGCGCCTGCCTGTTTCCGAGATCCTGGTAAATGTTTACGATTTTCTAAGTAATTACAATGTTTTTATACTTCAATAGTTTTTATTGAAAGATTTTCAAGAACAGAACAAAGTAAGAATATCCGGTTCAGTAGAAAATATATTCATACAACATAGTATTAAGCATTTACCCCACCAATTGGCTGGGGTTAATATTGGGGTTTAAGACATTAACATCACAGGTAGTCTTGGATATATACTGAACCTTGGTGAGGTGTATGAAGTGGTGATGGGGTATTGAACAAGGTGGGATAGGGAAGAGAGTAGGGAGGGTATATGTAATGGGGTGTAAAAGGAGTACCAGTCTAAAATTGACGAGTAATTCAATTGTATGTAGAATATCAGAATTGTACTGAGCAGTTAGGATTTTGTAACCAGCTAGTCCATTGGGATTTGAATTTGTGTTGGGTGGAGTTGTTAAAGGCGGATCTTTTTTCCATTTCACATTGGAAATTAAGATCTGTAATTAATGACTTGAGGGAAGGAGCAGTGGTGGTGTTCCATAATCTGGTTATATTGATTTTGTCTGCGAAAAGTGTGTGGACAATGACAGTACGGGAATTATAGGGGAATTTTTCAATCCCAATGTGTAAAAGCGCGAGTGAAGGGTTTGGGGTTATCGATGTTTTGGATATTTCAGAGATTAATTGGAAGACACTGTTCCAAAAGAATTTGATTGATTTACAGGACCATAGTATGTGTAGTGTTGAGCCTATGTCTCCCCATTGTCGCCAGCAAGAGGAGTGTTTTGGGTAGTAAATGGCTAGTTTGAAAGGGGTTAGGTACCATTGGTGGAGGATTTTTAAGTATGATTCCCAGTGCAAACTGCATCTGGAGGATTTGTAAGTAGTGTTAAATGCTTTGTTCCATGTATGTGTCGTCATTGTTTCTGAAAGGGTTTTTTCCCAGTTGGATAGGGAGGTAGATTTTACAGCGAATTGTAGGTTTGTTATGTACGTGTAGAAAGTGGAAATGCCTTTACCTGGGTATTGTGGTTTGGTAAAGAAATAATAGGCGGTATTTTGAATCTTTGTGGTATGAGGTATATTTTTTGTTTGCATGCAGTGGGCGATTCTTAAGTAGGTAAAATATTCAGTGGTAGGGAGATTGAATTTGGTTTGGAGATTCTGCTTGAGGTGATTGTAGCTGTATTAGTGCACTTGCGACAGGGACAATTAAGTACTGTCCGTGATACTTTTTTTATTTGCACTAACATACATTATTGAGGACAAGCTTTCGGGGAGTGTCCCCTTCTTCAAGGTCCAAGCAGTACTATTACAATGTTTTAGCAGAATGTTAGAAGAGATGTAGGGATTGAGAAAAAAAAAAAAACAGAAAGAAACACAAGCCTAAGGTTAGCCTAGTGGTAAGACACAGCAAAGCAAAAGCAAAAGCAAAGACTGGGGGGGGGGAGAGAACAACACTCACAGAGGGAGTCATAAAAATGTTGGATAGTGATTCAGGAATCCAATGTCCAAATTAAGGCCCTTATCTCTTGTGTCAAATAGAATTATCATTCTTAGTTCAAAAGTTTTTATTTCCTGAATGGATTTGAAATTTCCTTTAAGAACTTTGCTGTGTCTTATCTCTAGGCTAACCTTAGGCTTGTGTTTCTTTCTGTTTTTTTTTTTTTCAATCCCCACATCTCTTCTAACATTCTGCTAAAACTTTGTAACAGTACTGCTTGGACCTTGAAGAAGGGGATACTCCCCGAAAGCTTGTCCTCAAAATTTTATGTTAGTGCAAATAAAAAAAGTTTCACAGACAGTACTGAATTGTCTCTGTTTGGAGATTCTGAAATGAGTGTAGGGTGTGGTCTGTATAGAGGTCTGTTATATTATGTATATTTCGTTTTTCCCATTGGGATAGTTCCATAGAGGGTGTAATGGAATGTAGTATATCAATTGCGGTAAGGATTTGTTTGGGATCTGTGTATTCAGTGGTCAGAAGATCGTACCAGGCTTGAAGAGCGGCTTAGATACATGGTTGTATAAGCTGGTAGTTTGTGATGTTGATGGAATTAGGAGTAAATTTTGGGGTTTTAGTAGAAGAAAGGGCAAAGTTTCCATTGTAGACCAGATTTTTTTCTCTGGTTGGGCTCCACCAAAAATATATTTGGTCAAGAAGAGTAGCATTATAGTAGGATTTTAGATGTGGGAGACCTGCGCCTCCTTTGGAAGTTCGGCGTATTAAGAGATTGGTGGTACATCTAGGTTTTTTAGAGTTCCATAAGAATCTGGCAAGAATTGATTGTAATTTGGAGAAAAAGGTGTTAGGGATTGGTATGGGAAGTGTGCGAAAAATATATAGAATTTTGGGTAGGATGTACATTTTCAATGTCGCAACTCGTCCCAATTTGGAGAGTTCTGAGGTGGGAAGGGTGAGAATTTCTTGGGGGAAAGTTTCAAGTAGTATTTTGTGATTCGAAGTGTATAGTTGGTCTGTTGTTGCGGTGAGTCTGATTCCTAAATAGGGGATATTGTTTTTTTCCCAGAAGGGGAATTGTTTGGCAAGTATTATCTGGGGCAGCACAGTGGCTAAATGGTTAGCACTTCTGCCTGGCAGTACTAGGGTCATTGGTTTGAATCCCAGCCACGGCACCACCTGCCTGGAGTTTGCATGTTCTCCCTGTGCCTGTGTGGGTTTCCTCCGGGTACTCCGCTCTCCTCCCACACTCCAAAGACATGCTGGTAGGTTAATTGGATCCTGTCTAAATTGTCCCTAATATGTGTATGCATGAATGTAAGTTAGGGACCTTAGATTGTACACCCCTTGAGGGTTAGGGACTGATGTGAATGTACAATATATATGTGTAAAGCGCTGCATAAATTGACAGCGTTATATAAGTACCTGAAATAAATAAATAAATATCTGGGTGTGGTGTATGGAGATTTAGGATTGAAGATTTGGGTTTGTTAAGTATATAATAGGAGAACGTCAAGTACAGTTGGAGGTGAGTGCATATTGTTTTGAGGGATCTGGTTGGGTTGGTAACCATCAATATGATATCGTCTGCAAATAGACTAATTTTGTGCTCTGCGTTAAGGTGTTTGATGCCAGTGAACGTCAGGTCGTCTCTAAGTTTAGAAGCTAAGGTTTCAATGAGCAATGCAAATATTATGGGAGATAGTGGGCAGCCTTGTCTAATACCATTGGTGATATTGAAAGGGTCTGATAATGTTCCATCTGTTAGTAACCTGGCTGAGGGTGGAAGTAAAATGATAGGATGGCTGTTAACATCCATCCTGTAATACCAAATTTCTGTAGGGTCAATCGCATAAATAGCCAATGTATTCAGTCAAATGCTTTTTCTGCGTCTAAGGATAAGAGTAATGAGGGTTGCTTGGTATGTTCTAAATGGTGAAGAAGAGATATAAGTCTTCTGGTGGCGTCGGGTGCTTGGCGGCCTGGTATGAATCCTACTTGGTCTGGGTGTATTAAGGTAGGAACAGGGGTGGACTGACAACTCATGGAGCCCCCTGGCAATAGGGGATCATGGGGCCCCTGTGTCCTTGCCCAAACTCTAAAAAGCCTATGAAAAAGGTACCAGGGGCATCTCATGGGGCCCCCTACTGACCCCGGGCCCTCGGGCAGTGCCTGAGTTTCCAAATGGTCTGTCTGCCCCTGGGTAGGAAGATAGGGGAGTAGTCTGTGAGCTATCATTTTTACATAGAGTTTTATGTCTGTGTTAAGTAGGGAAATTGGTCTATAATTTTGGACAAGTTGTGGGTCTTTGCCAGGTTTTGGTATTGTCATTATTATGGACTGTAGCATGTCTTTAGGGAATATACCGGAGGTGGCAGCATGGTTAAAGAGTTTGGTCAGGTAAGGTGATAGGTTAGGGGAAAATTGTTTGTAAAATTTGTTCTTATATCCGTCGTTTCCTGGGGATTTGTTAAGAGGGAGTGTTTTGATGGTTATTAATATTTCTTTGGGAGATATCGGAGTAGATATAGCGTCAAGTTGAGATGGGGAGAGTTGGGGAAGTTTTGTTGTGTAAAGGAATTGTTGTATGGATGTTAGTGTTAGTTGGATAGTGTCGGGATCCTTTTTAAGATTGTATAGATGTTGATAATAACTCACAAAAGCATTAGCTATTTCTTGTGGGTTTGTGGTTAAGGTATGTGTGGTTGGGTGTTGAACTGAGGATATTTTGGATTTTAGGCGTCGTTGTTTAATCATTTTGGTTAATAGAGAATTGGCTTTGTTGCTCAGGGAGTAAAATTTAGTTTTCGTTTTTTGGAGGTTAAGGTCATATATATAAAGCAGGAGGGTTCTGAGTTTATTTCTGTCTGTGGTGAGGGAAGCAGAAATTGAGGGGTTTGGGGATTTTTTGTTTAGTTCTTCTTTTGTTTTAATTGAGATGAGGAGTTCGTCAATTTGTTGGTTTCTTTGTTTGGTAATGCAGGAATTTAGTTGTATAAGAATACCTCTCATGTATGCCTTGTAAGTGGACCATAATATAGGTATAGAGATATCAGGTGTCTCATTCATTTCAAAGAACATATTGTGTGCGTCCAATATGTGTTTCTTGTGGTCTGGATTTTTCAGTGGGATCGAGTTCAATCTCCATATTCGAGGGATCGCAGAGTGTTGATTATGGTCGAGAGTAATGGAAATTGGAGCGTGGTCTGACCATGTTATGGTGCCAATCTTGGAAGAGGTGACATGCTGTAAAGTCCACTTGTCTGTGATGAAAAAGTCAATTCTGGAGTAGGATAGATGGGATGGGGAGTAATAGGTGTAATCTTTTTCCGTACTGTGTTGGCATCGCCATATATCATAGAGATCGTTGGTGTGTAGAAAGTGGTTAAAGGTATGTTTGGAGGAGCGTTTGCTGGAGGAAGAGTCCAGGAGTGTATTGTCTATGATGTTGAAGTCTCCGCCGATGAGTAGCCCGCCTTGTGTCTGGGAAGAGATGGTTGAGTTAATTTTGTTGTAAAATTGGAGTTGGTTGGTATTTGGACCATAGATGTTGACCAGGGTGTATAGGATTCCGTTGATTTTGCATATCAGGATATGGTAGCGGCCTTGGGGGTCTGCTACTTCTGAGATGTATTGGAATTGGAGGGAGTCTCTTATGGCTGTGATGACACCATTCTTTTTCTTGGGGTTGGTTGTCATATATAATTGAAGAAAAGTGATGTATATTGAATTTGGGGATTTTGTTGGAGGCAAAGTGGGATTCCTGGAGAAATAGGACAACAGCTTTTAAGGAGCGAGCTTCTTTCAGAAGTAGGGATCTCTTGTAAGGGGAGTTAAGGCCACGGACATTCAAGGATGATATGTTAAACATTTTGTTGGGTGTAAACGGGTTGTATGAAGTAGTAGAGATGGTTCTTAGGTTGTGGAGAAAGGTAGGCTTCCTTCTGTCGTAGGTGGAGAGCTTCCATAGGGAAGAAGTAGTGAGCTTGATTTGGTCGCTGGTTTGAGGAGGGTGTTTCATCTTGTGGTGCAGGTTTTTGAGAGAAGAGGAATTGACTTGAGCGACTGGTGGTTCGAGGAGGGGTAAAAAAAACTTGTAGAAAACACAAGTAACATGTGTAGCACATTTTGCTACTGTATAACAGGGAGAGTTGAACGTGCATGACTCATGAAAGATGTCATGCTGAAGAAAAGCTTGGGGTTTGAAAATGTTCGGATAGGGACCGTCTGCCAGCCTTTAGTGGTTTGTGAAGTGTGACCCAGTTTGCTGGGTGTTTAGTGATGTAGAGGATTGTTGGTTCATGACCATTCTGCGTCCATTTGTTGTGGACGAGTAGAGGTGGATTGGTGAGAGTCCACTGGTATAATGTTCCATGTTTTCAGGAGTTCAATGCCTGCTTCCAGAGTTTTGACCGTATAGAGCCTTCCTTGGTGTTTGATAGTAAGTTTCATTGGGAAACCCCATTGGTAGCCAATTCCATGATTCTGCAGTGCTTTTGTTATGGTGACAAGCGTCTTGCGGTTGAGGAGTGTAGCTTTGGATAGGTCAGCGAATAATTTAACATTCGCTTGGGATGGTGGAATGGAGGGTAGGGTTTCTAGCAGCTATCATTATTTTATCCTTCACGTGGTAGAAGTGTATACGTGCTAGGGTGTCTCTGGGTACTGTGGCTGGTAGGAACGATGGTTTTGGTATTCTGTGTGCAGTCTATGGCGAGCTCCACATCTGTGAGAGAAGGGATGAGGTGCTTCATATATTGTTAGATGTAAGGAACTCTGGCGTCTATAGTGACAGATTTGGGTATACCGCAAAATTTGATATTATTCTGCCAGGAGCGGTCTTCTAGGTCTGCCAGGTTAAGATTGATTTGTTATATGTCGGCTGCATGGTCTGCGTGTGCGTCTATTAGGTCATTGTGTGCCATGAACATTTCTCAGATTTTGTTCTCAATGTGGTGAATACAGTAATCTTGTTTTTGTACCGCGTTTAAGAAGATTTGAGATATAGTTGTTGTCAAGTCATCGTGTAGCGTTTGTCGCAGAGAAAGAAGCATACTTTTCATTGAAATTTCAGTAATAGGTTGATCAGAGACAGGAAAGTTTTCAATTAAAGATGGAGAAGGATTAGCAGTGAGTGTAGTTGGAGCGGAAGGCTGTAAATCAGGTAGAGAGTCTATGTCCAGTCTGGGACTGGACTTAGCAGGACTGCTAGTAGAGGGAGTGTCACGAACTCTCTAATGGTAGCTCTATAGGTCCACAGTCTGGGACTCCCCAGGGCACGGGGTCTAAGCCCCAGTCTGCTTGTTCACCAGAGCCCCTGATGGTGGGGATGAACTTGAAGCAGGCTGAGACCAGGTCGCGGCCCCCGGGTGCACCCAACCGTGGTAGAGAAGACCACTAGTGTACGTAGCTTGGTAAAGAGGCTGATGTGAAGAGGCAGGGTAGACCTGAGCAGTAAGTGGATAGATCCGTGCGGGCTGGATGGATGCGGACACACCGTAAGCAAGTAGCGAAGTCAGACAGGCCGAGTTAGTATCGAGGAGGCAGAACGGATCAGAGCAGCAGGCAAAAGGATAGTCAGGTCACAGGCCAAGTTCAGCAACAGGAGGTCAAAAGATCAGGAGCAGGCAGAAGAATGGTCCAGAGGCAAGCCAGGGGTCAGGGCAGGAGATGGTCAGCAGTAATCAGGAGCAGGCTAGGGTCAGCAACGAAAAACACACAGGGTCAGGAACAGAAGCAGAGGACAAAGACCATACAGCAACTTGGCTGTAGTAATGGCCAGTTTAAATAGCCCAATCTGCGCCGTCATTGGTGACAGTCGCACCCCCGTGTGCGCGAGTGCGCATGCACGGCCGCAAGTGTTGCCGCGGGAGCCTATGTCCTAGCGCCCGCACGCCTGTTCGTGTCGGGATTCCGCACATGCGCAAATTCGTGCGCCGTGGCGATCCTCTCGTTCCCTGACAGGGGCGGAGAGGACTCACCCGGGTCTCCTGGGTATAGTGGTACCTTGAACCTAGGGTCCATGGGCTGTTCTGTGTTCTCCTCTGTGTGTATAAGGAGACCGTTCCTCATGCAGCTGGCGCCATCTTGGCTGCAGGGGCTGAGGGCTGGAAAGAAGCTCGTCAGCTTCCCTGGCTGCCCCGGTGATCTGCGGCGGTGAGGCATGCTGCTGCAATGTGCCTCGTATCCTAATGTCCCCTTATATGTCCTGGGTATGGATTGCGATCGCAGGGTCTGATGTGAACCCTGTTAAGTCTGGCGGTGAGATGGAGCTCTTGTCACTGAGCTGCCATCTCGGAGACGGCCGTGCATGCGCCCCATTAGGTTTTTAATATTGAATTATTCCAATTGTTAATTCTATTTGTAAGTTCATCGTGGATCTGCTTTTAACGAAAAATTTTTAGGGGGACTAGAGCTCTGCTTTAAGTATACTCCACTTAGTCTTCAGCACAGTGCAGAATTTAGATCTCTAGAAGATGAGGTCCAGTCTGATTTTGCAAGAGTCACTGGCCCTCATAAATGTCTTAGTATTCCCTAATAGTTCTGCGGATAAGACCGTTTATGGACAACCATTTTTTTGTGCTTGAACAGGGTGGTGCATAGTTATTCCCACCCAATGAAAAAGTCAGGAGTGCTGGAGTGTTTTATAACAGCCAGCAAAACCACGTTAAGGCCAACTATCCTTGGGAAGGTTTGTGATGCTTCTGCATTCCTTCCAACTGCAACTGTTTTGACATATTTGTCACCTTTCAGCATACTCTCTAGCTAGTCAGCACAAAAAAGCCTAACCAAATTACTTCAGCATCTCAGGTAAAATCACAGTTTTTTTTTTTTTTTGCTGCATGCATTGGCAAACACATGTAAAGCCACGGTGCTACGTTAAAATACCTCTTTAAAGAGTTTCCTGACTCAAAATATAGTTTCAAACTATAGCATATATTTAGCACTGCATAAGCTAAGATCTCGTTTATATGGAGAAAGCTCCTTCCTCCACTTGCCCTCCAGAGGATTTACCCTCCTTCCTGACCAGGCCATTTTTTGTAATACAGCGCTACGTTATTTTAACTGCCAATTGCGCGGTCATGCAACGCTGCACCCAAATGAAATTTATGTCCTTTTTTTTTCCACAAATAGAGCTTTCTTTCAGTGGTGTTTTATAACCTCTGCATTTTTAATTTTTTGCACTATAAAAAAAAAGTCCACCAATTTTGAGAGAGAAAAATATATTTTAGATTTTTTGCTATAAAACATGTCCAGTAAAAAAATTTAAAAAATCAAATTTCATCATAAATTTAGGGCAAAATGTATTCTTCTACATGTATTTGCTAAAAAAAAAATCCCAATATGTGTAAATTAATTGGTTTACATGAAAGTTATAGCGTCTACAAATGGCAGTGTATATACTGGAATTTGTTTTTCCTTTGTTATACTAGTAATGGCGGCGATCAGCGACTTATAGTAGGGCTTCAGGACTGCGGCGGGCATTCTGACTCTGGTGTCACTGACATCCTCAGTTACACCAATACAGTGATCAGTGCTAATAAAAAGCACTGACACTGTACTAATGACACTGGGCAGGAAGGGGTTAACATCTGGGGCGATCAAAGGGTTAACTGTGTGCTGTTTCACTGTTTTCTGCTACGCAGAGCCATACAAAGCAATATGCAGGAGCTGACAGGGGAGATATCTGTATTGTTTACATACAGGTCTCTCCCCCATCTGTGAGACTCGTTGACCACCGAGTGCCAGCGGGGAATCACAGGCCAGGACCCGGTGATTGACAGCCAAGGTTGCTAATGGCAGCGCAGGTAGGGCGTGTGCGCTGCTCACGCACGCCCTGTACCTGGAAATGCAAAATCACATATATACGTGAATTTGTGCACCCCCGCCGCCCTGTAGCAGTATTTCTGCTATAGGGCATTGGGAAAGCGGTTAATATTAGAGCAACAAACCAGAAAGCCAGCATCTCTCAGGACAGCTGAAAAGCCCCCAATATGTTTCTGCATCAAATTCAAACTTGAGATGTTGAAACTGTATAGGTTTTTTTCGTGTTGGATTTTATGTTGTGTGGGACTTTTTGTATTGCAATGTATGGCCAGATGTCTGCAGTACAAAGCAGCCCTTGGACAGGGGTGAAACTGCACAGTAATGTAAGCTTGCATCAAATAAAGCACACTCTAGTACCCTCTTCAGAATGCTGTTGCTCTAGCGGTGTCCTTCACCTACAAGACAAACAGCTTTGGCAATATGTTTTATCTAGTTTTTATGAATAGGTCTAATTATGGAGAAGAAGGCACATAAGAAATAATGGATTAGAGTGATTGCTTCAGGCATGAAACAGTGTAACCTTAAACAAAATGTCTTAATGAGGTGGATTTGGCAGCTTAAAAGTGTTTTCTAATAAAATTAAATGTTTTTAATAGTTGCCAGAAAAGTAAATGAACTCAATGTCTTTTGACTCTTCTTAGGAATAAATCAGAGAAGCTTCACATCTTACTTAAACTCCAAGTATGATGTTTCAGTTAAAGTGTAAAGAAAGGTATATGAATTATGGTAGAAGGAAGAGTGGGAGTCCTAAAGAGAAGTTTATATCTTCAGTATAAATCTGTCTACCCCTCCAGTCTCTGTAGAATAGTCAAGTACTTTTATTACATTTGCAACAGATGTCTGTTGTATAATTCCAGTGAGCAAATTAAACCAGCCATTTCTAGTATTTACCAAATCAGGAAAATTGCCACAAAATTTGAAAATAGTATTTTTTATCCACAGGCAGTGAAGACGCACAACACAAATAAACATGGTAGCCTATATTACTTAGGGAGGTTAAAAATCTATATTTTTTTACATTTACAATAATTTTAAGCATTATTATATAAATGTACTATCAATATATTAATGAGCAGATTCACAAATTAATTTAGAGGAGTTTACCTTCTCATACCAAATTGGATGTCTACAATCACCCCCCTAAAACATGTCAAATTAAATTTCATTATTTAGCTAGATTAAAATAGTGCATGCAGGAAGTGACACCCAAATTGAGCTCTGGTGCATCCTGCTCCCACTGTTCATCCTTGAGATGTTTCCATAACTTGATTGGAGTCCACCTGTGGGAAATTCAGTTTATTGGACATGATTAGGAAAGGCATAAACCTGTTTATATGAGGTCCCACAGTTAACAGTGCGTGTCAGAGCACAAACCAAGCCATGAAGTCCAAGAAATTGTCTGTAGACCTTCGAGACAGGATTGTATCAAGGCACAGATCTGGGGAAGTGTACAGAAAAATTTCTGCAGTATTGATGGTTCCAATGAGCACAGTGGCCTCCATCATCCGTAAATGGAAGAGGTTTGGAACCACCAGGAATCCTGTTGGCCGCCCGGCCGAAATGAGTGATCGAGGGAGAAGGGCCTTAGCTAGGGAGGTAACTAAGCACCCGATGGTCACTCTGAAAGTGCTCCAGCGTTTCTCTGTAGAGAGAAGAGAACCTTCCAGAAGATCAACCATCTCTGCAGCACTCCACCAATCAGGCCTGGTAGAGTGGCCAGACGGAAGCCACTCCACAGTAAAAGGCAAATGGCAGCCCACCTGGAGTTTGCCAAAAGGCACCTGAGGGATTCTCAGACCATGAGAAACAAAACTCTCTGGTCTGATGAAACAAAGATTAAACTCTTTGGCCTGAATGCCAAGTGTCATGTCTGGAGGAAACCAGGCACCGCTCACCACCTGGCCAATACCATCCCTGCAGTGAAGCATGGTAGTGGCAGCATCATGCTGTGGGGATGTTTTTCAGCGGCAGGAACTGGGAGACTAGTCAGGATCAAAGGAAAGATGAAAGCAGCAATGTACAGAGACATCCTTGATGAAAAACTGTTCCAGAGCGCTCTGGACCTTAGACTGGGGTGACGGTTCATCTTTCAACAGGATAATGACCCTAAGCACACAGCCCACATAACAAAGATGTGGCTATGGGCCAACTCTGAATGTCCTGGAGTGGCCTAGCCAGAGCCCAGACTTGAACCCAATTGAACATCTCTGGCTGGAGAGATCTGAAAATGGCTGTGCACCGACGCTCCCCATCCAACCTGAGAGGTACTGCAAAGAAAAATGGGAGAAATTGCCCAAAAATAAGTGTGCCAAGCTTGTAGCATCATACTCAAAACAACTTGAGGCTGTAATTGGTGCTAAAGGTGCTTCAACAAAGTATTGAGCAAAATCTGTGAATATTTATGTACATGTGTATTTTTTTATTTTTAATACATTGCAAAGATTTCAAAATGAACTTCTTTCATGTTGTCATTATGGGGTTTTGTTTGTAGAATGTTGAGGAAAAATAATGAATTTAATCCAGGCTGTAACATAACAAAATGTGGCAAAAGTTAAGCGCTGTGAATACTTTCTGGATGCACTGTAGGTGGAAATACTGTGGTTTTAAGCCTAAAGCAATGGGTTATGGTGATCATAACACGTTGTATTTTTATTTAAACATGCTATCACATGCATTGTAAGATGGAGATATGCTCAGTTTGTTAATAACGGGTCTGGCTTATGTGAATGTCAGAAGTCAGGTATTAATAAAACCTTGAATTTTAACCAGAATAAACCAAAGTCAACCATGAGTAAAATCAAAGTTCCAAAAAAGAGAGACATAAAAACTAGAGACCAAGTCAAACAGGCACCCATAGTATACTTGAAATAAAGAGCTGTTCACTAGTATGATTGCTGTTAAAGTTGATTTGTTGATGCCATTAGTATTGATGATGATGCCCATGCAACAAAATGTGATATTGAAAAATGACAGTTATGACATGCAATGTCACAAATCAATGAGCCTTCATGTTTCCATGTAGGAGAGATGAATAGTGGCATACCTAAAAGTGTTCACCTGCTATGACATGCAAATGTCTTCTAAAAGTATGTAAGCCCCCATAACTAAATTAAGGTTTATGTCACAGCATTTATTTTGTTTTCTATAGAGCCTTGTGAGGGTTCTTTTTCTGGCTGTGTCCTGCCAGGGAGATTCCCCCTTTACTTTCTGTTCCAGAGGCACAGGAGGAAGTAGCATGGAATTTCTTCAAAGTGAGGCAATATCCACTCTTAGTTATCATCAGAATGGGTTTCCCAATTGAAACAGCTCTCACCTCATGAGGCAGATAAAGTTTGTCTTTTTTAAATCTAAGATATCATGGGTCTGGTGTTCACCTTGCTATTGAGTTGTATTGTGTCATCATGAAAAGATCAAAACACCTCTAAGGCCCTTAGAAAAAATGTTGTGGATGCCTATGAGTCTGGCAAGGGATTTAAAAAAAAGATTAACAAAGTATTTCAAGTCAGTAATTGCACTGTGACGAAAATAATCTACAAGTGGCAGACTGCTAATTTTTATGGGACTGGCAAGTCCAGTAAATTCAGCCCAAGAGCTGACACTTTTTTTCTAAAAGGAGTCTCTAAGAGTACCAAAAAATTACACTGCGACATCTCAGGTAACCCATGCAACAGTTAGTGTCAAAATGCTTGCTTCTACAATCCGAAAGTGATTGCACCAGTTTGAATTGCATGACGGTGTGCCAGCTATTGCTGTTCAAGCACAACATTAGCGCAAGACTACAGATTACCATTGAACACATAAGCAAAAACTATGGCTTTGTGTAACAAAATAGGCAGGCTTGATCCACCTGCTGGCTTGTATACAATTTTTGGGCAATTTTTAGGGATTTTTGCCAAGACACCCTCGAAGAAACTTCAAGGCACTCCAGGGTGCCTAGTCATCCTGGTTGAAAAAGGCTGGATTAGATTTAGGGACCACAAAAATACCTTGAGCAGACAATGGAACTTCCTATACAGTATTTTTAAAATATATGTGAACAAAGTTGATGTTTTAATGATAATTGTTGAAACAATGTAGAACTTTTTTTTGTTGGCTAGTTGGTATGATTGCTGGAAAATGTTTGTATTGTATTGTTCTGTGTAATGCCCTGTCCATATGCACATTGCTATAAAATTGCTAGTTATAAACTTATTGGATTGGTTGCCATTTTTAGTTTGCTTGCAGGCACAGGAAGAGCATCCAAGCTCCAGGCAGGTAGTGCCGTCATTGGGATTCAAACCAATGACCCTGGTGTTGCTAGACAGAAGTGTTAACCACGTAGCCACTGTGCTAACAACCATGTCTAATTCATTTAAATAGCAAGAGAAAATGGAAGCTTCATGAATATGTATCTGTATAGTAGGGAAAATAATATTTTGATCCCCTGCAGATTTTGTAATTTTGAAACAGAATATCAAACAAAAATCCAGAAAAACCACATGATACAAATGTTATGAATTGAGTAGCAGCTCAGGGAGTAAAATAAGTATTTGATCCCCTACCAACCAACAATAATTCTGGATCCAACAGACTGGCTATGTGCTCATGTGGTACACAGATTAGTCCTGTCAATTTAAGAAGGTGCTCCTAACGACAATTTATTATAAAAGACACCTGTCCACGTAATCTCTTTCTTGGGCACCACCATTGTCAAGACCAAAGAGCTGTCAAAGGACATCAGGGACAAGATTGTAGACCTGCACAAGGCTGGAATGGGCTACAAGACCATCAGCAAGAAGCTTGATGAGAAGGAGACAACTGTTGCAGCGATTATTCACAAATGGAAGAAATACAAAACAACCATCAATCGCTCTCGGTCTGGAGCTCCATGCAAGATTTCTCCTCGTGGGGTAAGGATGATCATTAGAAAAGTGAGGGATCAGCCCAGAACTACATGGGAAGTGCCTTTGAATGATCTCAAGGCAGTTGGGACCACAGTCAGCAAACAAACCATTGGTAACACATAATGCCGCCATGGATTGAAATCCTGCAGCCCCCGCAAGGTCCCCCATCTGAAGTTTGCCAATGATCATCTAAATGATTCAGAGAAGGATTGAGAGAAAATGCTGTGGTTAGATGAGACCAAAATTGAGCTCTTTGGCATTAACTCCACTAGCTGTGTTTGGAGTAAGAAAAATGCTGACTACAGGGGTGTGGAAATTTTTGAAAAAACTACTTGTCCAGGGACTAAATCAGGGCCCCAATCTACTTGTCCCTCATTACAATCTACCTGTCCAGATTAAAAAAAAAAAAAAAAAAAAAAATTTTAACCAAAGCCGTATTTAAATCAAAGGTGATTTTAGGAATGTCTGGGGAATTTAAAAACAAAAGAGGCTTTATGGCGACTTGAACGTGTAATATTTTTAAGATTGTGCTGTTTATCTCCTCCCCCCCCCCTGCCTGTCTCCAGCACTGCACCCGGGGACTAGCAGGGAGGGGGGAGACCTTGCAGTGTGATGAACAATGATTGGCTGCTCCTCAGGAAAAGGAGGGTGAGGGCTTATACTTTATCCTCTTCACTGCCAGAGCCGTTTTTGCGTTTTCGCTGCCAGAGCCGTCTTTGCGTTTTTTGCACACGTTTAAAAATAATTTTAGGCCTGAAGATTGCATAAAACCCCCAAACATTATATATCTTCTGAAAGCAGAGACCCTAGAGAATAAAATAGTGTTTTTTTAAGTTGCATGATTTTACTGCAAATTTAATTTTAAGGTGCATAAAAGCAATAAATTACTATATTTTTCTGTAAAATATAAAAGATGAGGTTGCATCGAGTAAAGAGATATCCAACTTTTCAAACCTTAAATTTGTGCACACTCGCGAAATGGCGACGAACTTCAGTACCCTTTATTTTCTATAGGTCGACACTTTTAAAGCTCCTTGTAGGTCGCCAGTTTAGTGTTATGGAGGAGGTCTGGTGCTACAATTATTGCTCTCATTTTGGCGTGCACGGTAATATGTGACATGTGTATCGCAATCAACGGTTTCATTCGTAGGTGCCCGGCATGTTCTTTTACTTTTGTACGTGCATTTATGTGGGGGTGGGGGCCTCAGTATTTTTTTTGGGGGGATGGTATGTGCTTGGGTGTAACTTTCATTTTTTACAATAAAAAAAAAAACTTTTTTTCTTTCGTCACATAGGGGACAAAGTCCCCTATGTGATGATTTTTGGTGACAGGTTCTCTTTGAGACATCCAAGGTCTAAAAGACCCTGCATGTCTTCCCTCTGCTCCACTGAATGTAATGCAGTGCACATCGCACCACATTACATTCTTCCCCAGGGATTGCATTACAATCTCTCAACAGGGACCCTGAAGTGACATCGTAATGTCACTACCGGGTCAGCACAAGAAGGGGAGCGGACTTGTCCGCTCTTCTTCCTCCCCTCTAGCCAATGGCAAGGCTGGCACTTTGTGGAAGCTGACAGGTGACAGGTGAGCCCTCTGCTTGCCCGCAGCAGGGCCAAAGGAAGAAATAAACTACCTGCCCGGCGCCCGGAACTAAATGTCCCAGGCATCAGGTGATAGGTATCCAACATCCCTGTGACTATGATCTTAAGAACACCATCCCTACAGTCAAGCATGGAGGTGGAAACATTATGCTTTGGGGCTGTTTCTCTGCTAAAGGTACAGGGGCCAATGGATGGGGCCATGTATTGTAAAATCTTGGATGAGAACCTTCATCCCCCAGCCAGAACACTGAAGATGGGTCGTGGATGGGTCTTCCAGCATGACAATGACCCAAAATATACCACCAAGGCAACAAGCTCAAGAAAAAGCACATTAGTGTCATAGAGTGGCCTAGTCAGTTTGCAGAGCCTAATCCTATAGAAAATTTATGGAGGGAGCTTAACCATTTCAGTACCGTGCAATTTTACACCTTCCTGCCCAGGCCATTTTTCAGGTTTCAGCGCTCTCACACTTTGAATGACAATTGCGCGGTCATACAACATTGTACCCAAACTAAAATTTTATCATTTTCTTCACACAACTAGAGCTTTCTTTTGGTGGTATTTAATCACCACTGGGGTTTTTATTTTTTGCTAAATTAACAAAAAAAGACCAAAAATTTTGAAAAAAAACCACATTTTTCTTTGTTTCTGTTATAAAAGTTTACAAATAAATAATTGTTCTTCATAAATTTAGGCCGAGATGTATTCTGCTACATGTCTTTGGTGAAAATAACCCAAATTAGGATGTATTTTTTAGTTTGTAGGAAAGTTATAGAGTTCACAAACTATGGTATAGATCTGAATATTGATCAATCCTGAAGTACTGACGGCCAATCTAATTTCTTGAGGTCCAAGAATGTCAGAATAGTACAGATATCCCCAAATGACCCCTTTTTGCAGAGTAGACAGTTCGATGTACTTCATAAGAGGCATGGCGAGTTTTTTGAAGTTGTATTTTTTTGTCATAATTTTTCGGAAAATGAAAAAATGAAAAAAATTATTTTCACTATTTTTTTTTTACATACTGTCACCAGTGCAGTACAGCGTCATCATATAACTGGCATGGCGGTGAACAGGGACACTGACTGGTGACAGTATGAAAAAAAATATATATATTTTTTTTTATTTTTTTTTATTTTTTTATTATATTTAATTTTTTATTACATTTTTTTTTATTTTTTTTAAGATTTTTTTTCATATTTTACTATGACCAAAATAGTACAATGTTACCATAGTAACATTGTACTACTTTGGGGAAGTGATCAGTATTTTTTTTTTTTTTTTACACAATTTGCTTATAGCAAAGAATTACTTTGCTATAAGCAAGCATTTACCTGAATGAAATCGATTCATTCAGCTTTTTTTTTTTTTTTTTTGTGCTTAGCTGTGATTTGGTCACAACTAATCACATGACATGTGCATGTGATTAGCTGTGACCATTCACAGCTAGGCACTAGTATACAATGGATGGCATCATGAATGAAGCCATCCATTGTATACAACTGTCATGTGACCTGCTGTGATTGGTCACAGCAGGTCACATGGTACCAGCAACGGGAGCCGGTACTCGGATCTGTCATCGGCCGTGTCCGAGGTGCACGCCCGGTGACAGATCGCACTGGTGCGCCGCTCTGCACTAGCGCAAACGGCGCATGTGCGGGAGCACGCCAAATGGCGTGCACCCGGAATGCAGATACACATCTGAAGCTGCCAAACGGCCATTGGCCGGGCGGCTAATGGTTAAACTTCAGGTTGCCAAGTGACAGCCAAGAAACCTTAAGGATTTAGAGAAGATCTGTAAAGAAGAGTAGACCAAAATTCCTCCTGAGATGTTTGTAAACCTGGTAGCCAACTACAAGAAACATCTTACCCCTGTACTTGCCAACAAGGGTTTCTCCACCAAGTACTAAGTCATGTTTTGCTTGGGGATTAAATACTTATTTTACTCACTGAACTGTAACTCAATTTATACACATTTGTATCATCTTTTCTTCTGGACTTTTGGTTGATATTCTGTCTCTATCATTTAAAATACACCTATGATAAAAATTATAGACCCTTCATTTCTTTGTAAGTGGACAAACTTGCAAAATCTGCAGGGGATCACATAATTATTTTCCTCACTATATATCTTGCTTGAATTAATGCATAAATACAGTATATAAACCAGCAGATATTTGCAATTTCTAAAAAAAGATATTATTACATTAGGCTCTACATTTACCAGTCCGGTTTTCCACATAGTTAAATAAATACTGAACATCTTGAAGCAATACATAGTCTTGTTAAAACTAGCTTAAGAGATGTGTTTAATATCTGAAAGTAACTCTGTTGAACTCATCCTAATCTTGGACAAACACTTGTCACACCCATGGTATTGCTTCATTAAGTATTTACTTACTACTACTATAAGGTCACGTCAAATATTTAAATATGCCAGTGTATATCTGAGTGATAGCCCAAAAAGGAACTGTGCAAATTGTTTTCAGATAATAAGAGAAAAGAGTTCTTTTTTCCTTGCTGTTAAAAAAAATGTACATTAGAATATGGCTATATGCCCAGTACTTTTAAAGGTTACCTGTCCTCAGGATGTTCTGTATTAAAGGTACACTATAATCAGATACAGAGATTTTCATGGGTATGATCTGTAGACATGTGAAAGATTTTGCAAATCTACATGATTAAAGTAATATTATTTTTGTTTCTTTCAATTTTTTGGCAAAAACATTGCCAGTTAAAAAATACTTGCAAACCTGTTGGGTACTTTGGGTACTCGGGAGTCCGACCCTAAATAAAAACTCTACTATACTGTAAGATGTCTGTTATACAGTATAGAACTCTTAACCATTTAATCAAACCACAAATCAAACTACACATCTAAGATACTTTTTCACAGTTCTTGACCTGACTAACAAACCAGTGCATGAGTCCAGGAATTGTTCACTTGGAGAAATAAATTAATTTGGACTGGATGTAAAGCCTAAATGTAATGGTGCACAAGCCTCTTCTTTCTCTGTGGACCCCATTGTGGTTTATCCATAAGGTCTTTATCAGTCTAGCCATTTGATTGCTGGTGACAACTCCTCAGGGACTCAACTCATGTTCTCCTAAGCTCCAAGGCATTGCTCCCTCATTTCTGAAACCGGTGAGGTGTCACTCCGTTACTGCTCTCTTGCTGTTTGTTGAGATTAATCCTTTTAGCAAGTGCTGGAACGTTAGCAAAAGTGGAAATTGATTTTGTTTCTAGAGAGGTATCACCAGTAACTGAAACATGTTTGACATGGCCTTAACAGTGTCTATTTTTCATAAAGTATATTCCTCCCGAACTATGGTCCCAGTGCAGGCTATAACATTATTACTGGTTACCATCCTCTTTACCTCCCAAGAAAATCTTCTAGATAAACAATCAACAGATCAAGCTTTAGATGTAGATTGTCTTTGTGTAAGTAACTTTAACAATTGGTGAGCTTTGTCAAGTAATTTAGATAAAATAAGTGTTATTTCAGAGTTGTTCTCCACAGTAGGCTAATAAGCAAATAAGCAGTTGTAAATTGTGTATCCTTGATTGATACCTAATGCCTGGTACACACCATCAGTTTTTTTTTTGTTCAAAACAGTGTTCTGAATTAAAAAAAAAAAACTGAGGAGTGCAGAAGGATAGTTGTATTCAGCTATTTGATCTGCCTCCAGCTCTAATCTCTTTTATTGCTGGTGTTAAGTCATCAAGTCATTTAACCTTCCCCTAATAGGCTTCAACCACAACAGTCAGATTAATTGTTTTCCAGCCAGTGTTGTTAAAGCAAAACTAAAGGCAATTTTTTTTTCTCATTTTGGATATAATGAGGGAGGGTTATAGCAATGTCAGGTTATTTTTGCCATCTGTATCCCATTGGGAAGATTTCCCTTCAGTTCCTGTCTCATAGCCACAACAGAAAGTGAGAAGAAATCCCTTCAAACTGAGGACATTTTCTTTTACTTTTACTCTCAGTGATAGCAGTAAATGGGACAGTGTTCTAATCCCTCTCCACTCTATCCAAAACTAAAATAATGTTTTGTCTTTAGTTATACTTTAATGCTGGCCATAGACGGTTCGAAGATCGGCCGCTTTTTCGTCCGAAAGATTAATCGGCCGATTTTCGCACTGTTAGTTAATTCGTTGGCTGGTTTTCGCGTTTTTTTTCCTTTTGGATTATTGGTCATGTTGGAAAATTTGTGGAAAATGACCGATTTTTGTGTCAATGATGGCCAAATTGTACGATCGATAATCAATATCTCAGCAGACTCCCAACTATAACAATAACTCCTACACCCTAAAAGAAAAGTAAAAACTTTCACCCTTGAAAGTAAACATAAATTATAACTAAACTCTTCTTTATAAATGAAATCTATCTCAATCTTAACATTAATTACTAAACAAATACACTAAAATAAATAAATAAAAAAAATATTAAAAAAAAATATAAAAAATATATAAATTAAATAAATAAAATGTCCCAAAAACATAAATGTCCCACAAAATAAATGTCCAAAAATTGTCTCTGTTGTACAGTGTCTTTTCCACCTCCAAATCAAATTGTGTCACTCTTTATTAATCCAGCGTAACGTTTCCAAATTCTTCATGAACCTCAAAAAATAAACTTATGATAGTGTATTACCTTTTAAGTAAATCAACAAAGTGCAACAAATCGTGTATCATGCAAACTGCATATCATGTGCACTCAACTAACACGTGAAAAAAGAAGAAAAAAAAAAATATATATATTCAATATAATATAAATACAATAAATATCCAAACCAATATCTCAATATAAATGCACATGTGAATATGCTCCAATAGTGAACACTCCAACTCCAAACAATGCAAATCAGTGATCAACTCCACATAGTGCAAATAATGATTGACAAACTTAACCAAATAATTTGGTCAAAAAGTGATCCAACTTTCCAAAACTCTATACCACTCCTGTGGTCCTCCTTCCTTATACACACTTTCTTACAGTGAACACTTCTAAAAAATTAATGGTGAAAAATAAAGTGTTTCCCTCCCACTGGTGCAACAATGGATAATTACCCTATGCAGGTAATAACAGGCTCTACCCCAAACAATGGATGATAGCACTCTCCAGGCTTCCTAATCTTCCTGTTGCCACTCTTCCATGATCCTCATAAAGTAAAATCGGAGATTAAGGACGATATGTAGCAAAATATAACAACATTTATTAAGTAGCTTACATTACAAACAGAAGAAAACAGCTTCCAGCATAAGGAACAGCTCAGGTGCAGTCCTAGTATGAAAAAAAACGCATGTTCCCAATTCCAAGATGGCCACGACAGCACTTCTGGTTCTGCGTGAGTGCGTCAGACGTCATGTGTCCTGACGCGTTTCCTTACTTCCTGGACTTTTTCACAAGGGATCTAATTTATTCTAATAGATTTAATTTATAAAGAAGAGTTTAGTCATAATTCAAATCGTACGATAGTTTTTACAAAAACAATATGCGCATGAGCCGTGACCTGGAAGGAACAGAATTTTTGCCTGTTATATGGGGTGAACTTTATGACTTGGTCGGCCGATTTTCGTAATCGTTGGTGGTTACGTCGGTTTAACGAACGACCAATTTTTCGTTTATCGGTCGAAAAAATGCACTGTTTTCGAGCTGTCTATGGCCTGCATAAGTTTTATTCTTTCACAACATGTGATAGAAATATTTTCGTCAGAAAATGTACTTTTATCAGTCCTTTGTGTATTGATTAAAATAGTTTATTTAGCATGTTTTAGCTATCAATTAGCCCTTTTGTGGGCATCCTCTATACTATGAAAATATGTTCTGACTCACCCAGTCTTGCTACCAATAGTAATATGTTCACTTTATGCCTGAAGTTGTCTGACGAGAGCACATTCACTGCATGCTCCCAGCACATTGGCCGAGCTGTCTTTGACAGACCTTGATCACATCTTCTGTTCAGAAACCAGTGGGATGGGCTCCTGATTATGTGACTGTGATGAAAGCCATCACAGCGGTCATATAATCGAGAAGCTACACCACCTGCAAACATTAAAGCCCACTTAAAAGACCTTCGGGAGGCAGTGTGAAGGGGAAAAATTAAATCTTCAACTGGTTGTACTTAAAGTAAAAGTATTTTAAAAGCCCCTAGTTCAGTGATGGCGAACCCGTGGCACGCGTGCCACAGGCGGCACGCCGAGCCTTATCTGTGGGCACGCCAGGAGAATCCAGCGGCGCGCTGTCTTCCCGGCTGTAGTGTGCGTGACAGTCGGGTCCCAAGTGCGCATGCACAAGAAGCAGTGCTCTTTGTGAATGGTAAGGCGGTACCTGGGACACATGACAGATCCCAGAAGCCGCCGGACCAATCACAAAGCGCAGCGCTTCTCGCGCATGCGCACTGGGCATCCGGCTGTCCGACGAGCGCCCACACTACAGAAGCCGGGAAGACAGCGCGCGGCTGGATAAAGGAACAGGTAAGATAAAAAAAAAACTCTGCGGAAGTAAGAGCGGGTACCTGTCAAATTCAGGTACCCGCTCCCCCTCCCTCCCCAAAGGTCAGCAGTCATCTCTGTACTGTCCGCAGTCTCTGGTCATCCCTGTGCTGTCTGCAGTCTCTGGTCATCCCTGTACTGTCCGCAGTCTCTGGTCATCCCTGTACTGTCCGCAGTCTCTGGTCATCCCTGTGCTGTCCGCAGTCTCTGGTCATCCCTGTGCTGTCCGCAGTCTCTGGTCATCCCTGTGCTGTCCGCCGTCTCTGGTCATCCCCTGTACTGTCCGCAGTCTCTGGTCATCTCCTGTACTGTCCGCAGTCTCTGGTCATCTCCTGTACTGTCCGCAGTCTCTGGTCATCCCTGTGCTGTCCGCAGTCTCTGGTCATCCCTGTGCTGTCCGCAGTCTCTGGTCATCTCCTGTACTGTGTCCGCAGTCTCTGGTCATCCCTGTACTGTGTCCGCAGTCTCTGGTCATCTCCTGTACTGTGTCCGCAGTCTCTGGTCATCCCTGTACTGTGTCCGCAGTCTCTGGTCATCCCTGTACTGTGTCCGCAGTCTCTGGTCATCCCTGTACTGTCCGCAGTCTCTGGTCATCCCTGTACTGTCCCTGCAGTCTCTGGTCATCCCTGTACTGTGTCTGCAGTCTCTGGTCATCCCTGTAATGTGTCCGCAGTCTCTGGTCATCCCTGTACTGTCCGCAGTCTCTGGTCATCCCTGTACTGTGTCCGCAGTCTCTGGTCATCTCCTGTACTGTGTCCGCAGTCTCTGGTCATCCCTGTACTGTGTCCGCAGTCTCTGGTCATCCCTGTACTGTGTCCGCAGTCTCTGGTCATCCCTGTGCTGTGTCCGCAGTCTCTGGTCATCCCTGTACTGTGTCCGCAGTCTCTGGTCATCCCTGTACTGTCTGCAGTCTCTGGTCATCCCTGTACTGTCCGCAGTCTCTGGTCATCCCTGTACTGTGTCCGCAGTCTCTGGTCATCCCTGTACTGTGTCCGCAGTCTCTGGTCATCCCTGTACTGTTAATTAGTTTGCACTACTGTACGAGTTGTTTTTTCTAAACCAAAAGCTCGATATTCAGGTTTCATTGCAGTGTTGGCACTTTGAAAGAAATAAGTTGGTTTTGGGTTGCAGTTTGGGCACTCGGGCTCAAAAAGGTTCGCCATCACTGCCCTAGTTCAATCCCCCAAAACACCATGTGCTGTAGCACTTGGACTAGTTTTAATCTGTTGTGTAATTGCTGAAGTGTGGTCGAACATCCCACCCCTTCCCTACCTTCACCACTATCCATCCACGCTGCTCACAAGGAAACTAAGGCTGGCTATACACCAGTATTATGAATGATTGTTCGTACAAATATTTGTACAAAAATTCTTTGTTCATTCGATGACTAGATGAATATCATTCAAAAATGTTTTCTTTATACAGTCGATTTTGGAAAGAATGTATCTTCCCGAATGAAAACCGAATACACTGTGGGAAATTTGTTCAAGAAAAAAATTCCAAGCTGCTCCTTCGAATTTTCTTGTCACTATGGTCGAAAACGAACATTGATTGATCACACTAATAATTGGAAAATTGAACGAACATTTTTAAAATGAAACATTTTGAATAAAAATCTACTAGTGTATACATGGGGGAGGTTTACTAAAACCTGAGCGTGCAAAATCTGTGTAGAATCCAATCAGCTTCCAGATTTTATTGTCAAAGATTAACTGAACAAGCTGAAGTTAGAAGCTGATTGGCTACCATGCACAGCTACACCAGATTTTGAGTGCTCAAGTTAGTAAATCTTCCCCAATGTGTATGCATAAGAACCGTTTCACAGGAAGAGTTCGATCAGGCCTGCCTGTCATTTTTTCAGGCACACTTGATCGGATCTGCCATTTACCTCTATGGACCAGGTGCCTGTTTATGCCCGTCTACTTCCAATCCAATTCGGTCCACTAAAAAAAAAAAGTCGGAAGGAGATCAGTCCCCTTCCTTTTAAGCAAATCCGATCGGAAGGCTGTCAGTTGTAAACAGACAGTGGAGTCCGTTTACTCCAGGACACCCATAGAGCAGAGCAGGCTCTGCAGAAACTAAGTGGACACAGACCTGTCATCTGTCTGCACTGCTCCGAATTATCATTCATTTTGCATTGATTGGCAACACTGAGATACTTTGTTTATGAATACAATCACATATTTAATTTGATCAGCGTATGAGATTATATAGTGGAAACAGAGATGTAATTGATGATTTACGACTGCAAGTTAAGATCTTATCTTAAAAGAGAATTCTGGACAAGGCTTTATTGGCCACCCTTATCTTTTGGGTCACAGGAGTGCACTTATTTCTGCACTTATATGACCCAGATTCAGCTGGCTGTTGGCTGACAGTACAGAGACAGTCAAGGCTGTGCAAGGATCCCAACAATAATGTCGTGATTCACTCAGATGCCTGACCGACAGCTGACAGAGCTTCTAAACATGCCCTGAGAGCCTGAGCCAGCGGCTCCCACCCCCTGCACAGCCCGGCGATCCACTGAGCGCTGGAGAAGCAGAGCAGAGAGGGATGACAGATGGTTCCTGCTCTTTTCTATGTGAAGACCAAGACCAATCATGGCCTCAGTCGTAGAGCCGGCAAAGGACAGCTGCAGCATCAGACCAAATCTGCAGCCAAATAAGTGAGTATGTATGTTTATTGTTTTGCTATTCCACACATCTCCTTTAACTATTAATTTGCTTGCACATGTGTGGCATGTTGATCGAATGGGTTATCACCTATAGATTGATCATTCCTACTGGAAGAGAATGATCAGAAAATAAATTAATCATTTATCAAAGCATTTATCGAAGATGTATGTCCACCGTTAGTCTCCCAGCCACTTGCTTGTCCCTGTCCTTTCAGGACTTGTCACCCACATCTTCTCCGTTCAGTAGTCAATCTGTCTCTCAGTTTTCTCTGCAGCTCATCTAGTCATATACTTTCATTCACTGTTCAGTTAGGCAGGCCATACATGATGCAATTGTCTTTCTTTCAGCCAGGGGTTGAAGGAAGCAAAATTGCTTGATCAACACTGACTGTGTTGATGGGGGGAATTCCTCCCACAGCACTATTGTATTCTGATAGTAGGAGGTTTCCCGGCCATCAGAATACAATGGCTATAGCCACCAGCAGTGATTGTATTAAAAAAAACCGGGCTGGTTGTACTGAAGGTGATTGATAGATTGACTTCAGTACAACCAGCCTTCCCATACATGGATTGAAATTTGGACAGTTCATCAGGAATCAATTTTCTTTTTCCTCTGCTCTGAGAATGAAATGGGTCTTGTGATCAGTCACAGGTCCCTATTCCATAGTTTTCTCCACTGTTCGTATTGTCACACACTCTCATTTACTGTTCACATAATCACCTCCTCACTGCACTGTACCTTCACTATCAGTCCGTTTGTTTCCTTTTCTCCCTTTTCTAATCTGCATAGCTTTTTCTTTATAGTCCTCTTACTATCTGCTCAGTCAATACTTGTGTTACCCCCAGTCACTATACAGTATCTTTCCCCCATCTTCTCCTCTTTTTCTTCTAGTCCATTTTAACACCGTTCCTTGGCATCCTCTGTTGCCTGACCACACTTGCCAAAGGTGGGGCTGTTTGATCGGCTGGCTGCCAGTAAACATACACCAAGCAAACCAAGACACATCCAAGGAACAGCAAACACCAAATGTTTACCAGCAGACTCTCACTCAGCCATGCAATCGCTGATTATGGAAGCATAGTTTGTATCATTTCCTCCTTTGTGTCCTTGGTTGCCTGTATGTGCTCTGGTGAAGTTATACAAACTATTCTGCCATAGTCAGCGCTGCCAGGACAAGCTGGAACACTGCACAAAATCCTTTTTACAGAGGTGGGGAAGTGGCTACAGTGCTGGGTATATCCTCCGTATAGGTAGGCCTACAAATTGGGCTTCAGCTTGGAATGGAACTATAGCCATTTTTTTTTTTTACCCTTACTCCCCATGTCTTGATAGGCTCTTGTTAGCCTGCTAAAAAGAGCATGGGGTCTGGTCTCTATTCTGTTTAGCATCTCCCAGTATTCACCTGAACATTACAGGTTCATAACATCTATGCAGGATTCATTAAATGTGCTCCTTCCCACATGGAAGAAAAATATATTTTAAATATATTTTTTAACTATTTTTCCCAAATATATTGCCATATATTTGAAATACTACAATTTTGGTTGTCTTCAATACATTTCATAATATATATATATTTAGACATATATATATATATATATATATATATATATATATATATATATATATATATACTGTATTTTGAAATGCGTTTTTATTACAAAATATATCAAAAATGGAAGAAAAATATATTTTAAATATATTTTTTAACTATTCTTCCCAAATATATTGACATATATTTGAAATACTATAATTTTGGTTGTATTCAATACATTTCATAATATATATATATATATATATATATATATATATATATACTGTATTTTGAAATGCGTTTTTATTACAAAATATATCAAAAATATTTTTAAAAATACATTTTCAAATATACTGTATATCTTTAAAAATACATTTAATCTACATTTTGGGAATGCATTTACAAATATAAGTAAAAATATATGTTAAAATTACTTTTTTATATGTTAAAAAAAATCTGAAGAATATATTTAAAAAATATATATTTAAAAAATATTTTTCATATATTTTGTAATATATAAAAAATTCATTTCAATGTGTGTGTATGTATGTATGTGTATATATATATATATATATATATATATATTTTTTTTTTTTTTTATTTTTTTTTTAAATATATTGAATACGACCAAAATTGTAGTATTTCAAATATATCAAAAACAATTAACCTGCCCTTGGGTAAATATACTAATCATGTGACTACAAAACATGAAAAAAATGTGCTCCTTCCCACATGGAAGAAAAATATATTTTAAATATATTTTTTAACTATTTTTCCCAAATATATTGCCATATATTTGAAATACTACAATTTTGGTTGTCTTCAATACATTTCATAATATATATATATTTAGACATATATATATATATATATATATATATATATATATATATATATATACTGTATTTTGAAATGCGTTTTTATTACAAAATATATCAAAAATGGAAGAAAAATATATTTTAAATATATTTTTTAACTATTCTTCCCAAATATATTGACATATATTTGAAATACTATAATTTTGGTTGTATTCAATACATTTCATAATATATATATATATATATATATATATATATATATATATACTGTATTTTGAAATGCGTTTTTATTACAAAATATATCAAAAATATTTTTAAAAATACATTTTCAAATATACTGTATATCTTTAAAAATACATTTAATCTACATTTTGGGAATGCATTTACAAATATAAGTAAAAATATATGTTAAAATTACTTTTTTATATGTTAAAAAAAATCTGAAGAATATATTTAAAAAATATATATTTAAAAAATATTTTTCATATATTTTGTAATATATAAAAAATTCATTTCAATGTGTGTGTATGTATGTATGTGTATATATATATATATATATATATATATATATTTTTTTTTTTTTATTTTTTTTTTAAATATATTGAATACGACCAAAATTGTAGTATTTCAAATATATCAAAAACAATTAACCTGCCCTTGGGTAAATATACTAATCATGTGACTACAAAACATGAAAAAAATCTGAGAAAAGCAGCTCGCATATCAGGCAATATACATAATGGAAAATAAATAAAAATTGCAGCACTGTAATTTTTATTCATTTTCCTCTATTTCAAATATATGTCAATATATTTGGGAAGAATATTTTTAAAATATATTTCAAATATGTTTTTCTTCCATGTGGGTTCTGAAACAAAGAAAAGACCAGGAACTGTGACAGCCCTGTTTCTATATTGAATGAGAGTGTAAAAACCCTGACCAAGCTGTTGACTGATTGAACAAAATTATCAGTGATAGCTAAAATGGGAATCAGGCTTAAATCAATGCAGCAGAAGCTCTGATCGTCTAAATGTGCAGTATTTCTACAATGCACTGTGTGGTACAGATGTGTTTTTGATAAGTTGTTTCCATGTTCTATGCTCTGGGTTGCTACAAGCTTTGTTATTTAAAGGAAAAGTATGGTCAAAGTTTTTTTGGCTACACTCCTGTGGCCCATTTTCAGCAGACAGTGGGCTAAAGTCTGCTCTTGAGAGATTCTGATTTTAATGTTGGGATCAACCCAGCAAGCCACTTAGAGCCTGAACCACCCTTTCTGCCCTTCCACAATAAAAGGAAAAAATGCTGTAATTGGTCCAAAGTTTGACATGGTGTCCTGGCACTGCAACCTAGCTGATTGCAGGTTAAAGCAGAACTAAACCCATTGATTCAACAGTTTCATGCAAGTCACGCCGTGAATGATAACTGTTGCATTTACTTATGATCTCAACCAAGCTGTCAAACCAACTGCTGGCTGGTGTCATAAAATTATTTATTTCAAGTACTTATATAGTGCTGTCCATTTTACACAGCACTTTATACATATATATATTGTACATTCACATCAGTCCCTAACCCTCAAGGGGTACACATACTGGGGCCAATTTAGACAGGAGCCAATTAACCTCCCAGCATGTCTTTGGAGTGTGGGAGGAAACTGGAGTACCCATGGGAAACCCATGCAGGCACAGGGAGAACATGCAAACTCCAGGCAGGTGATGCCACGGTTGGGATTTAAACCAACGATCTTAGTACTGCTAGGCCGACATGCTAACCATTTAGCCACTGTGCTATACCATGCATATGCTATACCATGGCAACTGCAGATCAAGTAGAGGTTAAGATGGCACCTTCCTTGACTGTAAAAGATAGGAGGGTTTAGTTTTACTTTACATTAGGGGGGATGAAGCAAAAGTGAGCCAAGACAATGCAACTGTACTGATGTGTATGTCGCTTACACTGATTTGCAAAAGCAATGCTTTATTCCTCTTCTGGCTGGACTGTCTACATTTGAATGCAAAAAGCATAAAGCAGAACTAAAGGCTTAATACTTACATGTCCAACAGTCGTGCACCAGCGCTGGCATTGTTTTCTGAGTGTTGGTCTTTGGGCCTCTTCATTGGCCAGTGTAGAATGATGTCACTACTGTGCATGCGCAGGATGCCGGCCTGGCACTGTAAGCTGAGTTTACAGTGCTGGAGAAGACAGCGATCAGGTAGGTAGGGGCATTATACTGCAGAAGAGACAGTACATGTCTCTTCTGCAATAAAAGCCTGACTGCTCCCTGTTTGACATCTTTCTATTTAATTTTTGTTATTCACACAGCAAAATTAAATTTTTCAACAGCTTGCCAATCACCTCACTTACAAGTATGTAAAGTGTCTTCTCTGCGCTGAATCATGTATCTGATACATGATCCAGATTTTCCGGGTAGGGGAAGCGTGCGCACATGTGCTGCCCGGATGTGCTGTGATTAGTTACAGTACAAGCCAATCAGCGGGTCCTGGCCAACGATTGATTGTAAACAACACAGAGCTCTGTCCTGACAGCGGGGATGTGCCGGTTTTGGTTTCCCTGCAAAGCAGAGAATATAAAATGGCACATCTGTTAGTAAATCAGCACACAGTAAGCACATGAAGCATTGTTATGCACCCTTTGATTTCCCCTAGATGTTAACCTTTTCCCAGCCAGTGTCATTAGCATAGCGTCAGTGTATGTCATTAGCACTGACTTAGTGTCATTGGTGATCGCAGTGTCAGTTAGTCAGTTCCTACAAAGTGTCAGTTAGTTTCAGATTGCCTGTTGTGCTATCACAGTCCTGCTATAGGTCGCTGACCGCATCCATTACTAGTATAAAAATATAAAATAAATACGAATTCCAGTATATATCTCATAGTTTTTAGACAGTATAACTTTCATGCAAACCAATTATAATACGCTTATTGGGGTTTCTTTATACCAAAAATATGTAAGAGAATACATTTTGGCCTAAATTTATAAAGAAATTAGATTTTTTAATTTTTTTATTAGATATGTTTTATTGCAGAAAGTAAAACATTTTGTTTTTTATTTCCAAAATTATGATTTTTTTGTTTATATATTAATAAAAAAAACTCAGTGGTGATCAAATACCTGTAAAAAGAAAGCTCTATTTGTGTGAAAAAAATTATATAAGTTTCATTTCGGTACAGTGATGCAAGACCGTGCAATTGCAAGTTAAAGTAGCACTGTGCTGAATAGCAAAAAATGGCCTGGTCGTGAAGGGGGTAAAATATTCCAGAGGGCAAGTAGTTAAATAATAAATAAAATATTGTGCTCTGTATAACAATGTTACAACCTAAACTTATCACATATAATCATTGTGAAATCACTCATGTCTATGTAAAATAATCAAATCAGTGAAAAAGCAAATAAATAGTGATTTATAGTCCATGCAGAAAACAATAACATCCATGTAAATGCAATGCTCCACAATCAATAGTGAATGTGAAATCAATTCTGTGAATCCTAATCCACTGAATTTTTCGCCAATATGTGCACCACCACCATGTGAATAAATGGAGGCTTACCAGAAGCAGAGACCCCTTAATTATAGGGGGTCTTAACCAGAATAGCAATATAAGGTGTCATCCAGATTTCCATATCATGCCAGGATCAGATATCTCCCAAGCCTCACAAACCAGGATCAGAAAAGCTGTAGAATGGTAAAAAGCATAAAAAAAAAAACGCTTCCAAGATGGCCGATGACATCAAAGGGAGGCTCCGCCCGACACGTTTTGTCATCAAAAGATGTCTTCTGGGGCTACTTATTTAAGTAGTTAAATAAGTTGTGTCATAATTACTGTTTTCATTTTGCTATGCTATTAGCTGTTTTATAAGAGAGGCTGAGACAGTAATACATACATCAATAAGAAGGGGGGACTTTCTTCATGGAAATGAGTTTTGAGAAGATTTATTTATTTCAGGTACTTATATAGCTGTCAATTTATGCAGTGCTTTACATATATATTGTACATTCACATCAGTCCTTAACCCTCAAGGGGTGTACAATCTAAGATCCCTAACTCACATACTAGGGCCAATTTACCTACCAGCATGTCTTTGGAGTGTGGAAGGAAACCAGAATACCTGGTGGAAACCCATGTAGGTACAGGGAGAACATGCAAACTCCAGGCAGTAGGTGCCATGGCTGGGATTTGAACCAACGACCCTAGTACTGCCAGGTGGAAGTGCTAACCATTTAGCTACTGTGCTGACCAGAAGATCCTCACACCAGTAGGCAGTTTAGGAGAAAAAAATAGGAAGAGGATTCACTGTGGGGAAACATACATTACACTTGAGAACTTTTTTGTAGTAACTTTGTTATAATGTATTTCCCATTGTAATAAACGATCATGTATCTTTCCAGGATGAAGAGTTAGCCCGTCAGCTAGTTGAGCTAGGCTACAGAGGAAGTGGCGAGGTTTTAAAGAGGGAAGAGTTTGAGGCAAGAAAAGCTGTGGCAGAGGCTTCCAGACTTTCCCAGAGAACTCAACAAAAGTAAGTCACAGCTGTGTCTACTAACAACTGGATCACATTCCTCGCAGCTCCGTATGATTAGAAACAGTTTTATAAGCATGTGCTTCCCCTCGACTTCAAGTAAGGACACCAGCAACAGGTCTGATACCAAGACACATGTGTTGTGCAGATCAATTAGGGTGAGCAAGCTGGAAGATATCTGCTGCGCGACCACATTTGACTGTAAGCTACTAATTTATGAAAAGAGGATAAACATAAAAAATATGCAAGCGCAACCAACAGACCATGATGAAAGCACAGGGACAGTACATATTTCTAAAAATGTATGCAGAAACAAGGGAAGCGCTGGAACACATCAAGGGTAATCACTGCCCAGAATGTCCCAAATGCCCTGTTAGTGACAGTAAAATCAAGATTTCTCTGGTAGCTTCCTCTCTGCTGTTTGATCATAGAAACATGAGTACCAATCTTGACAGCAAGAACATAGTCATTATTTAGTCTTTTGCGGCAGCCTGTTCACTTCCTTTCCGGAAGGTTCATTTGTTCCTTTTCAGATGTGCCTGAATGTGCCTTTAGGCTTTTGGAAACCAAGTAACAGACTGAAATAGACAAACCGCAAGTGCCAAATACTGTCAGATACAATTCGCTGTACTTAAAAACATATTCTTTATGTGCAGCTACATGTGGCATATTTCCTTTGTGATTTAGGATTTTTTTAAGTGTAATTGAATATATGAGTATATCAATTGTCTAAGATTGGATTTGTGTAAATACTTTGAAAAAGACATTGTTCCATCTAAAGAATGTTATAGTTGTAAACAGGGGCGGACTGACCATTTGGAAACTCGGGCACTGCCCGAGGGCCCGGGGTCAGTAGGGGGCCCCATGAGATACCCCTGGTACCTTTTTCATAGGCTTTTTTGAGTTTGGGCAAGGACACAGAGGCCCCATGATCCCCTATTGCCTGGGGGCCCCATGAGTTGTCAGTCCACCCCTGGTTGTAAAAGAAGTGCACCTATCCATATCTGCACCTTCTCCCCTACTGCACCACCTGCAGTATAGATAATTCAACATCTTCATCCAAGACCTACCTGCCCTGGCTTCGCACAGCCTCAGCCTGAAATCTTCTAAATTATTTAGTGTATTACCTGTGCATGCCTTTGTTTACTTAAAAACCAGCCAGCCCAAGTCATTGAATAAAGTACACTGATTCAGAGCTGATTCACACTTGTGCGGTGTGGATTGAAGCTCAGGTTTCAAGCTAATTGACACAGTAGTTGTTCAGTGGTTCAGGTCAGATTTACATCAGGTTCAGGTTAGGATTTTATCCCATTCACACATGTGTGGTTTAGAAACGGTTCCCATAGAGGTCAATAGCCTGTAATCTGCACCTGAATCGGACCACACTTCTCAGAAATCAAACAGGACTCTTTTTCAATCCACACTGAATCCGCACTGCCAGTGCATCGAACATATGTGAATAGGCACTATAAGAAGCAATGTTTTTTCACATGTCATGCGGATTGGATTGTGACGGGCGTGGCATCAGACCCCCAGCCCTTCTCACCAACTTGTGACCGAAGGACTAGCCAATCTAAAGCCGCGCTGTCACGTGCGTAACAATGCCACGCTCAGCTCACTGGACCACAATCTATGTGCCGCAGCCTGAGAGCGATTGTTACTGGGTGAGGTTAATTTCATAATTAACCCTTCACACTGCCAATGTGGAAGGGTTAACTCGCCAATCTTAGCAGTAACACTATGATGTTTGAATAAGCGTCTGTATACACACGGTCACCATAGGCAGATGTATGCAGAAGTTTAAAACACACAGTGGCGCTCTTCAGAGACAGGGATTCTTAGTTTGCATTAAAGAGCTTTAGAAACAGTTCAACACTTAGGACTAGGATAGGATTTATTACTAAAAATAGGATTTATTACTAAAAAGGTCAAAATGGTGCAATAAAAATATTTACAGAAAAAGATGTAGCCAATATATATATATATATGTATATATATATAAATACAGAGAGCAATAACACCGCAGAGAGATAACAGAAAGAAGTTTAGAGAGGTAGAATGCTTGCCAAAGTACTTGGTTTAAGCAGATTCAAGGGTCCTGAGCCAAAAGGGTACCGTTTCTCCCAAAATTGGTTCCTGATGTTAAAAGGGAGATCTCTTCATCTTACTTCTCCAGGCCTGACAGCCTATTTTGTACTTCCCCAGCAGGGGGTGTCTCTGAAGCCAAGGGCCAATCGCCTCATTTGGGGAGGGGGGGGTCTAGGCAGAGACCCAAGCTAGGACCAAAATCCCTCCCAAGTTATGCCATGGTCAATAACCTTCCATGGGTACATGTAGCATCCTATCCACTGGTAGGATAATATGCAGAAGAGATTCTGAATGCCCAGACATCACATATAACATATCTAGCTGTGACGGTTAAAGAGATATCGCGTTCTGCTCTCGGGTAGGCGTAATCTAGGGGTGTAAGGTATCAGGTGACTTGTATTAAATGACCTCTCTGAATATATGTTTTGTTTTATTGTATGTATTTCCTACGATAAGTTATGAAAGTGTATGAAAAGTGGTTTCCAAATGAGATATATGTTTTACTGCTATGCCGGAATGCTTTCAAGTCCAGTGACTGGCAGGTTTATAGCTTTACGACCAGCTCCGAGCAAGAGTCTCCCAGACACTATGGCACCAGCTAATTGGGTTTACAACCATGAAGGGTATCCAGCTGTGCCCGATGCACTCCTGAACTCACCAGCCACACCAGACCACCTGCCACTCAACAGAAAGGGAGGGGGGCTGATTTGGAGTGAGAATGACACAAGATGGAGGATCTTTAGCAAAATGGATGTTCACGTCCATATTTGTACGTACATTTGGTACATGGATGAAGTTCAAACCACATCAAATCAACATATACACTATATTGCCAAAAGTATTGGGACACCCCTCCAAATCATTGGATTCAAGTGTTCCAATCACCTCCATGGCCACAGGTGTATACAATCAAGCACCTAGTCCTGCAGACTGCTTCTACAAACATTTGTGAAAGAATGGGTCGCTCTCAGGAGCTCAGTGAATTCAAGCGTGGTACCATGATATGTTGCCTCCTGTGCAGTCCATTCCTTGCTACTAAATATTCTACGGTCAACTGTTAGTAGTATTATAACCAAGTCAAAGCAACTGGGAACAACAGCAACTCAGCCATGAAGTGGTAGGTCACGTAAAATGACAGAGCGGGGTCAGCGCATGCTGAAGTGCACAGTGTGCAGAAGTCACCAACTGTCTGCAGAGTCAATAGCTAAAGACCTCCAAACTTCATGTGGCCTTCAAATTAGCACACCAGTGTGTAGAGAGCTTCATGGAATGGGTTTCTATGGCCGAGCAGCTGCATCCAAGCCTTACATCACCAAGTGCAATGCAAAGCGTCGGATGCAGTGGTGTAAAGCATGCTGCCACTGGACTCTAGAGCAGTGGAGACGTGTTCTCTGGAGTGAGACCTGTTCCAACATGACTGCGCATTAGTACACAAAGCAAGGTCCATAAAGACATGGATGAGCGAGTTTGGGGTGGAGGAACTTGACTTTTTTTCTGAGTCCTGACCTCAACCCAATAGAATACCTTTGGGATGAATTAGAGCGGAGACTGTGAGCCAGGCCTTCTCATCCGACATCCGTGCCAGACCTCACAAATGCACTTCTGGAAGAATGGTCAAACATTCCCATAGACACACTCCTAAACCTTGTGGACAGCCTTCCCAGAAGAGTTGAAGCTGTTATAGCTGCACAGGGTGGGCCAACTCAGTATTGAACGGAGTAAGACAATATAGTGTATATGTATATATATATATATATATATATATATATATAATAGAGAGAGAGAGATGTGATAGGGGGTATAAGATCACTTACATCGCTATCCCCCCGCCGCACCAATCACCCTTCCTGTGCACTATCCTCTTCCCCCCTGCTCCCCTGTACACCTCTCTCTGCAGCAGCTGAGATCTGGCTTCTCCACCTCTCCCTCCAGCTGGATGTTAGCTGCTGCAGAATAAGCAATACAGGGGATTGGTAGTAATTACCAGCCACCCCCCCCCCCACACACACACACAGACACACACACAGTCACTCTTCCTGTGCACCATCCTCTTCCCCTGCTGCCCGGGTCCCATGTGTGCCCACCTACGGACCACTTCCGGCTTCCCTCCTCTCCCTCCTGCAGGCACACAGAGGGATGTTGCAGGGTGGAGATGCTATTAAAGTTCATGTGCGTGTAAAGTTGAGTGTCCCAATACTTTTGGCAATATAATATATGAGCACTTATGCTGTGATTCTGAAATGCCCTGAACCAGTTTTCAATGGCCCCCTGTTTTCTCAGCTTATGAACCAAAACTCTGATCCCTCGTTCCACTTTTCCTCTGCTACTGTAGGTACAGCATTGTAACACGGAGGAGCATAGTGATGGGCTGAACACCCCCTTGTACGGTTCGCAGTCGAAAATTCAAACCACCTGAAAGTTCAACTGCAAACTTTGAACAGGGACAATTTACGGAGTGGTATCTTACCGCATCTGAGTATGCGGTAAGGTACCGCACAGCTACTGTACTAAAATACCACATGAGTTATATTATTAAGTCATACAGTATTTTAGTAGTAAAACATTTCAGCTGTCAGCGGGGAACCTGAATGTCAAAAGAATTGTCGGCATTGCCCAACAATTTAAATAGTTTTTATAAAATGGAGTGGGGTCCCCCTTCCCATCCATACCAAGCCCTTTGGGTCTGCTATGGATTTTGAGGGGAACTCCCACGCCCACTCACGCCTACACAAAAAAAAAGTGTAGTAAAAAATGACAGGAGATGGTCTTTGACAGGTCCTTTATTAAAATAAAAAATAAAAAAATGTCCCCCCGAAGTAGATCGAATATCAAAATGCCTGCTTCCACTGCTGGCCGAAAAAAAAGAAAAAGAAAAAAAAAACGCTCTGCTCTCGATGCTGGCTCCCGCCATCTAACAGCAGCACCACGATGTCAGTTCTTAAATCACAAGGGGGCATACAGTAGTTACCCTGTGGTCAAGTGCGTTGCTGTGGCCAATCACAATGCATTGTCAGGGTGCAGTGCATTGTGGAAAATGGCGGGCAAACAGCCTGCCGAACGCCCTTACCGTTCGTGTTTTCAGCGAATACACAAATGGCTCATGTTAGAAGTCTAACCTACGTTCGACTCGAACATGAAGCCCATCACTAAAGGAGAATGATGTCACATCAGTGTCTTCTGTATATGATACTGTGGGGTGTGTTTACTAAAGCTGGTTCACTCAGAATCTTGTGCACTTTTGCATAGAAACCAATCAGCTTACAGGTTTTATTGCCAAAGCCTCATTGAACAAACTGAGGTTAGAACCTGATTGGCTATGATGCACAGCTGCACCAGATTCTGAGTGAATCAGCTTTAGTAAATAAGTCCTGGTTCACACTGATGCGGTGCCGAATTTGCAGCGTTTTCAGTGCGAATTCCGCACCGCATGGAGAATCGTTCCCCATTCATGCGAACCTCTCCGGGTGTGTATGTTAAGTTAGCAACATCCCGAAAGTGGTCTGCAAACCGTGGTGCGACGTGCAGAATCGGATCGCATAGGTGTGAATATTTCTGAGATCCAATTCTAGTGCGGACCCAAAAAGGGTCCTGCACGTTTTTGGTGCGGTGTGGTTCGAATAGAGCCATACAAAATGTATGGCTCCAATTGCACCGCACACAAATCGCATGTGATTTGCACAGGAAAGTGGTGCGGTCCCTGTGCGAATCACATGCGATATATAGAGCCGCACAAATGTGAACTCAGGCTAAACCCGCATATGCCATTCCTGCCTGTAACTACAATTCCCAGAATGCAAACAGCTACCTCCGTCTTGTGGTTGGTGAACAGGCACTCTTGCCCTGCTTTTTAAAAAGAACAGAAATGTAACACACATGCAAGGCATCTGATAGCAAGGGCTCTGAAAAAGAAGAGGCATCAGAATGGGAATCAAGCTCACCTTTTTTCTAGGTGTCACAATTTAGTCTGCATTTTTCCTGCCTGTGTAATTTTTACCTCCGTGCTGCAGTGCTTCCCTTAGACCTGTGATTCCATTTACATGTGTGGCTTGGCTTCTGTGCTCACCGTTGGGTGTCACCTGCTATTCTGTGGGTTTATATTTCCTTTCCCTTCTATCGCTTCCTAGCCCGCCTCCCAGTTTACTTCCCTATATAGGACATGCTAGTGCAGGCCATGTTGCCTGAGAAGCTTCCCAGTTCTCTAAGCTCCTGGTTGCCTAATGCAGGCCGTACACTGGTTGAATTCCAAACAAATTTCCTTAAGAAAATCAGATATTTTGTGCGGTTTGCAATCCGATGTTGCCACCATTGATTTGAATTTCTCCTCATGTTGCTACAGAAAAGAATTTTCCTGGCCAAGAATTTTCTTTTCTTTCCAGGTCACAGCTTTATATTTTTTGCACAATTCTCCCATTGATTCGAAATTCGTTCATTTTTTTAAAATTTCCAACATGCCCGATTACTCAAATTCGATGGTCACACGAAAATCGGCCATTTCTGTGACCCACTAATGATGCGAAAATTCAACGACAATTCTTAGAAAAGATTTTCAAAAGACAATTCTTTCGGAATTCGACCTGTGTATGGCTGGTTTAAGTACCTGTGACACTATTTCATCAGAGGCTTGTCTTGAATGTAGCAATATCGTGTATATTCTAGTTGTAAAATGAAAAAAAAAAAGTTATCATTTTCCTTCCACTTCACAATTATGTGCCACTTTGTGTTGATCTATTACATAAAATCCCAATAAAATACATTTAAGTTTTTGGTTGTAACATGACAAAATGTGGAAAATTTCAAGGGGTACAAATACTTTTTCAAGGCACTATACAGCCAGATCACAGATAAGCAAATTGGTGGTAGTTGAGATGAACTGCAACAATGGATAACTCATACTGATAGCTAAAGGTAAAAAAAAGGGCAGGGGTGCTGGTGATAGTGTTACCCCAAATATTATGCATCCTTGCCCCTTTTTTATTTTTTTACTTTCAGGTGTAGGCCAGAGAATTTCCTGGCTAGTAGCTTGATAGTCCAGAGATGAGTTGTCCATTCCTACGACACTGTTGGCTGTACAGCTGACAATGTCCTGGCTAGCAAGGGGCTGGACATGCACTGGACAGAGTATCCATGGTGTGAACACTCCAGCCTCAGTGCCACCAACCCCTCCATGGGAGAGCTTCATGTACCTGTCCCTGAAAAATGAATCTATCACCCCTGCCGACTTGTGTGGACACTTTTTATGGATTCCACAGATTCTTTCTCTATCCTCAATTTATTGATCACACTTAGTACAAGGTGACGTTAAGTGACATACAGTGAGACTGGCAAAGTTAATCTACAAATAGATTTTACATGATTAGTGTATCCCTAGCTAAAATATAATGAACAAGAGTGGGGAGGTTGCCCAAACACATTAATGCATGGGCAAAACTAATGGCATCACTATTTCATATGAAAAAACATGGCAAATATTAGGGATGCACCAACTCGGTGCCAATACGATACTCGTATTCGTGAAAATGCTCTAATACCCAAAACCAATACTTTGCGGTGCAGTTTGTGTCCATAAAAAATGAATGGGCGGAAAAAAAAGAATGTGATTTGAACAGGAATGCAGTGCAGTGATTTGCGCCCATTCATTTTGTATGGACGCAAACCACCGCAAAGTATTGGTTTTGGGTACCATGAGCATTTTCACGAGAACCAGTATCATATCGGCATTGAGTTGGGTATCAGTGCTGATATGACACTGAGTTGGGTATCGGTGCCATTATTACACTGAGTTGGGTATCGGTGCCAATATGACACTGAGTTGGGTATCGGTGCCAATATAACACTGAGTTGGGTATTGGTGCCAATATGACACTGAGTTGGGTATTGGTGCCAATATGACACTGAGTTAGGTATCGGTGAAGATATGACACTGAGTTGGGTATTGGTGCCGATATGACACTGAGTTGGGTATTGGTGCCAATATGACACTGAGTTAGGTATCGGTGAAGATATGACACTGAGTTGGGTATCGATGCCGATATGACACTGAGTTGGGTATCGGTGCTGATATGACACTGAGTTGGGTATTGGTGCCGATATGACACTGAGTTATGTGTCGGTGCCGATATGACACTGAGTTGGGTATCTGTGCCGATATGACACTGAGTTGAGTATTGGTGCCGATATGACACTGAGTTGAGTATCGGTGCCGATATGACACTGATTTGAGTATTGGTGCCGATATGACACAGAGTTATGTATCGGTGCCGATATGACACTGAGTTGGGTATCGGTGCCGATATGACACTGAGTTGGGTATCGGTGCCGATATGACAACAGGGTGGGTATCGCTGCTGATATGACAAGCCTGGGTTCACACAGGAGCGGTGCGTGAAACCTCCCTGCTCTGATCCCATGCTGTCACATAAGGAAAAGATTTGAAATCCCCACGGCTTTCTCTCCTCTGTTTGCAGTGGGCTAAGCTGTCACAGCGCTGACCAATCAGAAGCCGTTCAGTCCATACTGTCTTCTCTGCAAAGAAAGGAGAGAAAGCCGCTGGGATTTCAAATCCCCAGAACTGTGAAGCGGCTTTTCCTTGTGTGACAGCATGGGATCAGTGCACGGAGGTTTCCCACACTGCTCCTGTGTGAACTCAGGCTATGACAAGCCTGGGTTCACACAGGAACGGTGGGGAAATCGCATGCGATTTGGGCAGGAATCACACGCATTCCTCTTTAGATCACATGCTATTCTTTGCAGTGTGATTTGCACTGAACGCAAATAGCAGCGCAAAGTATCGGCAAGTACTTGACCAAAAGTATTGATGCTCATACTTGCCGATAACAAAACAATATTGTTGCATCTGTAGCAAATATTATTTCGATCATCACAAACAGGTCTTTTTAACAGTACTAGTGTGAAACTCTACAATGTGTGAAAAACACACTGGGATACTTTTGTAGGCCCTGCATGTGTGCGTTTGCAGTCATCTGTGTTTGTGATAAATGTCTTATTCCAATCAGCAGTTTAAAAGTGTTTCATGCTTATATAATCATTCATCATAATATGACATCTGCACATGTTCTTTGCCAGATACATGCATCATAAGACAGAACCAACAAAGTAAATATACAGGTGGTTAAAAATAGTATTCTCTCAGATAACCGGTTAGCACGACACCAGTCATTTGAAAAACAAATAATGAAATGCAAATGTTTAGCAATTCCCCTATCCTTAGGGCTTGCATATGTCCTTCTGAAGAAGTGTAAGACCTACATATATTGTGGCAAGAAGTTTTTGATGACAAATGTTCAGGCCCTTCAGATGTTTAATCAACGTGACCTTGGGTTTGACGTGACACAGGTGTGTTTGGGTAGCTTTTGAATATCCTGAGTCCAATTCTTTGCATGGCAAACAGTATTTCAATGAACTTCAGGAAGACAGCTAAACACACAGTGGAATATATGAAGTATATGTGAACTATTTTACCTGCAAATTCTTTTGTAAGACTGGCCAGCCAGTTTTTGTGTTCCAGACACCATTGCCAGACAGCAGTCGGCTTAGACTTCATAGTAGACTACACTACGGTCTGGTCCAAGATTCACATCAGTCTGTGATTGGATGATAAAGGAGCAGCATACTGATTAGTTTGTCTTGCTTTTGATCCCCCTTCATGTAAGTACATTCACAAGGTCAGACTGACAGCACTGTGCAGAGCAAATAGAGCATGAATGGCTCAGAGTTCTGGCCTTACCTTTCTCTAAGGCTCCATTCACACTTGAGCGTTTTGTACCTTGCAGCTCGAAGCTTGAAGCCGTGGTGCCTCTTTGCGTGATCAGGCACCATGGCTTGTTGTACCCCCTTCTTGTAAGTACATTCACAAGGTCAGACTGACAGCACTGTGCAGAGCAATAGAGCATGAATGGCTCAGAGTTCTGGCCTTACCTTTCTCTAAGGCTCCATTTACACTTGAGCGTTTTGTAGCTTGCAGCTCGAAGTTTGAAGCCATGGTGCCTGTTTGCGTGATCAGGCACCATGGCTTGTTGTACCCCCTTCTTGTAAATATGTTCACAAGGTCAGACTGACAGCACTGTGCAGAGCAAATAGAGCATGAATGGCTCAGAGTTCTGGCCTTACCTTTCTCTAAGGCTCCATTCACACTTGAGCGTTTTGTACCTTGCAGCTCGAAGCTTGAAGCCGTGGTGCCTCTTTGCGTGATCAGGCACCATGGCTTGTTGTACCCCCTTCTTGTAAGTATGTTCACAGTGTCAGTCTGACAGCACTGTGCAGAGCAAATAGAGCATGAATGGCTCAGAGTTCTGGCCTTACCTTTCTCTAAGGCTCCATTCACACTTGAGCATTTTGTAGCTTGCAGCTCGAAGCTTGAAGCCGTGGTGCCTCTTTGCGTGATCAGGCACCATGGCTTGTTGTACCCCCTTCTTGTAAGTACATTCACAAGGTCAGACTGACAGCACTGTGCAGAGCAATAGAGCATGAATGGCTCAGAGTTCTGGCCTTACCCTTCTCTAACAGGCACCATAGAGAACAATTGATTTTTTAGGTTTGAGCTTTTTTGGAGCTTCAAGCTAGAAAACGCTTAAGTGTGAATGAAGCCTGAGTTCTGCTCTTGAGGGACGAGGGGGTTATATAGGAGGCTAATGCCAGGACAGAATCAGGAACGTATGCTATTTTAATGTAAAAATAGATTTAATTACCTTAATATATAACTGGATGAATAGTGTTTTTAAAGTAAAACGACACCCCCCTTCATTAAAAAAATAAGTATGTGTTACAGCACCTAATTATACAGCAAGTGCTTTTGCACTTACTGTATAACTTATAAAAAAAATGCATCGTTTTCTTTTGGTCCCCCAGCAAAGTTGCACAAATACCCATCGAGCCTGACAGTGAAGTCTACCTAGTACCTCTTACTGTGATGGTGTGGCAACAGTGCTGCACTGCTTCAGAATCCAAAGCAGCATTGACACCTCTGTAGGCTGCTTGCAATACATTGGAATGTAAAAATGTTGCAGGTGGTATGACTATCAGCGTTGTCACTGCTGATTCACAAGCCTGTAGATTGTCATTCAATGCCCGGCCATACTTAGTTCTGCCCACTGCTTTCTGGATTGACAGCACTGCCTCGGTAGGCCACCCAGTGTCTGGGTGGAGGAATGTGTGAGGTGCAAATGAAGGAGAATTTGATTCCGTAAGGGAAGGTGAAAACATTTTTGTTTACAACTTGAGGCCTGTACATTGCATAGTAATGTATTTTGGGACTCATTTAGACTGTCATAGAAGAGCTTTTGGTTGTACTAGATATCTGCCTCGATTTCAGCTTATGGAACTTTGTCCAACACTTTGCTGTACATTAGTTTTAGCAGTATTGATGCAGAAAGTGCAAACTGTCTCTCCACTCCTAACATCAGCATGTCTTGTATGGTTGTGATGTCTGATGTTAGAGTTATACCAAGGCTGGATAGTTGATTCAGGAAAAGAGTTTGCCATGGGGGACAGAAAATATAAATCTGGCCCTGCCTGGTAGCAGTATCAGTTTCCTGTAAAATTCTCCCATTGTAGACAGCAGCAGGACTCATTTCTACATGTAACACAAGAGCATAAGGTCCATCCTTTCCAAATCCGAAAGAAATGATGTGGCCTGGGCTGACAATATACCATTCCTACAATAGTGGCAGAAAAAATAAAGATGTTAGCACAAGATAATTGTACTTAGAGATTCTACCAATTACATATGCTTTGAGCAGAGCAGTTTAGAAGCCTCTCTTTCGCCATGAAGAGGTGTAAAAACAATGTAGCAGTGCAATATAATGACATAATCACATTAGCCCACAGTAATGTTGCCCTGCCAGCTTCTAGGACCCTCTAAAGAGGTGTCATTATCAAGACTGCTTTTTTAGAATGGATCAGTGGTGTAACAATAGCAACTTATGTGACTAATATGGGGCCTGGGGCAGGAAATAGGCCCCATTATGGAAGTTGGTAAGAAGAACTAAACCGTTAGGTTTTTAGTAGAAGGGCTAAAGTCAGGGTCAACACTAGTGCAGTAAGAAGCATTTGCTCTTCTGTATTATCAGTGTAGATTTCTAAAACTTCTGAATCAGGCTGAAATTAACCCAAATTACAGATTTTCTCCTCAGCTAAAACCTTATAGGACAGTTCATACCATTGTGGTTGTTAATATTGCTAATACAACTAAATGTATTGGCTAGGCTAATAGCTCTACTGCTGACATTCCTTGATATATATAACTAGATTGCTCCTTTGATATTCCAGTGGCAGTGTATAGAGGTTGGCCTCTATACACATTAGGGTGTTTGGACAAAAATGGAACCTTGGTATAGGGAGACCATTGCCTTTTCTCACCTGCCTTGATGGTGGATCTATTGATGGTTGAAGAAGATATTTTTCTCATGGGATTTAAATATTGTCACTAATTCATACCCCAGCTCCTATTCTGAAGAAGTGGTTGTGGAACTGCAAAAACGGGTCAATGTTGAGTGCTGCGTTTAAGAACATGATACTTGATCCTGATTGTAACTGGATGTTATTATAGAATTTAACAAATGATACATTTTATTTTTTATTTATATTTTATGATAAATTATATATTTGATATCTACCCTTTGAAGATACATTTAAAGCCCCACTTTATAGTGGTGGGGGTGTATATTGTTGATATTGTCTTCTGCCTTTGATTTAAGCATTTAGCTGCTACAGAAAAAGGTAGCCGGGGTGGTCCATGATTCCTAGTTATACCCTTGAATGGATATTTCCTTCAAACTAGATTAACTTACCGTTGTAGAGAAAATGTATAATGTGATATTTTCTATATAAAATGTGCACGGTTTAGTACATTTACAGGTGCATCTCAATAAATTAGAATATCATCAAAAAGTTAACTTATTTCAGTAATTCAATTAAAAAAGTGAAACTCATATATTTTAGAGATTCATTACACACAGGGTGTAACATTTCAAGCATTTCTTTCTTTTAATTTTTGATGATTATGGCTTACAGGTAGTGAAAATCCAAAATTCAGTATCTCAGAAAATTAGAACATTGTGTCAAGCCACTCCTGAACCAGAGACAATGTCAGAAGCGTCTTACCTGGGCTAAGGAGAAGAAGGACTGGACTGTTGCTCAGTTGTCCAAAGTCCTCAATATTGTAGGCTCATGGTGTTACACTCTAATCAGCTAATTAACTCAAAACACCAGTAAAGGTTTCCTGTGCCTTTAAATGGTCTCTCAGTCTGGTTCAGTAGGTTACACAATCATGGGAAAAACTGCTGATTTGACAGTTGTCCAGAAGACAGTCATTGACACCCTCCACAAGGAGGGTAAGTCTCAAAAGGTCATTGCATATCTGTGCATATTAATGGAAAGCTGAGTGGAAGGAAAAAATGTGGTAGAAAAAGGTGCACAAGCAACAGGGATAACCGCAGCCTTGAGAGGATTGTGAAGCAAAGGCCATTCAAGAATTTGGGGGAGATTCACAAGGAGTGGACTACAGGTGGCGTCAGTGCTTCAAGAGCCACCACACACAGACGTATCCAGGACATGGACTACAACTGTTGCATTCCTTGTGGCAAGCCACTCCTGAACCAGAGACAATGTCAGAAGCGTCTTACCTGGGCTAAGGAGAAGAAGGACTGGACTGTTGCTCAGTTGTCCAAAGTCCTCTTTTCAGGTGAAAATAAATTTAGCATTTCATTTGGAAATCAAGGTCCCAGAGTCAGAAAGAAGAGTGAAGCGGCACAGAATCCAAGTTGCATGAGGTCCAGTGTGAAGCTTGCACAGTCAGTGATGATTTGGGGAGCCATGTCATCTGCTGGTGTTGGATCACTGTGTTTTATCAAGTCCAAAGTCAGCCCTCTATCATGGAATTCTAGAGCACTTCATGCTTCCCTCTGCTGGCCAGTTTTATGAAGATGCTGATTTCATTTTCCAGCAGGACTTGGCACCTGCTCACACTGCCAAAAGTACCAATACCTGGTTTAATGATCATGGTATCACTGTGGTTGATTGGCCAGCAAACTCCTCTGACCTAAACCCCATAGAGAAGATGAGAGAAACCTGACCCAACAATGCAGACGAGCTGAAGGCCGCTATCAAAGCAACCTGGAGTTCCGTAACACCTCAGTAGTGCCACAGGCTGATCGCCTCGATGCCACACTGCATTTTATGCAGTCATTCATGCAAAAGGAGCCCCAACCAAGTATTGTGAGCATACTATACTGTACATAATATGTAATATTCTGAGTTACTGATTTTTGGGTTTTCACTAGCTGTAAGCCATAATCATCAAAACTAAAAGAAAGAAATGTTTGAAATATATCAATCTGTGTGTGATGAAGCTATATAATGTATAAATTTAACTTTTTGAATTAAATTACTGAAATCAATACAATTTTGATAATATTCTAATTAATTGCAATGCACCTGTATTTCTCACTCCCTTTTTGTGCTGTTTTAAAATAAAGATTTCTAAGGTATTTCCAACCCAATAAATGTAGAGCCTGTGGTAGAACTTTTAATGTGAGATTCATCCTAACATCAGTTAAAGTGTTACTAAACCCACAAAAGTAAAATCAGTCTTTATATTCAGTAAAGCATGCTTGTTATACTCACTGTGGAACCTAAGGGGTTAATCTTCCGCATTGTGTGAAAAGGCTGTTTGATCCTGTCTTCTCTGACCCTCCCATTCTTCTGCTGTCCAAAATCCATCTGCTGATAGCACAGAGCTCTTGTAGTCACTCTGAAAATGCTCAGTTTGGTGTGTATTCTTAGAGAGTTTTTTTTTTCTTTGGGATGGTGCATGTGATCAGCACAGGGCCAATCAGCACTATCCAGACAGAGGGTCAGGGGTTATGCAGGCTCATAGGACAGTGCGAGGAGAAAAAAAAAGTCCTGCAAGCTTTAACCAGTGCTCAGCTGGACACTGATAGGAGTCCCAAGACTGCTATTTACTGCTGATGAGAAAAGGTATTTAGCAGTTTATATTTACTACAATAATTGCATTTTCATGTTGTGTGCACTGTGGGAGACCAGATATAGTGAATGCAGGGTCCTGGGTTTAGTAACACTTTAGGTTACAAGAGTCAACTTTATAGCTCCAGTTTGTCTTCCTCTGCTCCATGAATTATAATTGTATCCACCCCTGTGTAAATAACGCAACAATAAAAGAAATACTTTTAAACCAAACCTGTTCAATAACATATGACCATAATGTCTTTTCTATTTTAAGTGTTTTATTATTACAGTTGTGAAGCAGCTCATATACAGCCAAGGCATAGCAAATGAAACACAATCCTATTTGTACACCTGCTCAACAAAAATATACTATTCTCGAGGAAAATTACATTGTACTGCAAAGCTTGACTGCTCCGTAAACAAAACAAAATTCAAATTACACTGTTTCTTAAAGGGAAGCATGGAATAATGTTGAAACAGCCTTGCATCTAAGTTATGAAACAGAATAAAATATTGAAAAAAACAATAAAAAAGCACATATCTATATAATTTTGATTTGTATTTTCTTTATATTTCCTTGTAACTTTAGGGTTTAGTTTTTATTGCTCTGTCATATACTGTATGTGTGTAATAGTATTATATAGTTATTATTATTATTATTATACAGTATTTATAAAGCGCCAATAGTTCACTCAGCGCTGTACATTACAAAGGGGGACAGAACATGTGACAGAACAATACCAATACAATGCAAAACATGAGGGGATCGAGGGCCCTGCTCTTTCGAGCTTACAATCTAGAAGGGATGGGGCAGTGGTACAGGAGGAGATAGCTGTGGGGGATGGAGTGGTAGGAAGAGTGGAGGAGGTCAGCAAGTTAGCAGGGGGTGAGGTAGGCTTCCCTGAAGAGATGGGTTTTCAGGGTGCGCCTAAAGGAGAGGAGAGTAGGTGATAATCTGATGGGTTGGGGCAGGGAGTTCCAGAGGATGGGTGACACCCTGGAGAAGTCCTGGAGGCGGGCATGGGAGGAGGAGACCAGGGAACTAGAGAGAAGGAGGTCTTGTGAGGAGCGGAGTGTGCGTGCTGGGCGGTACTTGGATATTAGGTCAGTGATGTAGTTCGGGGCAGTATGGTGGACAGCTTTGTACGTCAGTGTTAGGAACCATGGTTAGTTATAACCAGGGGTGTATTTACCACAAGGCAAACAAGGCATTTGCCTAGGGTGGCATATTTTGCAGGGGGCGACGGCATTTTTTAAGGGGGCAGCGCTGCCCCCCAAAAGAAGGGATGGAAGAAAAGACACACGCAGCATGGGGACCAGGTGGGATCTGAGAGGGGCTGCTTGATGGTGTATGAAGAGCCTAACTCTTGTTCCTGGGGATGTCCGGAGCTGTGAAGGTGAGTGTCTTCTCTCTTGCCGGGGTGGGGGGTTGCCAGTGTATGGGGGGCAGTGCTAGTGGAAGGGTCTCTCGGGTGGGGTGTTGTTGGTCAATGTCAGGCTCTTTTCCTGGGGGAGGGGGGTGTTTGTCAGTGTCAGGGTCTCTCCATTGGGGGAGACAATTTTTGTGTAGCCTAGGGCAGCATGAAACCTAAATACATCACCGGCTATAACCCATATTTCAATGAAATCCACCTACGTAATTAGATGCTGGCACACATCTAGTGTTCTTGTGAAAAAGATTAATTTTGCACAGCAATTACAACACTAGAAAAGCTACATTTCTGGTGAAATTGTGTGAAGTGTTCTTGCCTCCACCAGTAGTCTACAACTCACACTCTAGCTTTTATCACTCTGCTGCCTGCTCACACACCTGGGTTCCTATGGCAACTCACTCTACAGCAAGGGCAGAGAAGAGCGGTTAAAAACAAACTGCTCCAACTTGCTTACTTCACTGGCAATTGCCATCTTCAAACGGTTGTTGTTTAGAAATTATAAATCCTACACCGAAGAGCTTTATATTGTGAGAATCCCAAGACCCAGACCTACATTTTGATGCATAGTATGTCTCTGAAATATTAAAAATGAAGGCACAGTCACAGTTTACAAATTGCCCTTCAAATTTGAGGTGGCTAGAGTGGAGTTTTAATGAATGTCAATGGGCGGTGTGAGTTGCAAACAAATGGTCATATTGTGAAAACTATCAGGACTATGGCTTAGCCGTGGACAGTTTTAGTGGCAGCAGGGATAGCTGAACGTTTTGATATAAGATTTGTGTAGGTGGGCTAGAAAATGAGGGAGTGATTGCAGTTTAGAAATCATGTCCTGATTTTTCAGCTCACACTCTAGCTTTTGTCAGCTCCCACTCTAGTTTTGAACATTCCGCCATTCATTCCTATGGGACCAATTTCACCACAAAAACGCCGATATTTCGTGAACCATTCGGTGAAACGTTCCACAAAGTAATAGCACACCAATCGGGAACAATCCGCACGTTTCGGTATATTACTGTCTATGTAGTGTAAAAACTGTGGGAGGAGTTAGGGTGGTAAATTTGGCTATAATAATAAGAATATATATGTGAGATAACAGTAAGTGGTCTTGCCATGCAAGAACACTTAACTAGAAAATGGCTGTTGTACTGTTAGAGATAGGGATGGCTATAGTCCCATTAACTCTGACACACCACATTGCAGAATATGTATTTAGGATGTATGTTTTCTAGCAGGGCATGCTAGGTTTTCTAATCAGAAAGCCAAGCACCATCTCGGCACTTCCTAACTGTTCTTTTCTAAATGTGTGCTTGAGCAACCAGAGAGAGATTAATATGTTCCACTTCTTCATGCTGGAACAAAGGTCTTCCTTTATTTAACTGGCAGTGAGAGACACAGTTTAAAGGGAATCTGTATGGAAAGAAATATGGGAGCAGTCATGGCAGACATGGTTTTAAAGGCTCAGCTTGTAAAGGTTACTTTCTTTGCATTCCTAAACATGGTTTTACTGTATGTTTCTCTATTTTAAATCAAAGCCTCACCTGATTTTTACTAGGACCTGAGAAAATTCAAAGCTAAAAAAAAATCAGAACTGGCTTTAAATATAACTGCTAAACATTGTCTCTTCTCCTCACCTTATCTTTCTCCCTCTCCTAGAAGTAACTTGGCAGACTTCCAATCTTTTAATTGCTGATCTGAACACAGAGCTGGTATGCCAGGAACAGGGTGAGCTGAGCTGCTCAAAAAACAAATTCTGTGCTTCTGCTGTGAATTTGGAGGATGAATTGCTCCACAGTACCTGCAGATACAGAGGTCAATTAGATCTTGCTTTAAAGCTTGTTAAAAGCACATAAACACTAATGCTCGTAGCCTCGCCATAGGTTCACAGAATGATGGAAACAAGGATATGATAGGAATTTAGGAACTCCAGGACTTGTTTTATGCCACATGGCCACCAATTAGGAAATACAGTATGACGTTCTTGAAAGTCTGCTAAAAGGTCCACTGTCTTGCATCATATTTGAATACATATACAGTTATAATCATTGATACAAGAAATTGCCATGGTAAAGGCAGACTATTTTAGATTAATAAAAAATATTTTTTTATTGTGTAGAATGTAATCATTATTATGAGAGATGATATTTAGAGTGATTACTGAATATATAATTATTATAAGTATATCTTCTGAACCCAAGAACAAAAAATGTAATGTATATTGAAGCTTACCAATCCTTAGATTTTGTGGCTACGTTCATTTTTCTATAGGCTACGTTCACACCTAGCATCTCATGAATGGGCGTTGCACACTTTTTGGCACATATTCGCACTACGCACAACAAACATGCCAAAGAAGCTCATGTTCCATTTTGGGCGTTATGCTTTGTCCTTTTTGTTACCATGCATTTGTTTCTCATTTTGCAACACATGAAAATGCACATCTGCTTGCTGTGTTTGGGGTACCATTAACATTGTGCGTGTTTACAGAATTCTCCGATATGAATGTAGCCATAGGCTAAGTACATTTGATGCATGCACTTGTTGAATGTGCCAGAAATCTTGCATCCTTGTAATGTCCTATGCTCTGAACCTTTATCTGAAACAATGTTATTAGCTCCCCCATCTTTCTTCTATGAACTACAAAACCCTCTTTTACTGTGTAATGGAGATGAGGAAAACAGATGATGCTTGAAGTCCAAATCAAGACAGCAGCCTAAAGTGACACTGCTGCTCCTCTATAGACACTGTGTAGTGAGTGAGCACTGCCACCCTAGGATAGGAAGTTTATTACTGGCAGGATCATCAGATGAAAGCAGAACTAAAAGGATCAATATTCACCTTTCCAATGGTGCCTTGCCAGTGCCAACATCTTCTTCCTGCCTCCTTGCATGTCTCCTTTGCGCTAAAAAGCCTGTCTGCTCACAGTATCTATAGTTCGGCTTTGAAATAAAGGAACAAAGTGTCACAAAAGTAAACTAATGCAGCCACCACATATAAGGAATGGTAACCTGTAATATATATTTTGGGGGGGCTTAGAAACTCTTTAACAGGGCTTTTTTTCTCAAAAAATAGGTGCAGGAACTCTCTCCTTCTGAGTCACTTGTCTCCACCCCCTACCCACCTCCAAGCACCTCCACTTGATTCCATCCCCTACCCACCTCCGAACACCTCCACTTGATTCCACCCCCTACCCACCTCCAAGCACCTCCACTTGATTCCACCCCCTACCCACTTCCGAGCACCTCCACTTGATTCCACCCCCTACCCACCTCTCAGTACCACTTATTTTAGGGAATATAGACCCAAGTATCATTTTGTGGTGCTAAATAATTTGTATGAAATTAAGTAATAACAAGAAAAGCAGAAAAATAGATCCCTCACAACCAGTAGCATTAGAACCTCCCAACAGCAGTAGATTCCTCCAGAAACAATGGATTCCCAAAAACAAATACCACCCTAGCAACAAAAAAACACCAACATCTACAACAGATCTCCCAGCAGCCAGCATCAATAGACTCTACAGTAGGGTTGCCACCTCATCCCTTTAAAACCGAACACATATTAATTACACAGGTTCTGAGGCTAATTTAATGCAAATAAGGCACAAAGTGAGTTTAATTACCACCTTAATCAGCCACAGAACCTGTGTAATTAATGTGTTCCATTTTAAAAGGATAAGGTGGCAACCCTATTCTACAGCAGCCAGCAACAATAGACCCCCCCTCAACAGTAGATCCATTCCAGGTACAATTGACCCCGCCAACAATAAATCCCCACCAGCAACAATAGACCTTCCCAACAACAATAGACCACCACACAAAAATAGATCCCCTTCAGTGACAATAGATCCCCCAGCAGCCAGCAACAAAAGACCCTCCAGCACCCCTTGCCATTACAAACTTTCACTGCTAGAGGTGCCTAAACTGCGTTCCCTGCATGAAAAAAAATCCCTGATCTTTAATATGTAGTTCACATTAATGAGCATTTGACCAAGAAGATGAATTAGCAGTAGCAGCTGACTCTTTATTTTTTGCAAAATAAAACAAACATTTTGATTGGGCATCACCTATTCTATTTTTTTCAGATATTAATAAATCAGCCCTCTTGTAATTATCAACTGTACAAAATTTAAAGCAATAATATTTTATCAATATAGTATTATAAAAAGCGTACAAGTGAAATGCAAGTGGATTATGTTACAAATCATCCCAGCTTTTCTATTGCTTCATAAAGATCACTGAGGCCAGCAAGTGTATTAGACACCCGCTCCACACCTGCTGTTTGTCTGAAATCCTCACGTTGGGAGTTGACATGATATAGTCTGTTCCACAGACAAGCTGTTGCTTCTGCTTCAGGTCATGGACCTTAAATTCCTTCTAAGCCCTAGTCAACAGCCCAAGACACTTAAAAGGAATTTACAACCAACATAGAAATACATTCCAGGCCAAATCCTGCCAAAACAAATAAATCATTATAGGTGTCCACTCCTAGATTACTGTTAGCAAATTGGCAAACTGAATATGGTTTGATATGGCTTTTTTTTCCAAAAATATTTCAGATATTTTTACAGATAAAACATTACAAAAAAAAATATATAAAAATGATTGCCACAACATAGGTAAACTCGGGGTCATCTATTTTTTGCAGACATTTAAAAACTTTTTTTTTGTTTTACAGCAAATGTCTTTTTACTTATACAATACATAGTTATACTGAATACAACTTCTGTGTGCTTACAAAGTACATAAATATGACATTTAATTTTGATAGTCTAGGGGGAGACTTTTCTTTATAGTAGATCATCTGTGTGCTAGCTTTAACTTTAAAATGGTTGTAAACCCTTACATATGCCCAGTGAAGTGAGCGGCCTCAGATGATACACAGAAAGGCAACAATCCTGCTACATAAGTTGTGCCTTTTTATCTTCAGCCCTCTCTTCTCTACAGCCCTCTCTTCTCTACAGCTGTTTAAAATGCGGAATGTATACAGCTTGCCTGAGCTTTCAGGGAATAGTGGTCGGGGAGCTGAAGTTATACTGTGCAGAGCTCAGTGCGGATTGCTGAGAGCTAATTGGAGGGAAAGGACACAACCCATTCACACAGTACATAGAAACAGAGCTGAGGCTGTCAATCACAGACTGTGTGCCAAAGCTCTCCTCTCCTGTCACCTTTTTTTTTTTTTTGGTGTCGGGAAAACTTGTCAGAAGTGATTCATGCAGATAGCAGAGAAACGAGGCAGCAGACAGAATTGACACTAAGTGCTCTGGATTGAGACTTTTACACACTATAGAGTGATATGCTTTGTTCTAATTTCATGTCTGAGGTTTACAACCAGTTTAGGAGACACTACATATAGGATAAAGTGGACGTGTCTCTACAAAGGAGCCTTCGGCCCTCTTATGCTCACCTTGCCAGTGCTCTTTAGCCACTCCTTCCTCCATTACAGTCCTTGGCAATAACTGAGCAAGTGGCCTGGACATTGTCACTTGATAGAAAATCTATCAGTTTGCTTTGCATGGTTAAGTTGACAGTGTCTCTTTAAAGGGAGTTTGTCAGAATAGAAACTGTATAATGGGGCTGCTACAGTCCACATTTTTCTTGAGGAGTCATGGATTGGAGTTGGCATTAAATCCAGTCATTTTGACTAAGACATACAGTCAGGTCCATAAATATTGGGACATCGACACAATTCTAACATTTTTGGCTCTATACACCACCATAATGGATTTGAAATGAAATGAGCAAGATGTGCTTTAACTGCAGACTGTCAGCTTTAATTTGAGGGTATTTACATACAAATCAGGTGAACGGTGTAGGAATTACAACAGTTTGCATATGTGCCTCCCACTTGTTAAGGGACCAAAAGTAATGGGACAATTGGCTTCTCAGCTGTTCCATGGCCAGGTGTGTGTTATTCCCTCATTATCCCAATTACAATGAGCAGATAAAAGGTCCAGAGTTCATTTCAAGTGTGCTATTTGCATTTGAAATCTGTTGCTGTCAACTCTCAAGATGAGATCCAAAGAGCTGTCACTATCAGTGAAGCAAGCCATCATTAGGCTGAAAAAACAAAACAAACCCATCAGAGAGATAGCAAAAACATTTGGTGTGGCCAAAACAACTGTTTGGAACATTCTTAAAAAGAAGGAACGCATCGGTGAGCTCAGCAACACCAAAAGACCCGAAAGACCACGGAAAACAACTGTGGTGGATGACCGAAGAATTCTTTCCCTGGTGAAGAAAACACCCTTCACAACAGTTGGCCAGATCAAGAACACTCTCCAGGAGGTAGGTGTGTGTGTGTCAAAGTCAACAATCAAGAGAAGACTTCACCAGAGTGAATACAGAGGGTTCACCACAAGATGTAAACCATTGGTGAGCCTCAAAAACAGGAAGGCCAGATTAGAGTTTGCCAAACGGCATCTAAAAAAGTCTTCACAGTTCTAGAACAACATCCTATGGACAGATGAGACCAATATTAACTTGTACCAGAGTGATGGGAAGAGAAGAGTATGGAGAAGGAAAGGAACTGCTCATGATCCTAAGCATACCCACTCATCAGTGAAGCATGGTGGTGGTAGTGTCATGGCGTGGGCATGTATGGCTGCCAATGGAACTGGTTCTCTTGTATTTATTGATGATGTGACTGCTGACAAAAGCAGCAGGATGAATTCTGAAGTGTTTCGGGCAATATTATCTGCTCATATTCAGCCAAATGCTTCACAACTCATTGGATGCCGCTTCACAGTGCAGATGGACAATGACCCAAAGCATACTGCAAAAGCAACCAAAGAGTTTTTTAAGGGAAAAAAGTGGAATGTTATGCAATGGCCAAGTCAATCACCTGACCTGAATCCGATTGAGCATGCATTTCACTTGCTGAAGACAAAACTGAAGGGAAAATGCCCCAAGAACAAGCAGGAACTGAAGACAGTTGCAGTAGAGGCCTGGCAGAGCATCACCAGGGATGAAACCCAGCATCTGGTGATGTCTATGCGTTCCAGACTTCAGGCTGTAATTGTCTGCAAAGGATTTGTAACCAAGTATTAAAAAGTGAAAGTTTGATTTATGATTATTATTCTGTCCCATTACTTTTGGTCCCTTAACAAGTGGGAGGCACATATGCAAACTGTTGTAATTCCTACACCGTTCACCTGATTTGTATGTAAATACCCTCAAATTAAAGCTGACAGTCTGCAGTTAAAGCACATCTTGTTCGTTTCATTTCAAATCCATTGTGGTGGTGTATAGAGCCAAAAATTTTAGAATTGTGTCGATGTCCCAATATTTATGGACCTGACTGTATACAGTTTTGCTTTTTTTTTTTTTGTTTAGATGGTAGTACAAGCCGACAGTGACAAGACATGCATGACATTATGTCAACATAATAGGATAATGACAGGAAAAAGCATCTTAGCAACATAGTACAATGATGTAATAGTGTAATATGAAACTATGTATATAAGCAGGTGGATGTCAGATATTTATGTTTTATTAAAATGTTCTATTGTTTTTCAGTTGATGTATGTGGTTATATTTTTGTGTTATATTATTGCATTGTTTAGTCGTGTTTGTCCTGCTGAGGTGGTACTCCCTGAGAGGTAAGGGCTAACTCTTCTAATCAGGTTTTCTCATGCTTTTCGGAGAAGTACCACCCTCTGCTGGGGCAAACACATAAAAAGGGAGAGAACCACCTTTCAGGGGTGTTGTAGTTAGGTTCCAGGTCTCCCCAGCCAAAGACATGCTGCTAAGAATATGATCCTCACCTTTGCACATGACCACCATTTCTGGGAGCCCGCTCGGGGTTCCAGGGGTATGTATTCATGCTTGACCAATGAACTCTAAGAACTTTCTTACCTAATTAAGGTATGATCAGGGGCGGACTGACCATTTGAGCACTCAGGCACTGCCCGAGAGCCTGGGGTCAGTAGGGGGCCCCATGAGATGCCCCTGGTACCTTTTATAGGCTTTTTTGGGTGTACTTTGAGTGTGGGCAAGGACACAGGGGCCCCATGATCCCCTATTGCCCGGGGGCCCCATGAGCTGTCAGTCCATTCCTGGGTATGATTATCTAATGGGGCAAAAAGGGGCAGCAGGAGAATAACTAAAGGGAACCTAGAAGCTTATGTCCAAAAATGTGTATTGAAGACATTGTTGTGGAACTGTTCATCTGTTTTAGTTATTCAACGTCATTAAAGAACATTTGTTAATCAACTTGGCCTGGTCTGAAGTTACGTGAGGAAAACCTTAAAGGGTGCATTCATTCATAGTGTATCACAAGAACAGGGCTTATTAGTGGACAAGGCGAGTTAGAGAAGATGCAGTACAATTGTCTAACATGCAGTGAAGCTATTTGGAGGAGACTATATTGCCGTTGCTAATGACCAACATACTAGTGTCGGGTGCATAATTAGCCAGCTGGTTGGGAAAGCAGATACTGATAGTGAAGGAATCTTATATGCTTAGGCTCCTTTCCTTGCGATTGGAACCCCAGTACTTTCTAAGTCCGACTAGTGGCACAGGGCATCCTAGGCACTCAGCCAGGAGGTCACAGAATATGGAGTGAGGCCTCAGGAGAAGAATAACCATGGGATATGTACAAGAGTTCAGCTTCCTAGTATTCAAATGTAATATACTGATAGATGTCACTGGGAGTGAGGTGATGGGATACTGGGCTGGTGGAGTCCAGTACAACCCAGCGGTACTGGCTCACAAATGCGGCAGAGCCAGAGTAAGAGAAGAATTATGAAGTGTCTGGATAAACTGTTATCAATAGTGTACAGAGTATAACGCGTTACACAAATGTGTCATGGATTACAAGGAGTTAACTATGTTTTCTTTAGGGAGACGCATTGCTTTTAAGTTGGAGCACAGCCTTAACACATACCTTGTGTTAAAAAGGCAGTGCAACCTGCCTTTGGGGGCACTAACGAGTGCTGTCTCTGGGTGTGGACTTGAACACAGTAAGCCCCTGTCAGGGTCCTGTCCACGGCAGAAGTCCATTGGCCTCCATCACCAGGCACGTAAAAGCCCCATCCACATGCAGATCATTTAGCAGTAATAGGATTGGAACCCTGTGTCAGCTACATCAATTATAAATGATCAAATGAACACCAGAACTACATGTTGGCACAGGAGAAGTTTTTGAATGATTGGTTTTCAGGCTATAAAGAGTATCCTAGTAATAGGTACTTGGAGTTGATCCAGCTCTATAGTATCAGGTAAAATGCCAACAATCCCTATCTTTTGGTCTAATGCAGGGGTGTAACTACAGGGGTCGCAATTGCCCATGTGACTTCCCTGTACACTTGGATGGGGGGGGCAGAATATAGAGGAACCAATCCCCCCACTTTCCTCCTGCAATTGCTGAAAGCCCATTTCTCCTCTGCTCCCTCCCACAGGCATTCAGCGTCTCCAGGACTAAAATGGAGGGGATTGGTTCCTCTATATGCCACCCATGCCGCCCCTCCTATCGAAGCCCTGTTGTCCTTGGGCCCCCTGTGTGCTCTCATGATTCCCCCCCCCCCCCTCATCGCCTGCAGCTCTGCCAGCTTCCCTCCTCCCCTCCCAGCTGCTGCTACGGGGGGGATGCATTCAGAATGGAAAGTTTTGAAGCAGCCGGTAAATATGTAATTTACCAGCCCCTTGCTTTTCTGGATGGACAGAGTCAGTGATCAGTACCGATCACTGCCTAGCTACCTAACCTCTATCTGGGAGTGCTCACCGTGTTCAGAGTCAGTATTCTTGTAGGCAGGTGCAGTTTACTCTGTATGTGTCACCAGGGGAGCAGTAGTTCGATTGGATTCTGCGAAACTGGATGACCTGAGCAGCCATATTTAGTGGGGGCAATACTAAAAAAATAGCAGTGCCCTGCTGCGGTTGACGGGAAGTTGCAAATTGGATAGAGTAGTAACAGGATCCACGGTGGATGGGAACAGCCCATCTAGCCCTAGGGAGAGGTTCCTGATGAGGAGGGCTAGACTAAGGTCACTGCTGGTGGCATTACTATTTATTGGACTCCAGTGCTGTGATAAAGGTTTTGGATTAGTTCTTCCAAGTGCCGCTGCACCGCTACTCTGCCTAAACGCCACCCCTTTACTGAGACACTGCTCCATTAACGTAAGCCTTATTAAAGTGAGAACCTTAGTGCTGAAACCACTCCAATGTGGTGCTAACATTACTGAGAACTTACTACACAGTGTTTACTGCATTACTGAGACGCTGATACCATAGTGTTTGGAAGTGTTAAGCCAAGTACCTTGCCATTGTTCTGCCCATGTTATGTGTTACCTTCACCTAACCAAATAATAATTCTGTCTCTTTAGTTGGTCTCTGTGTGCCATTCCTCCATATTGGGTGCCAACTAACTGGCCCCACCCACATTCTGGTTCATAAGAACCTGCAGGTAACAAAGCATGGAGCACCAAGCATGCTTAACATTCTCCAAAAGGCTGCTGTAAACTTCAAAAAGTGCTGCATCAACAAGTGGCAATGATCATTCTGTTTAGATCTGTTGGATCAAGGGTTCCCATATGGAAGAAAAATATATTTGAAATATACTTTTAAAGTATTTTAAAATATTCTTCCCGAATATATTGACATATATTTGAAATACTACAATTTTGGCTGTATTCAATATATTTCAAAATATATTTCTATATATATATATATATATATATATATATATATATATATATTGAATACGGCTAAAATTGTAGTATTTCAAATATATGTCAATATATTTGGGAAGAATATTTTTTAAATATATTTCAAATATATTTTTCTTCCATGTGGGTTAGTTGTGAGTATTTTGAATTTATTTGCATATGCATTACAAAGATGCTGCTGATTGCAAATGGAGGAAACATACACAGTACACAACCAGACATGGTATGTTACCCATGAGCAAGATTAGGGAGTATTTTGACTGTGGTTGCTACAAGCTTTGTTAGAATCTTCTGTAATCAATTCTCCTTTAAAATTGTTGATTATGTTGTACAGTATATCTCTAAGGTGGACAGTAAGAACTCTTTTTTAACCAGGGTATATGTGCCAACCTGCCTCATAAAATAAAAGTGTTACCACAAGAGAAAACCTCTGAACTTTTTTCTGCATTTGTTCAGCTGATACAAATTAGTGCTCTGTTCTGTAACAAGTCAATGTGGCTGGTATAATGACTTGACAGATGTGTGATGCCCAGGTCTGTGGTTTAGACCTTTTGGCATTCTTTTTTCCAAAATATAACATGAAACCCAAACCACATAATTTTCTCCAGTGTTCAAAATATTTTTTTCAGCACTCAACATGATTTTATTATAGACAGAGTGTACTGTCTCCAAAGGAAGAAAACTAGAGAATTATCTTTACACTAAATATAACCCATTGTACTTACTTGACCGTCTACCTTGTTGGCTGTTCATTCTTAAATATGTTTAATACTAATGTAAACCTGGTAAGAATTTTGGAAAAACTAAAGTATTCCATCACAGATGTTTTTTTATTGAAAGAATATTTCATGGGTGATCAACAAAATGGCACAGCGATTATAATTTCCTAGTTGCAGCAAAAAGTTTAAATATGGTTTTATATTCTAACACTATTTACCCCAAGAGGAGTAAAGTAAAAAATAAAAACAAATCTTCCTTTTTTTATGCTGGTGATAAAACCGCCTGTCTTATAAATATTCTTGTCATTTGTGCTTTGCTAGGTATAATAATCTTACAGAGACCCTGTCACAAACTTGAAAAATTGCAGGTAAAAACACAAGTATTTTAAATACCTACTTGCAATGTTTTTTTCCTTTCTGTTAATCATTTTTTAATCATTTGTAATGCGCATTTGAACTTGTTAGAAAATTTGACTACTCCAAGAGAGTTTATTCCCTAGAAAAGCACTCTTCCTTTATGTCATAGCTCCTCTTCTGAGAGTGTCTAATTACTCTCTGTGCTGATCCAGCGTATTCACCCCTCCTCTCCTCCATATAACTTTTTAGCCTTGTTTACATTATTATTATTATTATACAGGATTTATATAGCGCCGACAGTTTGCTCAGCTCTTTACAATATAACGGTAGACAGCACAGCAACAATACAGTTCAATACAAGAGGGTTAGGAGGGCCTGATCCTGGGAGCTTACAATCTAAGATTATTATTATTATTATACAGGATTTATATAGCGCCGACAGTTTGCTCAGCACTTTACAATATAACGGGAGACAATACAGCAACAATACAGTTCAATACAAGAGGGTTAGGAGGGCCTGATCCTGGGAGCTTACAATCTAAGATTATTATTATTATACAGGGTTTATACAGTTCCAACAGTTTGCTCAGCTCTTCACAATATAACGGGAGACAATACAGCAACAATACAGTTCAATACAAGAGGGATAGGAGAGCCTGATCCTGGGAGCTTACAATCTAAGATTATTAATATTATACAGGATTTATATAGCGCCAACAGTTTGCTCAGCTCTTTACAATATAAAGGGAGACAATACAGCAACAATACAGTTCATTACAAGAGGGTTAGGAGGGCCTGATCCTGGGAGCTTACAATCTAAGATTATTATTATTATTATTATACAGGATTTATATAGCACCAACAGTTTGTTCAGCTCTTTACAATATAACGGTAGACAATACAGCAACAATACAGTTCAATACAAGAGGGATAGGAGGGCCTGATCCTGGGAGCTTACAATCTAAGATTATTATTCTTATTATTATACAGGATTTATATAGCGCCAACAGTTTGCTCAGCTCTTTACAATATAATGGGAGACAATACAGCAACAATACAGTTCAATACAAGAGGGTTAGGAGGGCCCTGCTCCTTGGAGCTTACAATCTAGGAGGGAGTAGATAGCTGATAATGGTAAAAACTAACAGTCAAGCACTTTTTACTGAGCTGCAAATAACATTAGCAGCGGCCATGTTAGAACGCACTGGCATGGTCATGGTGTGGCACCACAAATATACAAAAGGCCTCATGGCAGGCAGTACTGCTGCCAAAAGGTCATTCGAGTGAATGGGGTCGCACAGCAAATGTGATGTGGAGGGCTTTCAAAGGTTAATACAGGCACTGAGGAAGCAACATATCACCACCATGCTGCCTGTCAAATACCTCTGAAAAGCAATCAACTATTGATCATGTTTAGAGGGGCAGTAAATAATGGCGCACTGTAGATGAGGCCTATATGTAGTAGCGTAGCTTGGGGAGGATCAAAGAGGAATACTATAGAATGTATGGGTGGAGCCTACATTGCTGACGTCACGCCGCCGCTGTCAAGGAACGGAGCAGCGGCCATCTTGGTATTTGTTTTATATCATACTCCACGTGGAATTTTAAGCTATTTGTGATACAATTTACATAACAATAAATACTACACTATATTAGCATTTCTGGCTCCTGTGGTTGAGCTATCTTTCCCAGGAAAAGGGACACCCTCCCCACTTTCATTCGGATGAAGGAGTAGGATTAACCCCTTGGCTGCCTCTTTGCCTCTTCACCTCCAGATGTGACAGATTTAAACAGATGCCTATTAATGTTTACTCTCTGGTGAGTGTACATCCGTCCAAGGTAGTGGATTCCCTTCGTGGATTTTTGCACGCATGCGCATTGCACTTAGATACATTGCAATTGGTTTAACCACTTCCTGTCTGGCCCATGTATATAAACGGCCGGACGGTGGCAGTGCAGGGTCAGGTGGCCGTTTATATACAGCCTCCCCGCTCCCTGCTTGTGCACACTCCCTGGGAGCGCGCAGCACCGCGATCCGGTGCCCGCTGTGTCCTCCGGACACAGTGGAATACCAATTGTCAGACGGGACCTCTGTGCGAGGTCCCGATCATGTGATCACTGATTGGCCAATCAGTGATCACATGCAGAGTAGTAAGCAAGATGTCACTTCTGACATCATTGCTTACTACGTGTGAAATCTGTGAATGATCACAGAGGTCGCATGGTACAAGGCTATTCACAACAGCCTTGTACCATGTGACAAGCTGTGACCAATCACAGCTCACACAGTAGTTCTCAATGGCTGCAAGAATGCAGCCAGAAAGAAGGAGAAATTATTGCTTTTACAGCCTTTATGAGTGTAAAAGCAATCAGTGTAAAAAAAAAAAAAAATCTTCATCAACCCCCACAAGTAGTACAGTGTCACCATGGTGACACTGTACTCCTAGGGTGACCGTATGTAAAAAAAAAAAAAAACATAAATAATAATATAAAAAATTAAAAAAAAAATGTAACAAATTATAATTTTTGGTTATAAACTAATTTGGGTTATTTTTATTTTTTTACTAAAAAGATAACTGAATAAATTTGGCCAAGATTTATGATAAAATACTATTTATTTGCAAAATTTTATAAGAAAAACACTTTTTTTAAACATTTTTGGACTTTTTCATTTACATAGCAAAAAAAATAAAAATCCCAGTGGTGAATAAATACCACCAAAATAAAGCTTTATCTGTCTAAAAAAAAATGCTAAAAAATTCATATGGGTACAGTGTTGCATGACCATACAATTGTCATTCAAACTGTGATAGCGCTGAAAGCTGAACATTGGCCTGGACAGGAAGGGGGCAAAAGTGGAAGTGGTTAAGGACTATTATCGATTGATATTTGCTGATTGATATCTAATAATATTGTGGACATTGCTTAATTCACTTTATTGCACTGTTAGGCACTTTATTCTTCTTTATATATATATCTTTGATTACACAAAGACACCTAATAGGAGAATATTTTATATATATTACTTTATCATTATTAATATACAGATTGTGCATTTATAGCGCTGCACTTTTATATATACATATTGAATGACAGCTGAGCCTGCTGAACCTGCTGACATCACATCCAAGATCTCAGGGCTTATAGATATCTACAGAGAGGCCTAAATAATATGGTACATGCATATGTAATCTTATGGAAAGATTTTTGTGGAAATGAATGGTCTGCCCATAGGGTCTTAAGAGATCAATCTCCATACTAAGTTGTAATATACATAAATACGAGTTAGGCAAAATCTAAGCTACTAAGGCCAAAATCCTTTGCATTTTCACAGATATAGAACATGGATAGATTTAGGATCCTATACTTGCTAATGTATACACGGCCTTCCTTTTCTTTCTTTAGAGTTCATTATCTCTTCTATGCACTGTTTTCATTTTAACAATTTCAGGTTTCTCCTATGCAAGAGTCTGACAAGGGACTTGACTTTTACCACTCTAAAAGGACTCTTATCTTCCATATCTCTTCTCTGTCCTTTTATATTATAAACTAAAATTTCTGTTGCTTCATTTTGTTATCATTGAAAAATAACTATGAATCATGATTCATATAGCTAGAACAGCTCACCATTGTGTATCATTGATACATAATAACCTATTTATTTGTTTATAATTCACATTTTTTTTTTAATGATCGCTTTTTTTGTAGTTTTGCTTTAACAGGGAATTAAGGTGGGTTGAGGCTAACTGAGTTGCAGTGATTTAAAGAGACTAGATAAGACAACATTTTCTAGGAATTATTTGGTTTATGTAATGAATAGCGAACAGTAAAACAATGTGGTGGTAATACTAAAGTATCCATATGGAAAATAGAGTACTTTTGCAATTTTATAATAAAATGGTTCAAGTAGGCAGGCTTACATGATGCAGTATGCCTGAGGTTTGCATTATTAAACAGGTAGTCTTAGGTTTGACGTTGAACACAAAGGAAATTGCCAGCAAGATAAGAGACATTTAAAGTAGTTGCATGCACTTACAGTCATGGCCGAAATTGTTGGCACCCTTGATATTTCTCCAGGAAATCATGTATTTCTCACGAAACGTATTGCATTAACACATGTTTTGCTATACACATGTTTATTCCCTTTGTGTGTATTGGGACAAAACAAAAAAAGGGAGGAAAGAAAGCAAATTCGACATAATGTCACACAAACCTCCAAAAATGGGCTGGACAAAAGTATTGGCACCCTTTCACAACTGCGGATAAATAAGAATGTTACAAGCATGTGATGCTCCTGTAAACTCACCTGGGGCAAGTAACAGGTGTGGGCAATATAGAAATCACACCTGAAAGCAGATAAAAAGGAGAGACGTTCACTTAACCTTTGCATTGTGTGTCTGTCTGTGCCACACTAAGCATGGACAACAGAAAGAGGAGACGAGAACTGTCTGAGGACCTGAGAACCAAAATTGTGGCAAAATATCAACAATCTCAAGGTTACAAGTCCATCTCCAGAGAACTAGATTTGCCTTTGTCCACAGTGCGCAACATTATCAAGAAGTTTGCAACCCATGGCACTGTAGCTAATCTCCCTGGTCGTGGACGGATGAGGAAAATTGATGAAAGATTGCAACGCAGAATAGTCCGGATGGTGGATAAGCAGCCCCAAACATGTTCCAAAGACATTCAAGCTGTCCTGCAGGCTCAGGGAGCATCAGTGTCAGCGCGAACTATCCGTCGACATTTAAATGAAATGAAACGCTATGGCAGGAGACCCAGGAGGACCCCACTGCTGACACAGAGACATAAAAAAGCAAGACTACAGTTTGCCAAAATGTACTTGAGTAAGCCAAAAGCCTTCTGGGAAAACGTCTTGTGGACAGATGAGACCAAGATAGAGCTTTTCGGTAAAGCACATCATTCTACTGTTTACCGAAAACGGAATGAGGCCTACAAAGAACAAAACACAGTACCTACGGTAAAATATGGTGGAGGTTCAATGATGTTTTGGGGTTGTTTTGCTGCCTCTGGCACTGGGTGCCTTGACTGTGTGCAAGGCATCATGAAATCTGAGGATTACCAAAGGATTTTGGGTCGCACTGTAGGGCCCAGTGTCAGAAAGCTGGGTTTGCGTCCAAGATCCTGGGTCTTCCAGCAGGACAATGACCCCAAACATACGTCAAAAAGCACTCAGAAATGGATGGCAAAGAAGCGCTGGAGAGTTCTGAAGTGGCCAGCAATGAGCCCAGATCTAAATCCCATTGAACACCTGTGGAGAGATCTTAAAATTGCTGTTGGGAAAAGGTGTCCTTCCAATAAGAGAGACCTGGAGCTGTTTGCAAAGGAAGAGTGGTCCAAAATTCCGGGTGAGAGGTGTCAGAAGCTTATTGATGGTTATAGGAAGCGACTGATTTCAGTTATGTTTTCCAAAGGGTGTGCAACCAAATATTAAGTTAAGGGTGCCAATACTTTTGTCCAGCCCATTTTTGGGGTTTTGTGTGACATTATGTCATATTTGCTTTTCTGCCTCTGTTTTATATTTGTTCCAATACATACAAAGGGAATAAACATGTGTATAGCAAAACATGTGTTAATGCAATACCTTTTTTGTGTGAAATACTTGATTTTCAGGAAAAATATCAAGGGTGCCAACAATTTCGGCCATGACTGTACATATACCCAGTGAAGTGAATGGCCTCGGGTGATACACAGAGATTAAACAAATCCTCCTACATAAGTTGTACCTGACTATCCATAGCCTTCTCTTCTCTACATCCGTTCAAAGTGCTGCATTTATAAAGCTTGTCTGAGAGTTCAGAAAAAAGGGGGCAGAGTGCTGAAGTTACACTCTGCAGAGCTCAGTAAGCTCTGATTAGAGGGAAGAGACACCCCAACCCTCCACACAGCTGACAGGAACAGAGCCAAGGCTGTCAATCTGCTGGAGGTCCCTCCCCTGTCACCGTTTTGTCAGGAACACATCGGAAGTAATTCATGCTGATAGCAGAGGAACGAAGAAGCAGACTGAAATGACACTTAGTGTTCCTAATTGAGGCAAGTACACACTAAAGAGAGATATGCTTTGTTCCTTAGAAATGAAACATGAACAAAGCATATCTCTCTTTAGTGTGTACTTGCCTCAATTAGGAACACTAAGTGTAATTTCTGTCTGCTTCTTCGTTCCTCTGCTATCAGCATGAATTACTTCTGATGTGTTCCTGACAAAATGGTGACAGGGGAGGGACCTCCAGCAGATTGACAGCCTTGGCTCTGTTCCTTAGAAATTAAACATGAACAGAGCCAAGGCTGTCAATCTGCTGGAGGTCCCTCCCCTGTCACCATTTTGTCAGGAACACATCAGAAGTAATCATTGCTGATAGCAGAGGAACGAAGAAGCAGACAGAAATTACACTTAGTGTTCCTAATTGAGGCAAGTACACACTAAAGAGAGATATGCTTTGTTCCTTAGAAATGAAACATGAACAAAGCATATCTCTCTTTAGTGTGTACTTGCCTCAATTAGGAACACTAAGTGTAATTTCTGTCTGCTTCTTTGTTCCTCTGCTATCAGCATGAATTACTTCTGATGTGTTCCTGACAAAATGGTGACAGGGGAGGGACCTCCAGCAGATTGACAGCCTTGGCTCTGTTCCTTAGAAATTAAACATGAACAGAGCCAAGGCTGTCAATCTGCTGGAGGTCCCTCCCCTGTCACCATTTTGTCAGGAACACATCAGAAGTAATCATTGCTGATAGCAGAGGAACGAAGAAGCAGACAGAAATTACACTTAGTGTTCCTAATTGAGGCAAGTACACACTAAAGAGAGATATGCTTTGTTCATGTTTCATTTCTAAGGTTTCCAACCACCTTAAAACACAATCATATTTTGAACCCTTCCTTGAATATATAGATTGTTAAGCTATTTTACCTAGAATATGTAAATCAATTTTTATAAATGAAATACCTGTGTCAGCATAATTTGAAATATGTATAGCCTTCTCTTATACTTACGTGCTTAAGTTATTAGCCTTATATATGTGACATGTTTGTTCTGCAAATTCTGGTCTTTGCTAAACTAGTTAATTAGCTTCACAAATTCTAAAGATCTGTTTCCATAGCAAGCCACAGAAGATTACTCACAGCTATATAAGCTGATATTGTGTGTTTTTCATGGCTGCAAGGGGCTTAGCATTCCATGTGTATCTTTGGCTTTTTTCCCTCATATGATACATCAGCAAAGGGGGGTGAACAGTTCAAATTTCACATTTGGGACAATTCCAAAAACAGATTTTCCAGATGTGAAATAACAAGCACATGGTCTGTAATTAGGGGACAGGTACTCTCGAATCTGATGTAGAGAGAACTAGCTGTGTGTCCTAAGGACTGGAAAATCTGTTGCACTCCAGCATTCTCCAAAGACATAACAGGATCAGTTTTTGCTTGTGTTATTGGGGTGTGAAGTTTATTAACCTCACTCTGCCTTTTGTTAATACAGGTTTCAAGAGACCAGTTTTGTTCTTTGTGACATACATTTCTCTTGGGTAAATAGTTGATAAGAGGGATTTAGGAATTGCTGGGTTGTGCTTTAAAACAGTGGTTTATTGCAGGCTGTTAAAGTTTATACCAATATGGAATGTGTGAATATTTCACAAGAGAAAACACATTAGGCTAATAGTTTTATCAGTCAGCAATTTAGGTGCTGACTGACAATTTTTAACTCTTTACTTAAAGCAGTATTCCATTCTAAATTTAACCAGGATTTTTACATGGAGAAGGATGACAACTGGTATAATAAAAGGGTCAAGTCCAGCCAGATGTGAGTTTATGGTTATGGGTAGAACATAGTGGGCTAAGTCAGCCCCTGGCCTCCACTGTGCCTTGAATACACTAACAGGGAGATCCTACTGCCACAGTTCCCTCCTACAGTTGCTTGTCCCATTGCCTGCAATTGCACTTTATTTAATATAGAATTCATTAAAAGATTTACAACTTATGTTTAATTTCTGTAGCTGTTGTATTGACCCAGGCACTCCTGTGCAAATACATCATCAATAAATAGATGAAAGTCCAATTAGTATTAATTTTGAAAATGGCTGCACAAGAGTTAAGAAAAGAAAATGCAGCTCTTACTGCACTACTCAGTTCCGGTTAAAGCGGTAGTAAACTGTGGCACTCAAATTGTGAAAAAAATTTTAGCCATTAAAATTGCTTTTTACATCTTTTTTCCTTATTATGCATCCCCCTCAGTGCTTTCTTACATATTTGTAGCTATTTTGTTTTTCCATGCTTCCTGTCTGAAGCCGACACCATGCTCCTAGAAGCTGAAGCTTCAAAAATGCTTCTAGACTACAATAGTGTTCATGGACACATAGGATAACACTATTTGCTTCTAGGGTCAGAAACAAATGCTCATAAGTAGCTGCTAGGTGCTTATTTTTAAGCTAGTCTGCATGGAGCCTAAAGATTATAGGACCAAAATACTGTATGTCCCAAGATGCTAGGTGTCTTAGATTGGCTGCATATTAACATTTCAAGCCCGCATAACAATAACAAGCTAGAACCTTCTTTCCTCAGGACAAAATTGCTTCCCTAAGGTCCCATCTGCAGACCCTCAAGCCCAAATGGCACCACTCAAGTTGCTTCTGCATTAGAGTTCTTGGCCTGATGGTAGCCTCCTTCAAAACAGTTCTCTTTGACCAATTTCAATTCAGATCTCTTCATCCCAACATGCTCACAACATGGAACAAGCAAATTCAATCATTTGATCTCCCAATGCTTCTGTCCAGCCTGACAAAACTCTCTTGACATGGTGGATTTCCAATCCTGCCCTGGAGTTGGGTAAGTCTATCCTTCACATGCTCTGGAGGATGGAGACAACAGATGACAGCTATACAGGCTGGGACAGATTTTACAACCCCCTGACTATCCAGGGGACATGGCCCCCACAGGAATCAAAGCTTCCTATAAATATTCTGCAACTGAAAGTCATGAATTTATCTCCGCAACACTGGGTATTCCCTTCTGCAAGGTCATCTAGAATACAGTTGGACAATGCCTACATAAAACATCAAAAGAGCACCAAAGGTCAAGCTGCCCTAAAAGAGACAAGACTGACACTGTCCTGGGTGAAAACTCTCGTTCTACATCCACGTCTCTGGAGCACACAATTAGTCAATGGATTTCCTAAGCCACCAACACCTAGACCCAGGGGATTGGTCTTTACTTCCAGAAATCTTTCAAAATATCTGTCAACTGGTGTACAGGATAGGTGAAGAAAGGGTTTTGGTGATTTTCATCACACCGAATAGGCCCGGAAGTGGTCCACAGACATACACAGACTTTGAGTGTATGAGTCATGGCCTCTTCCAAGCAAACCAGACTGGCCCAAGGTGCTGGCTTTATGAGCATGGCTTTTGAAACCCAAGTCCTAAATGATAGGGATATTTCTGACTCTGTTATTCTCACCCTACCCCCAGATAATGCATTTTAATTTTTCTTGCAAGGTAAAACCTGCCCTTCTCTTTCTATTTTGCTACCCACTCAAGTGTTTGCGTACTGTGTTAACACTAGCAAATTTCTACCAAACACGTACCTGAAGTCTATATTTTGAATATTTTGGGAATAACTGGGGATACATGGATTGGATGGGGGTTTGGGGAATGTGAGGTTGTGATTTTGAAGTCTTTATCTGTGTTCTGTTCTGACATTTTATTACACTTTTAAGAAAATGCAGTGTGATGCTACGAAAGAAGCTCAGAAACTATACTGTAAAGCGTTTTGCCACTGGCCAATTTGTATAAAGTTGAGGGCTTTAGCTCTTTTTTTAGAGTAACGTTTCCTATATCCTTTGACTCGATTGTTGCTGCTGCTTTCATCAATCAAGTCTATTACTGGCTGATATAAAAAAACTTTTTTTAAGTTGAAGTTAAACATAATGGGGTGCTCCTGCTGTTTTAGCCAAACGAAATGTAAACGTTTAAAAAAATCAACAACACGTCATACAGTTCTATAATACACATACAGCTTAGATGCAAATCCCAGTCATTTAAAGGATTTATGTTTTTTCCAATTCAAAGTTGCAAACTATGCTCTCCCTGCTGTGAGTTAAGATTTACCTCAGTAGACTTCAGTAAGATTCATTCAGTTTTCTCAAATTTCAAACAACATTCAACCAACTTGTTTGAACCCAGGCAGATTCACCCATCCCTAGCAACTCAATCACCTTAGTCCAGTCACCACAGAATGTATAACTACTACTAGCCATGCCATGATCTGAATTAATGAGAACCTTCACAGAATTAACATAGCATTGCAAGATGAGACATCGTTGTTCGTTGACAATGCAAAACAGCAACCATGTCTATTTCAGGATTTATTTTTCTGTAGAACCAATTTTCATGTTTTAAATTAATCTAGAGCAGAGCTGTGAATAGTTATATTTGAAAAAGAATTTGCTAAACACAGCTGGCATGAATCAACATGCTTATTATACAGTAACTCTCCATTTAATGCTTTCACATATAGACATATTTATTCTAGCACTGTCATGCTGTATGTAAATGTACCATCAAATTTTGACGTTCTGAACTAAACCTTTTCTTTTTTCTTCACTTATAGTGAGAATAAGTTTTGGCATTATTCAGGCTTCACCATACATCTCAATAGAGGCATGATTTACTAATTGTCATATTCTAGTACTATTGTAACATCTTTGGACACCCTATTAAAGAAAATGGAAATGTCTGATGCCTTCTCATATGAAAGCACATCTCACCTATCATAGATCTGTATATTGGTGGCACTAAACTAGCTTTGGCATCACGTTTTCTTCTCACAATGGCCCATAAGCTCATTGGTTTATTGCTAACTAAGGTAATTTTAAAGCTAACACCTGATACATCAGAAAATTATCAATCCATTGCTTTATTGTTGAGGTTTAGGCAATCTAGACTAAAGGCATCTCTGTAACTATAACACACTGGAGTCAGACTGAGTTTGAGAAAAAGTGGTTAAAGTGGGTCTAAAGCTAAAATGTTTTTTTTTTGCCCTCCTGCATTCCCTGCATTAAGGTAAAAACATTTTACAGCTTGCTTTTGCCTCAATCGGTCCAGTGCTATGCAAAGCCACCACTTTTCTCTCCCTCTACTCATAGGGACTGAGGCATCAGTCCCTGAGGCATTGGCTCCTGCTGCTGTAATCAAATGCTGCAAAGAGGGAGCTGGGGGCATGGCCAAGCCGTGATGTGTGTCAATAGTTGCACGTTGCCTGGCTCGAGATCCAGCCGCATGTCTGCCGCTTTAGCAAGCGGATTGCTATGGGGGCAGATGGAGAAGAGGAAGAGCCAAGAGAGCCTGCAAGAAACCCCAGAAAGGGTGGCTCGGGGTGACAGGTAAATATAACATGATTGTTATTTAATTTTTTTTTTAAATTCACTTTAAAAATGCTGTAAGCTGCATATTTTTTCCAGTGTTAAAAATGTTTAGGTAAAAGGAGAAGGAACATTTGGGTGAATGTCATTTTACATGGCAGGGAGGTAAAAAGTGTTAAGTAACTCATCTATTATTTGAGTCATAAAAATCATTCTTTGATGAATATAGATGTAATAATTGACTCTGACGCCATATTCTATACTGTAGAAGAGATTCTTTGTAGGTTTGTCCACATGTATGGAGAAGATACAGGTATGGCCATATCTCTGATGTAGGCTCTTTGACTATTGCTTGTTGCCAGTCATTCTCAGCTTGTATCTGCAATCTTCACCTTGGATATAAAATTCTAAGAGCTTAGGCAGCATGGTTCTTTATGTAATTTGAACATTATTTTGTTTTAGGTATTTTAAGTTGAAGGGTCTGTGTTGTTTTGGCTTTTTAACACTTCCCCCATCTGCCCCTGGGGATGTATAACTGGCATATTTAATAGACATCTTTGCTGAATAACTTCTTGAAAACATATGAAGTGAACTAATAGAATCTTCGACTGGATGGAAAAGGACTGGAACAGGATAGAAAACAGGACTGCATGTTCTGGTGAGCTTGTGAAACACCTGAAAAGTGGCTTTAGTGCAAAACAATGTACAACTAATTGTCAGTATCAGTCTTTAGATTTTTTTAGGCATTTTGACATCTGAATAAATGCAATTTTTTATATAGAAAGCCTGTAAGTGAATGTTTTTCTGAACTGGATGACCCACCTGTGTACAATACCATTCTACTGGGCTCTATCATCCTGGGGATGGTAGTTGTGAGCAGCTTGGGAGTAGCAGAGAAGTGACTGGAGTACAGGAGTACAAATAGGAAACTTCAGGCAATGCTCCCTGGGACAACTTTATTTTTTTTTAAAAAAAGCAAGGGCTCTACATTCTTTACATGGCAGGTCCCCAAATGAATACAAATTATAATGGCATTAGTACCAAAGCAGTATATGTGATATGTAAATTGATAAATACATAGAAGATACAGTAGATAGATAGATAGATAGATAGATAGATAGATAGATAGATAGATAGATAGATAGATAGGGAGATAGATAGATAGGGAGATAGATAGATAGATAGATAGATAGATAGATAGATAGATAGATAGATAGATAGATAGATAGATAGATAGATAGATAGATAGATAGGGAGATAGATAGATAGATAGATAGATAGATAGATAGATAGATAGATAGATAGATAGATAGATAGATAGATAGATAGATAGATAGATATTCTATTGTTTATGTCTGTGACTATATTAATGCCAGAAGTTTATTTCAGTGTACTTCCCAAAAATGATTACATTTCGAGAACTGTAATTCAATCAGTATCCACATAGCTGGTCACATGGAATTAAATTTTAAATGCAATGAAGGGAAACAGTTTCCATTTATTACTACTGTGAGGATTAATTGCAGATGGCAGTTTCAAAATCTGGAATATTTTATTGCTGGCAAATCCAATAATCTGTTCTGAAAGAATAGGCACATATTGTGGTAACTAATACGTGTTCTTTTTGTCCTGTGTTCATCAAATAAATCTTTTATTACTTCTACTGCCTTTGTCTTTTTATTTGTATTCTATAAAAATAATTAAAAAAATACAATTTATTATTTTAAATATGGGGTAGGCACAGAATGTTTCAAGAGATGAATGTGAAAGCAAGGAGCTCTTCCTTTTTCTTCATTAGAAGAATCCATTGTTGTCACATAACATGCAGCCTGACTTTCATCCAAAGACTAAATTCAGTAACATAAATGCAAATAGGTTTCCCATTGGGGGCCCCATTAAGTTTTGGACTTGTAATTATTAAAGGGAAAATATAGTAAGGGACACACTGTATACAAGGGGTATTGAATCAAAATTCATGGAGGTCTAGTCAGTAAAACTTTCCTCCAGCAGAGATCTGAATGTTTGTGTGAAGCATCAGGTCCTTCACATCACAGCCCCCCTCCTCTTATATCACAATCCTATTCTTACTTCACTGTCCTCAGTTTGCACATTATAGTCCCTCCTTTACATATCAGTTCCCCAATTCACATCACAGTCCCCCCCCCCTCAACAGTAGTATTCTGTGACTTCTTCACAGCAGTATCCATTGCTCCCCTTCACACATCACCCCCCCACACACACACACACACACACTCTGCGCCAAGGGCGGACTGACAACTCATGGGGCCCCCGGGCAATAGGGGATCATGGGACCCCTGTGTCCTTGCCCAAACTCAAAAAGTCTATAAAAAAGGTACCAGGGGAATCTCATGGGGCCCCCTACTGAGCCCGGGCCCTTGGGCAGTGCCCGAGTTTCCAAATGGTCAGTCCGCCCCTGCTCTGCACTCTGTATAGGGGGGTGGAGGACCTGGCTCTGAAGGATAGGGGAGCGGGGGATGCTTGATGTGAACAAGGGAGAGCTTTACTATGGACGATGGGGTGAGATTTAAAGGGGTAGAGAACACTACTGTATGAGGGGGGGGGGGGTTATGGCCAGAAAGGGGCAGGGGCGGAGAGTTATACAGTGGAGAGGTGATGGAAAAGGGCAGAGAGAACTAATCTGGGGGGGGGGGGGGCAGTGATGGAAAGGGGCAAAGAGCACTACTGTGGAGGGGTGGGGGGTAATGTGAGGGGGGCAGTGCTGTGGGGGAGTGATCTGAAGGTGGCAGAGGACATTACTGTATGTGCGGGGAGGGTTGAGTTGAAGAGGTGCGAAACAAGACTCTAATGTGGGGGGTGATGTGAGAGGGACAGAGGATACTACTGTGAGGGGGAGTTGATGTGAAAGGGAGCAGAGGACACTGCTGTGAGGGACAGTGCTGTGGGGGGGGGTGATGTGAATGGGGGATAGAAGGTACTACTGTGGGGGGGGGGGGATGATGTGAAAGGGGCAGCACTGTGGGGGGGGGGGATCTGAAGGGGGCACAGATTATTTTTACAAGCGGCTTTATTGACGATATCTCGTTGAATCAGGGATAGATGTGTGTAGGAATGGCAGAGAGCAATAATAAGTGTAACTGTACCAAAGGTTAAACTTTGAAATACTTTTTGACATGATATTCACATTTTTCCAAGTTTCCATAATTGTGGTATGGTAATAAATATAGATATCAGTTACTAGAGGGTGCTGTCACATCAGTACAGGACAGTAGGTTACAACGGTGTAGATGTTGCTTCTTACACTGCCACAACACTTCAGTCAAAAACTGTCATCTGTCATGTACTGTATGTCAGAATAAAGTATGTTAGAACAGATCACCCCCTATACCGCACTTACCAGATCATTCCCATATCATGTTGTATGTTGGAGGTCATAGATCACAGGTATTAGACTGGAAGATGGTCAGTTTTAAATGTGCTTAATATGGTATGGTAGGAGGTCAGGGGTGGTATAGACGTGCACAATCTTGTCAATCCCAGAGGGAAGGTTGTGTAGGTAGTGGATGCTCATTGAATCTTAAGGAGGCCCTGTCACCAAGCATTCATTCAACAATCTCCCCCTAAGAGTATATAGTAGGTATATCAACCATCTTTAAGGCATGTTAGTTATCCCTTTAAAACCTACTTTGTGTAGATACAGTTGCAAGAAAAAGTATGTGAACCCCTTGGGATTACGTGGAGTTTTGCATGAATTGGGCATAAAATGTGCTCTGAACGTCATCTAAGTCACAACAATAGAAGAACACAGTCTGCTGAACATAATACTACACAAACATTAGATGTTGCCATGGTTTAATTGCACATAACATGTAAACATTCACAGTGCAGGGAGGAAAAAGTATGTGAGGCCCTAGCTTAATGACTTCTCCCAGAGCTAATTGGAGCCAGGAGTGAGCCAACCTTGACTCCAATCAGTGTGATGATATTGGATGTGTTGCTGACAGCTGTCCTGCCCTTAAAAAACACACACCTGTTTTGGGTTTACTGGTTTCAAGAAGCACTGTCTGATGTGAACCATGCCTCGCAGAAAAGAGCTCTCAGAAGACCTACGATCAAGAATTGTTGACTTGCATGAAGCTGGAAAGGGTTACAAAAGTATCTCCAAAAGCCATGATGTTCAAGTGTCCACGGTAAGACAGACTGTCTACAAATGGAGAAAGTTTAGCACTGTTGCTACTCTCCCTAGGCTTGGTCGTCCTGTAAAAATGACTGCAAGAGCACAGCGCAGAATGCTGCATGAGGTAAAGAAGAATACCAGAGTGTCAGCTAAAGACCTACAGAAATCTCTGGCACATGCTAACATTTTTGTTGACACATCTACAATAAGGAAAACATTAAAGAAGAATGGAGTACATGGGAGCACACCACGGAGGAAGCCATTGCTGTCCAAAAAGAATATTGCAGCACGTTTGAAGTTTGAAAAGAGCACCTGGATGTTCCACAGCACTACTGGCAAAATATACTGTGGACAGATGAAACCAAGATTGAATTGTTTGGGAAGAACACACAACACTATGTGTGGAGAAAAAAAGGCACAGCATACCAACATCAAAACCTCATCCCCACTGTAAAACATGGCGGAGGGAGCATCATGGTTTGGGGCTGCTTTGCTGCCTCAGGGCCTGGACGGATTGTTGTCATTGATGGGAAAATGAATTCCAGAGTTTATCAAGACATTTTGCAGGAAAATGTACGACCATCTGTCCGCCAACTGAAGCTCTGCAGAGGATGGGTGATGGCAACAGGACAATGACCCAAAGCATACAAGTAATTCAACAAAACAATGGCTGCAACAGCACAGAATACGCCTTCTGGAGTGGCCCAGTCAGAGTCCTGACCTCAACCCGATTGAAATGCTGTGGCATGACCTTAAGAGAGCGATTCACACCAGACATCCCAAGAATATTGCTACACTGAAACAGTTTTGTGAAGAGGAGTGGTCCAAAATTACTCCAGATCGTTGTGCAGGTCTGATCTGTAACTACAGGAAACGTTTGGTTGAGGTTATTGCTGCCAAAGGAGGGTCAACCAGTTATTAAGTCCAAAGGTTCACATACTTTTTCCTCCCTGCACTGTGAATGTTTACATGTTATGTGCAATTAAACCATGGCAGCATCTAATGTTTGTGTAGTATTATGTTCAGCAGACTGTGTTCTTCTATTGTTGTGACTTAGATGACGTTCAGAGCACATTTTATGCCCAATTCATGCAAAACTCCACATAATCCCAAGGGGTTCACATACTTTTTCTTGCAACTGTATCTAAAAGTCCTGTTACTGCTGCTGGGGGCTGATGTACTGACAGTACAGTTACAGTTGTCACTCAAGTGCCCCCAATACAGTATTCCCCTTTGCTTTTCTCCCAGCAGCTCCATAAATGTAGAGGTAAGGGGCTGAATAGCTAAGCCAGGATAGACAAGGAAAGGGCTATGACATGCAAGGAGGGAGATTGATTTGTTAGGTAACTGACTTGTTTTGAAGTAGTCAGATTTACTAGCAGCTTCAAAGGCAGGTAAAAAAACAATTGGAAAAGTAAACATTAAAAATGCCTGATTTTTCTGTGGTGTAAATCATGGACAGGGTCTTTTTACCCAGTCTGCTATTATAAATGTAGCACGATCCTAGATAGGTGCTAGGATTAGTTAGATATAGTGCTGGCTTACTGTGTTCAGTGGTGCTGAGTGTATTTTGTTAGGTAAATTTAGCTTGCCTCACTGTAACTAGTGTGGCTGTAGTTAGTGTGTTAGGCAAATATATCTCTGCTCACTGTGTGCAACGTAGCTTGTTAATTAGATCAGTTCAATGTTCTCAGCTGCTGCTGGTCTGATTGCTCCCTTTGCTTCCAGAGAGTGGTAAAATTCTCTGGAACATAGGTGTGGAGCTATGCAGATGGAAGTATGAATATTTATGCAGCTCTGGCCAATCCCAGGGAGCAGGGCCCTGAAGACTTCTGGGTAACTGCATAAATAATCTGAGAGACTGGGCTTCTAGGTCTCTTCCTGTAGAGGATCAGTCCAGCCTGGAGGGCTAATGCCCTCCTGGGCAACTCTGGCTTGTGCCTGCCTGGATACTGAAGCTACAGAGAGCTGACTGAGGGTTTGTGTGCTGAAGATCTAGTCTGGGATCACAGGAGAAAGATGTCATATGGATGTTGGAAGGAGGCTAACCAACTTTCCCTGGACATTTGTGAGTACAGACTGCTGTGAGAGATCTTAGAGACTTAGATCTTAGAGACTGGGCTGCTGACACCCCTCTTGTACTAGGGAGTCCAGCTGTGTATTGTTTAAAGGGGGCATCGACTGGTGTCCTGAAGATCATAGTCTACCTTGTTATCTGTGAAGGTACTCTGCTCTTGTTTCTCTAAAGAAATATGCTTGTGTGCTTTTACTACTTCTATTACAAAGTCTGTAGTTTGCTATATGCATAGACGTTTGCTTCAGCTCTGCGCTTAACTTTTTCTACTACAAGCCAAGCCTTCAGTTTTCTATATGAAAGGACTTCTGCTTCAGGTTTATAGAAAGGAGATCAGTGTCCTAAACTTGTACATAGTTCCTGTTTTTGGAGTATCCCACTCAATTCCCTAAACCCTATTCAAGTTCTCCAAAAATAAAAACAACAAAAGCAACACCCCTAGACTGCTTATTGAGAAAAATTGTGGCTGAAATCATGTGCCTGGCTCCGGCAATTAACTGGGGAAGAACCCGAGTGTATATCCAGCAGCTCCTATGGCAGTAAGCAGTACATAAGTAGTAGAACAATTGTAATATGTAATATGTAATATTGTAATTATTGTAATAAATTGTAAAATTGTAATATGTTGAGGACAGTAGTAGTTATGGTTAGATACCATGATTTCATGGACCCTGTAATGGATGTAGACAATGCACCTACTGTATTTATGTACTGGACAAAATGCCAACGTAATGTTCTGCCATTTTAGTGTGTACATCCAATGGAAATACGCAATGCACATGATCCACCCTTTGAACATGAATGTACTTATCTGTACATTAATGTCTAAAGGTTGGATTATATTTTTTATTTGCTTTAGAGTATTCGGTTTAAAGAGTACCAATGCATCTTCCAACACTAAATTACCCACACTGATATTCTTGGAATTTTCTTTTCATGCATATATTTTACTAACATGAGAAATCCAGAGTCCAGAAATAGCTAAGATGTGCTGTACTTATTTATAATACAGCTAATAATTCAAAATACGATGTCAGAATATGTCTGGGTAGATTTTTTTTGTGGCTCACACATTTCATGTTCCAGTTTTTTTTCAGTGAATACTCTATAAAGTTTTACATTAGGGAAAATATTAGTGTTAACTTGTTGCCTATTACTTTTGGAGAAATCCATTGGTTTAAAGTTTTTGCTTTCTTTCTTCTCCTAAATATATTATTTTTCTGTGTGGCTGTGAAATGGTATCTGAAGGACATTTAAAGAGGAACATTTTTATATTTTTCATTATTTTAAAGTCATTTTTTTTTTACCTTAAAGTGTTACTAAACCCTTGACCCTGCATCCACTATATCTGGTCTCCCACAGTACACAAAATATGAAAATGCAATTATTTTAGTAAATATAAACTGCTAAATACCTTTTCTCATCAGACGTTAGAGCAGTTATTTGGCTTCTATCAGTGTCCAGCCCAGCACTAGCTAAAGCTTGTAGGAGGAGTTTTATTTCTGCTCTAGGAGGATGCAAACCCCCTGACCTCTTTCTGTTCAGTGTGCATTGGCCCTGTGATGATCACACACACTCTCCCAAGAAAAAAAACTCTAGCAAAGCAACTAGGTGTAGGTCAGCAGCACAAGTTACTTTTAAATCTCAAGGTTTCAGGCTAGGCACACTTGTATGCATAGGTGGATCCAATGCCTGACAGACTTCATGTGGTTTTTGAAGGCTTTTCTTCAAGGCTGCAGAAATATGAAGTCAGTGGGTTAGTGCAGGACAAATATTGCAGGCATGGCATGGACTGAATAAAGCATGCCACTGAGTGATAGTGTGTGCTGATCCATTTAGATCAATATACCATTTCACCCATTAAGTATATGTGATTAGGTATTTATTATTATATGTGTCCCATCCATGAGTTTTCCCTTTACTATCCCCAGAGACACAACATGAAGTAAGTGAATTTTTCCATAAAATGAGGGGGATCCCACCTGTGACAAGCTATCACCAGAACAAGTGTAATCAATGGAAGATTTCCCATCTGCCTTAGTTCTGGTAACAATCATTTTGGACTTTCCTAAATGTATTGCCCCTTGACAATATGCCCCAGAACAAGTAGTGAGGGCAGACCGTTTCTCAACTGAGGTGCCGTTTGCTATAGCGCTGGCTTTGCCCGAGGTGCTGCAAGTATGAGATGCAGTTTGTCCACTTATGTATTGTTATGGTGCAGGTTGGCCAGTCACCAGCTCTATAGCAACCAGTGACACTCTAGGACCAGTACACATGGTGTCATTCATTGCAGAATTAAAGCGGTATTAAACCCAAGAGCAAACACTTTTTATGTTGCAGCTTATGAATTCTTAGATGTGACGAATCTGTTTACTTTTTTAGGCTTTTTGTATTCTATTTTCATGTGGTGATCCAGCCAGTAAGTCTGTTGTTTTTCAAAGAACAAGTTCCCTTCCAGGTATATTCGGTTACAGCGACGAGACAAAGCATTTAACACTGGCAGGGGTGCTTACAAATGTCAGAGTTTATATATTTATATAAAACCATTATTCCAAAAGAGAAAAAAAACTGTTTGCTGTAACTGATTATAAAGTGTTCGCTGGAATGTGGCTTCAATATATTAGTGTATTTAAATCTGCTAGTACATTTAACACTACCCTCCCCCCAGGCTGACAATGCTGTTGACTGCTCTGCCACCTGTGCTCCTTCATCCAGAATTGGGGCACTGTAATACAAGAAGGGTGTTTCTGGCAGAATCACCAGGTGAAAACAAAGGTGAAAAGGGCTTGAAAAGGAAAAATATACAAGAGGTTACTGGCAAGACCACCATTTGAAAAAGCCTAAAAAACATATGCAGAAATCACATCTAGTGATTGCTAAGCTGCAATGTATTACATTTTTTGTTTGGGGTTTAAAACGATACTAAAGGCTTAGTTTTTTTGTCTAAAAATAACAAACATGTCTATACTTACCTGCTCTCTCCAGGGGTTTTGCACAGAGCAGCCCAGATTCTCCTCTTCTGGGGTCCCCTGCAGGCTCTCCTGGCCCCTCCCTGCTGTCGGGTGCCCCCACAGCAAGCAGCTTGCTATGGGGGCACCCACTGCTCTGTGTGTCCATTCACACATGGAGCTGCAGCCTGGCCTGGCCCCCTCTGTCTTCTCATTGGCTCACTGACTCTGACTGACAGTCTCAGCCAATGAGGAGAAGGAGTCCCGGGATAGCCGAGACTCCAGTGTACATCACTGGATCGACAGGGGGCTTAGGTGAGTATTGGGGGGCTTCTACACTGAGAGTTTTTTACCTTCATGTATAGAATGCAGCCTTTACAACCACTTTAATACCACCTTGAGCAGAGTGCAGAAGTGCACCTCTGTCCAGATCTTCTCTGCCTTCCCATCCTCTGCCACGCTACTTGAGCTGTAAAAGTAGTGCTCTGATGGAGGAGCCTTGTAAAGGGGGACTTTCATGTATGGGGGGCTATGATGTAATTGGGGGAGACTGATGTGATGGAAGTACCTATGATGTATTGTGGTGTAGTAACAACTTTGGGAATACCAGGAAAACTCCGGACACGAACTTGAGGAAAACAAACCTTTTATTTACCAGCTGGGACTTAGCCAGGCAGTGTCTGTAAAGCTAAGTGCCTTCAAAAGCTTCTTACATGGTATATATGCCAACAAGTACATCACAATGCATATATTTCCTCTTTCACTTTCTGTACATTCAAAAAACTTTCTAAACTGTGCAAAATATAGCCTTGGATAACAGCTACAGATAAGAATACCAGCTACAAGCTTGAACACATTACTTCACAGGAAATAAGGGAGGGGGGAGCAGTGAGCTGGTGACCTTGCTTTTGCAAATAGAGACTGCTATAAATGTTTAAACTTAAGGGGAACTCTGCAATATCTGGGTGCTGCCACAGTGGGGGCTTATGATGTGATGGGAGGACCTCTGATTTGATGGGTGGCCTCTATTGTGAAGGGACAGACATTGTTGAATGGGGGGCACAGATGTAGGTAATTTCAGCAAGGCAGTTGTCTGCATCATCCAAGAATCAGGTTTCCCATTGATAACTAAAATGTACGTTTTGTACATTTTAGACTAGGGTGTCATGAGATCTTGCAAATTATTAAACGGTGTTATGATTGAAAAAAGTTTGAGGAACGCTGGGTTAGATCTTCCTAACAGGGACAAAGATATCAATAAAAACCTGGCAGAGGTTCAGACTTATCCCTACTCTATCCAAAAGCTAGAAGAAAAGTTTTGGATGGAACTAAAGTTTAATATTCTGTGGTTCTGTCTATGCAAAGAAAAGCAAATGTGTTTGTAAATCACTTTCCATCATCTCCTGATGAATGTTTCTGTTAAGAGCTTTTGCTAGGAGACCCATTAACTTGTTTTATTTACTGACAACCAAATTCTACACTTAACACTCCTAAATTGTAGTTTAAAAGGCTGAGCTCATGCTCATCCAGCTATGAACAGGTGCTAAAAAATGTCCCGAAGCAGTCAGGGTTTGCGGCCCCAAGCAATTTTTTTTAATCTGCCAGTACATGACAGCCTTGTTGGATGGCTCTCTTGAGTCCCTGATGTCAGCACACAAGTATTGATTGTCATCACATCACTCTATTTACAAGTGTATGTAGTTGTGATGAAGTTGGAAAATCATTTTGGGTTGACATATCAAGGTCAGCAATTTTGCAGTTAATACAATGAAACTTTAAAAGAATAGCCAGGAAAGCATCTATTCTTCATATATTATTGTGCAACTTGTGGTGTTCCACTATGAGAAATATTTTATATCATTAAAGCATATATAAATCCCCCTCTCATCCCTATCTCCCCCTAAACCCATATAGGGGGTGTATATAGGGGGTAGAAGGTGGGTTATTATTTGCCCTGAGATGGGTTTTCTTATTAGTCAGATCTTAAAAATCTAACTTAAAGTGTTACTAAACCCAGAACCCTGCAATCACTATATCTGGTCTCCCACAGTACATGGAAATTCAATTATTTTATTAAATATAAACTGCTAAATAAGTTTCTCATTAGCAGTATACAGCAGTCTTGCGACTTCTATCAATGTCCAGCTGAGCACTAGTTAAAGCTTGTAGGAGGAGTTTTCATTCTCTTTTGAGGCTGCATAACCCCTGACCCTCTGTCTGGGCAGCAGTGATTGTCCATGTGCTGATCACATGCACCTTCTCTAGCAATATACCCCAAACAGGGCATGTGCAGACTTGTCACTGCTGCATGGCAGATGGATTGGGGACAGTAGAAGAAGGGGAGGATCAGAGAAGACAGCATCACCCTCTCTAGCAATACACACCAAAAATGTGCAGACTTGTCACTGCTGCTCTAACTATGACAGATGGATTGGGGAGAGTAGAAGAAGGGGAGGATCAGAGAAGACAGCATCAAACAGCCTTTTTACACAATGCAGACAATTTACTCGTTAGGTTCCACAGTTAGCATAACAAGCATGCTTTACTGCATATACAGACTGCTTTTATTGTTGTAGGTTTTAGTAACTTTTTAAAACATAAATATATCTATCTGATTAATTGGATATTGTAAAGCAGAATTATATAGCTAATAACTTTACAAGCCTTATTTATTTCACCCCTTTCTGCTGCTATCCCTACAATAACATTCTCTAGCATGTTGCCTTGTGTAGAGGATACAGTACTAAATGTACTCAAGCAGAGCTAACAGCTGGCAGCCATGTTGGTCATTGGTTCTGTGACAGCGCTGTATTTGACAATGTCCTGTCAGATACGGCAGTTGTAAACCAATCAGCCTGGTTCCTGGTCATGTGACTACTGTATTACATCATAGTATCTTTGAAAAGCAAGCTAGCGCTGGCCAGCTGAACTGTCATTCTACCTCTCACAGTGAGGGCCACTTTGACAGAAGCACTGAGCTGGCCATGGCTACTAAATTAAATTCAACTTGTATAAATGAAGAATTAAGTCATTTTTAAAAAGGTTCAAAAATAATTATAGGCTGTTGAAGTGAAAAATGCATTTTTTTTTTCAAAATTGTGATCATCTGTCTGCTTATAGGGAAAAATATGTGAAGAATATTTATGAAAATGGTGTACCTAATAAAAACCTCCTTATAAAATCTCAGACATTTGAATTTAATGCTGTATGGACTTCTTGTGCCCAGTACAGTGGGGGCACATGCTCCTTGTTAAGATTTGAGCAGAAGATAACAGGTGTGATTGGAGGCCACTTGGATGCCAACATCCCAAAAATAGTATATCCGACAAATTTTATCCCAGTACCAAATTTGATACAAAAGCAGAAATGATATATGAAAACAGTTTATTATGTCTTTATTACAGAACGTAAAACTAATTCTCAAAAACATACACTATTGGCTTACACCACAGAGGAACAAAGCCACATATACAGATCTAATAAGCTGAAGTGTAATAGTTTGTTGGAGAGGCTACTAATGCCTTTTGAGTATCACTTGGGGGGTCTAATAGAGGCAGCAGTCTAGGTGAATACATACACGGTAACGTCAGTTAACATTCTAGTCTGCTTCTTGCGTTATCTGTGATTTTTTTAGCTCCAAGTTGAGACATTTTGTCCTGTTGCTGGGATTGAACTTGGGTTCTTCTGTCTTTGGGCTGCAAGTCTGTTTGCTGTGCCACTGGGGAATCTGGGTCTTGTAGTATACACCTTAGATAGTACCTCTGCTCCTAATACTCTAGCCTCACCTGTCTTCCATTTCCAATCAGTCCGCAATCAGATCAACTTAAATTGCAGGACTTTCTGTGGACCGTTAGTTGGATCTGTTTCCCGGGGTGTGTGCTATAATGCTGAACTTCTGGACTTTGGCCTTTGCCTGATTCCTGGATTACTCTCTTTGCCTGACAATTGTACATTATACTGCTGAGCTACTGAACTTTTGGATTTTGACCTTTGCCTGATTCCTGGATTACTATCTTTGTCTGACAATTCTACATTACTCTGCCAGTCTGTGTATTGTTGTGGAATTTCAGTCAAACCACACTCTAACGGTGAACAAAAGAAGTGTTTATTCACATCATACGCATGCATGGACCAATCCAAGGGAGGACTGGCAAACAGTTGCTATTTTACAACGGTTATTTATACTGTGTAGGAGGCACAAATGTGGTTGGTCAACATTGTTAGATGCTAACAGCTTGTCACCATATCTACTGTGGAATAAATGACTAAGTATGACATGTCACATTATAACTAGACAACATATAAGGTCCAGGGCAACCTTTGACATATGTTCCCAAATAGTCATGTCATAAAACATTCTTAGCTTGCTTGTTTTAGCTACTTAGAAAAGTTCTGAGGTGTTCACGACTTAGGGGCATGGTTGCCTGCATCCTATCTGGTCAGGGCCGTCTTTAAAATTGATTGGACCCTGGGAAAACATTTTTTGGGGGTCCCACTAGCCGCCACCCCCCCCCCCCCCCACTCTGAAACATACAATAACAGCTAGACTCAAAATTAGTTTACTGCTGCAGAACAGGCAGCAATTGGTTCCTAGAGGTTATAGCATGCATTACAGCTCACTCATCAGTTGCTAGAGCTTACAACACATCATTTCTGCTTGGTTGTTAGAAGTTAATGCACTTTATTACTGCTCACTGATTAATTGCTAGAGGGTACTGCACATCTTTACTGCTCACCCATTGGTTCTTAGTGGTTACCGCACATCATTACCACTCAAAGATTGGCATCATTACTGCGAACTGATTGATTGCTAGAGGTTACTGCACATCATTAGAGCTCACTGATTGGTTGCTAGAGGTTACAGCACACAATCACCTCCCTTCCTGCACACCACAGACTGCAGAGGGGACAAGACCCACCAAAAGACAGAAAATTCTAGAAATTGTTATTAGCAATGAGCATAACAGAGAACACACAGCTATGAAGGTTGACTGAGTGCAGGTAGGAACAGAGCCCAATGTGAGCAGCATCACCAAGCATGGGCTGCCAGGGTATTTAAAGAGTGCAGGGTTGAATGGGGCACTATGTACAGATGGCAGGGTTGAGGGTGCACTTTGTACAAAGTTTAGGGTTGAGGGGTGCGCTGTGTACAGAGTTCAGTGTTGCACTGTATGCAGTGCTGGATTGAGGGGTGTGCTATGTATGCAGTGCAGGGTTGAGTGGTGCACTGTGTACAAAGTGCAGGATTGAGGGGTGTGTTATGTATGAAGTGCAGGGTTGAGGGGTGCACTATGTACGGAGTGCAGGGTTGATCGGTGCTCTGTGTACGGAGTGCAGGGTTGAGGGGTGCACTGTGTATGGAGTGCAGGGTTGAGGGGTGCTCTATGTACGGAGCGCAGGGTTGAGGGGTGCACTGTGTACGGAGTTTGGGTTACACTGTGTATGGAGTGCAGGATTGATGGGTGTGCTGTGTACAGAGTGCAGGGTTGAGGGGTGTGCTGTATACAGAGTGCAGGGTTGAGGGGTGTACTATGTACAGAGTGCAGGGTTGAGGGATGAGCTATGTATGGAGTGCAGGGTTGATCGGTGCTCTGTGTACGGAGTGCAGGGTTGAGGGGTGCACTGTGTATGGAGTGCAGGGTTGAGGGTGCTCTATGTACGGAGTGCAGGGTTGAGGGGTGGTACTGTGTATGGAATTCGGGTTACACTGTGTATGGAGTGCAGGGTTGAGGGGTGTACTATGTACGGAGTGCAGGGTTGAGGGATGAGCTATGTATGGAGTGCAGGGTTGATCGGTGCTCTGTGTACGGAGTGCAGGGTTGAGGGGTGCACTGTGTATGGAGTGCAGGGTTGAGGGGTGCTCTATGTACGGAGTGCAGGGTTGAGGGGTGCACTGTGTATGGAATTCGGGTGACACTGTGTATGGAGTGCAGGGTTGAGAGGTGCACTGTGTATGGAGTGCAGGGCGGAGGGGTGCTCTATGTACGGAGTGCAGGGTTGAGGGGTGCACTGTGTATGGAATTCGGGTTACACTGTGTATGGAGTGCAGGGTTGAGGGGTGTACTATGTACGGAGTGCAGGGTTGAGGGATGAGCTATGTATGGAGTGCAGGGTTGATCGGTGCTCTGTGTACGGAGTGCAGGGTTGAGGGGTGCACTGTGTATGGAGTGCAGGGTTGAGGGGTGCTCTATGTACGGAGTGCAGGGTTGAGGGGTGCACTGTGTATGGAATTCGGGTTACACTGTGTATGGAGTGCAGGGTTGAGAGGTGCACTGTGTATGGAGTGCAGGGTGGAGGGGTGCTCTGTGTACGGAGTGCAGGGTTGAGGGGTGCACTGTGTATGGAATTCGGGTTACACTGTGTATGGAGTGCAGGGTTGAGGGGTGTGCTGTGTATGGAGTGCAGGGTTGAGGGGTGTGCCGTGTACATCCAAGTCCCCCCCCACACACATGCACACACAAGTATAAAGCTCTCTCCCTAACAGATTTCATTTCAGAGCTCACCCATTGAAAACACAAACACATACACACACACAGAAACACACACACACTCAGAAACATATGTATACACACACATACACACTCACACACACTCCGAAACACACATACACACACACATACACAGAAACACACACACACAAACAGACACACACAGGCACACACTCAGAAACACAGGCACACACACACACAGGCACACACGCACACACACAAACACACTCAGAAACACACACACACATACACTCACATACACACACAATTTTCACAGTAGGGCTGCAGAGGAATACTTAGTGTGTCTGTACAGGCTGCCGGTGAGGAGGAGCTTTTGCCTGTGTGAATTCCCTGCCCCCTCCCTCCTCTGCTCTCCTATAGAGATTGATGTGTAGAGCAGGGAGGATTGTGAGAGGCCACCAGGAGAGGAATGCTGTCACTTGTAAATACAGAAACAGTGCTGATTTGCATGCTCATGAGAGAAATAAGTATTTGATCCCCTATCATTCAGCAGGATTTCTGGCTACCAGGTGTCTTTCATACAGGTAACAAGCTGAGATTAGAATCAGTCTCTTAAAGGGATTGCTGCTAATCTCATTTTGTTACCTGTATAAAAGACACCTTTCCACAGGAGCAATCAAACAATCAGATTCCAAACTCTCCACCATGGCAAAGACTAAAGAGCTGTCTAAGGATGACAGGGACAAAATTGTAGACCTACACAAGGCTAGACTGGGCTACAAAACTATCACCAAGCAGCTTGGTGAGAAGGTGACAACAGTTGGTGCAATCATTCACGAATGGAAGAAACACAAAACAACTGTAAGTCTCCCTAGGTCTAGTGCACCATGCAAGATCTCACCTCGTGGAGTGTCAATGATCATGAGAACCGTGAGGAATCATCCCAGAACTACACGTGAGGATCTAGTCAATGATCTCCAGGCAGCTGGGACCACAGTCACCGAGAAAACGATTGGTAACACACTATGCCGACAAGGATTGAAATCCTGCAGTGCCCGCAAGGTCCTTCTGCTCAAGAAAGCACATGTCTAGGCCCATCTGAAGTTTGCCACTGAACATCTGAATGATGCAGAGGAGGACTGGTTGAAAGTGTTGTAGTCAGATGAGACCAAAATCGAGCTCTTTGGCATCAACTCAACTCGCCGTGTTTGGAGGAGAAGGAATGCTGCCTATGACCCCAAGAACACCATCCCAACTGTCAAACATGGTGGTGGAAACATTCTGTTTTGGGGGTGTTTTTCTGCTAAGGGGACAGGACAACTGCACTGGGATGATGGACGGGGCAATGTACCGTCAAATCTTGGGTGAGAACCTTCTTCCCTCAGCCAGGACATCGAAAATGGGTCGTAGATGCGTGTTTCAGCATGATAATGACCCAAAACATACGGCCAAGGTAACAAAGGAGTTTCTCAAGAATAAGCACATTTAGGTCCTTGAGTGGCCTAGCCAGTCTCCAGACCTTAATCCGAATGCAAATCTGTGGAGGGAGCTGAAAGTTCGCGTTGCCAAACGTTAGCCACCAAACCTTAATGACTTGGAGAGGATCTGCCAAGAGTGGGCCAAAATCCCTCCTGAGATGTGTGCAAACCTGGTGGCCAACTACAGGAAACGTCTGGCCTCTGTGATTGCCAACAAGGGATTTGCCACCAAGTACTAAGTCATGTTTTGTGAAGGGGATCAAATACTTATTTCCTTCATGAACATGCAAATCAGTGCATAATTTGTTAGACATGCATTTCTTTTGTTGCTATTCTTTCTCTCAGTGTTACAATACACCTACCTTTCGATATTTAGACTGATCACTTCTTTGTGAGTGGGCAAACATTCAAAATCAGCAAGGGATCTAATACTTCCTTCCTTCACTGTATTGTTTCCAGTGGAAAACATTTCTATGTTGCTTGTGCATATTCCTGTTTTAGGTGTGTGCATATGCTTATCCTACAATTATATATATATTATAAGAAAATCTTCATAGGTCTGCCTGTAAATAATTCCACAAAAAGGTAGGCAGGGCAGGGGGTACGTGGCTAAACCTATGGTATATGAGCTCTATCCACCTATAACCATATACTCTTTCTTCAGAGACAATCCTTAGCTATGAAATGCCAATTTAATTGCCAAGTAATTTTAGATCTAAACCATATTTGTCTATTGCTTGAAGTCATGACTTGTATCTAATACTCTTTACTCACATTAATGAACATAAACTAATAATGTATGTGTTTTGGCATTTAGGGTAGTTCCAAAGGTAATCTGCTTTGATGTTGTTTTTTTCCTGTAAAATGAAGGATTAAAGGGATCAGTAATGATCTGCAATGTCAAGCTAGTGATTGTGGGTAGGCTGAATTCTCATTTGCAGGCAGATGCGTTTTTTTCAGAGTAAACCTAATACTTTGGTGGGTTAAATTTAGAATTGTAACAATATAGTGAAGTCTTGAATCTTGTATGATTGATATATATATATATATTTATTGAAGGCTGACATCATCATGAAGATGGTGAGGTCCTGTCCACAACCCAGAGCACTGGAGGGAAGAGATGATCAGTGGCACCCAAAGCCTGCTGAAGTGCGGAATACGGTGTGACCTTATTTTTTGCAGCACAGTGACTTAGTGGTTAGCACTTCTAGTTTGCAGCACTGGGGTCATCAGTTCGTATACTTCCCAGGACACTTGTAGACAAGTAATTTGAAAGGTACACTCTACAGTTTCCTAGTATATGCAGGACTGGTATGAAATTCAGCTTCCCCCACATAAGCTATTTCTATACTGAGCCTATGCTGCAGGACTGTCTAAGGCAGGGCCCAGTCATTTTTGTGGGGTCCTGTCACGGATCCACCCACACACCACCCCACCCTTCCACTGTCCACACACCCCCTGCACCAGACACACCACAAAAGGTAGCCTGCCACCACCCAACAGCTTATCCACAGAACGGTCTGCTGGGACACCCCACACACACAGATCTCAGTCTGGCCGATCTGTTACCTTTTACAATCTGCACGCAATCTGCTCACACACAGTGCAATTGCATACAGATTGGCAATGAGCTTGACCGAGTGTTTAAAGGCACTAAAATACAATACAATCTAATCTAGTCCAATCTAATCTGCCCAATCTAATCTTTCCGATGATATGAGCACATGCTTAAATACACAGAAGTTACTAATTAATTTTAAGATTTAATTTCTCGAAAGTGGGCAGTGCATAAAATATGTACAAAATATAAAAAGTTACAGGAATACAAAAAATACAAGAAGACACACAAATGACTAATTACTATAAAATAAAAGGGAATAAAAGACAGAAATTTTACCAGTATTTACCCTGCGACTGGAGCAAGTCAGAGAATCAGCAATCCGTTGGTCGATCGAATCAGCTTCGCACGAATCGCAAACATCCCAGTGTCCAGGTACCCCATTTATGGGATATGGACGTAGGTGGGACATTAGTCCATGGCCAATTGACCATGGGGGGGGGGTGTTCCTGTACCTGCCCACAGGATGTTCTGGGTGTGCCCAAGTTCAATCGGGCCAAGACCGGCTTGAAACACCAAGTCGGGGATTGGATTTCCAACACCAGCGCATCAGTCTGATCACGACAGTACCAAACACCATTTGACTGTCGCCATCCAGCGCCACCTAACCATTTCCTGCATTTTCCTGGCCTTCTGCCTACCCCACAAATATGATTTTTAGTGCCGATGTGGCCTACAGAATGCCCTACAAGAAGGGAGCATGCTCATCTCTCTGCAACTAATATTTTAGCTTTTATGAGAGATTAAACATACCCCTTTTGATGTATGGATGAAGCCGGAATGTCTGGGGGGCCACTTCCTTTAAACTGGTTTCACCAGAAGGTGACAACCTTATTTACACAAAAGGTGTCACATCCCAGAAGGCAGGCTTTTCAGCCTAATTCATGCTAATTGTACCTCATTTCCCCAATGACAAGGACTGAATACACATCCTTAATGACAATGGAATGTTCCTACAAAATATACATTTGGGGCCGCTTCCTTTAAACTGGTTTCAGAAGGTCACAACCTTATTAACACAAAAGGTATCACATCCCAGAAGCCCTGCTTTTCAGTCTAATTGATGCTAATTGTACCTCATTTCATCCTTAATGACAATGGAATGTCCCTATAGAATATACATCCTTAATGACAATAGAATGTCCCTCCAGTTACGATTACATATTGCTACTGATCACATCCTATCTACTCAAATCTGTACATTTATGTCACATGCAGGTTACATAATTTACATGTATGTTACAGGTCCAAAGCAGCTGCCCCGTATTTGCCAATAGTACTGGTTTTCTGTACATTCCCTTGTCCCTTAAAATCTTTCTCCTGTGCTGTGTCCGGATATCTTAGTGTGAAGTGCTGTCACTTATACTGCCCAGCTCTGCCCTATTGTAGTGTACAGATGACCCAGATCATGTCAGCATTCACATGTAAATAACTGGCATTTATTTGTAAATAGTGGTTGCATTCATATGTAAATAGCAGAGGCATTCATATGTATATTATGCCTCCTTGAGGTTCCAATCACCATCACCTCTGCTGAATACTGCCCACTGGAGAAGTAAACGGGCATACTTGAAAGTCCTGGCTGCAACTGTGAGTCTACCATCAGCCTGTTCTGCAAAGGTAAGCAAAGTGGTGCAGGTGGGGTGTGCAGAGTTATGCAGAGAATGAGTTACAGTTTTGGGTGCACAGATGAGCAAGGAGGGGATGTACAGAAGTGGGGAAGGTGGGTGCATAGATGAGCAGAGCAGGCATATAGAGTTCGGAGGGGGTGCTGGAGTGGAGATGTTGGGGGAGGTTTGGGTTGCAGATTATCAATCCATGACCCATAATGATGTGCTGTAACCTCTAGCAATCAGTCAGTAAGCTGTAATGATGTGCAGTAACCTCTAGCGACCAATCAGTGAGCAGTAATGATGTGCAGTAACCTCTAGCAACTAATCAGTGAGCCATAGTGTGTGCTGAAACCTCTAGCAACCAGTCGGCGACCAGTAATGATATTGTCACGTACCTGGATATTGAGTCTGACGTGAAGAGGCAGGCTTCCCATACAACTCCGGCTCAAGGACTGCTGATGGTGAGACAGCGGTCGCAGGAGCACGGTGGGGTATGAGTGCCTGAGATCAGTCCAGTAATAGCAGGTGAGCTGATGACTTACAGACAAGGAGCAGGGTTCTGATGTAGCCGTGCGGGATGGATGGATACTCGAGTGCAGCGTGCTGAGGATGCAGGGTCAGACGAGCCAGGTTCGGTATCGGTCAGGCAGATCAGGCTTACAGCGGCAGGAGGAAGAGTAGTCAGGTCACAGGCCAGGTCAGCAATCAATCAGACAGGAGCAGAGACAGAAGAATAATCCAAGACAAGCCAGAGGTCAGAGCAGGAAGCAATCAAGCGGAGATCAGAAACAGGCTGGTTCGGTATCAGGAGTCAATCACAGGAATCATGGAACACGAGCAGGGAAAAGACCATACGGCAATGCAGCCAGTTTGAATAGACCTTTTGGCGCCAGCATTAGTGACTTAGTGACAGGAGTGCACCCACATGTGCGAGTGCGCATGCGCGCCGATGTCCTAGCACCTGCACATCTGCTTGACTGGTAAGGACACATGCGCCTATTTGTGCGCCGCGGAACTTCACCTGCACTATGGGCAAGCCTTCCCTGACATTGCCCCCTCCCTATGGGCAGCTTCTGGATGCCCAATTGGCTCCTTCTTTGTGGGTGATTGAGAAAGAACTCACGGATTAAATTCGTAGCATGCACATTCTGTGCAGGTTCCCATGAATTTTCCTCTGGCCCATACCCCTTCCATTTAATTAGGTATTGCGTCTGGCCTCTCCTTTTCCTACAGTCCACAACAGCCTCGACTTCAAATTCCTCCTCTCCATCCACAATTATAGGCTCAGGAGGCCTTGACCTTCGATCAGAAAAGGGGTCTGGTACTGCAAGTTTTAGTAATGACACATGGAAAACTGGGTGAACCTTAAGGGATTCCGGTAATGTAATTCGTAAGCAACATCATTAATTTTATGTCTTACCAGAAATGTTCCCACAAACTTAGGTTCCAGCTTCCTTGAAGGACACGCCATCTTCAGGTTGGTTGTGGCAAGCCAGACCTGGTCTCCTGGGTGCAGGATCAGTTCTCCCCTTCTCCTTCTATCAAAGGCCCTCTTGTTGTCCTCCTGGGCTTTTGTGACAGTCTCCTGTTACAATTTGTTATTAGTAGAAAAAAAACTTAGTATGTCTTGAGCAGCAGGGACAGAGGTTTTTGGGACAAGATCAGGCAGAAAGGTAGGGTGAAACCCATAATTAATTATCAAAAAATGGGGATTGTTTGGTGGCAGCATGATTGGAGTTATTATATGCAAACTCCGCCAATGGCAGGAGCGATACCCAATCATCTTGGACAAATGAAGTGTAACACCGGATGTACTGCTCCAGGGTCTGATTAGTCCATTCAGTTTGTCCATTGGTTTGTGGGTGATAGGCCGAAGAAAAAGACAGTTCGATTTTCAAGGTTTACACAGTTCCCTCCAGAATCTTGATGTGAACTGCACCCCTCAATCTGAAACAATATTTACGGGAATTCCATGAAGCCTGACAATTTCTTTAATAAAGACCCAAGCAGTTTCAAAAGCAGAGGGTGTATTTTTCAGGGGCAAAAAATGGGCCATCTTAGATAGTCGATCTACTACTCAAAGATGGCGGTAAATCCTTCTGAAGGTGGAAGTTCAACTATAAAATCCATTGATATCATCTGGTCTGTCAGGTACAGGCAGAGGTCTGAGCAATCCCCAGGCTTCATTTCGGGTACCCTTATTTCGGGTACAGATGATGCATGCGTTTACATAAGCCTTACAGTCCTTTCCGATATCCGGCCACCAGAATGTGTGTTGTGCCAGCTCTATTGTTTTGGCGACCCCAAAGTGGCCCGCTAAAGGATGGTCATGGCAATATCCAAGGACATCTCCTTGGGTACCACAATTTGCTCACCTTTCCATAGCAGTCCATCCTTGCTTTGTACTGTAACTCTGGGTGGGCTGGATGCTCCTGCCGAAGCATGCTGTAATTGGGATAATAGACTGGTCTGTAGTAACAGGAAATTCCCTGTCGGCAAAATGGTGTCTGGTATTGGGGTATCTTTTGGATCCTCGAACATGCGTGATAATGCATTGGGTTTGGTGTTCTTGGATCCAGGCCTATAGGTAATGTGAAAAGTAAATCTTGAGAAGAATAATGCCCATCGGGCCTGACGTGGTTTAAGGCGTATAGCAGTCCTTAAGTACTCAAGATTCTTGTGGTCGGTATATATTTAAATTGGGTGTGTGGCTCCTTCTAGCAGGTATCTCCATTCCTCCAGAGCTACTTTAATTGCCAGAAGCTCCCGGTCCCCTACATCATAGTTCTTTTCATCTGGAGAGAGCTTCCTTGAGAAAAATGCTACTGGATGCATTAATTCCTTGAGTCCTTTCCTTTGGGAAAGGACTGCCCCAACTGCGTTTTCCGATGCGTCTACTTCTAGGATATAAGGCAGTGTGGAGTCTGGATGGCTCAGAATAGGGGTAGCTATGAATAGTTCCTTCAGGGCTTCGAAGGCGGCCTGTGCTTCTGGAGTCCAGTGGAAGCGAACTCCCAGACTGGTGAACGGGGTAATTGGTCAGATTAGGGCTGAGAAGTTTTTAATGAATTTCCGGTAGAAATTGGCGAAGCCTACAAATCGTTGGATACCTTTTTTATCTGAGGCGACTGGCCAGTCCAAGATAGCTGAGACTTTCTGCAGATCCATTTTAATTCCATCTGTGGAAATGTTTAGCCCAAGAAATGGAATACTCTGGTGCTCGAATTTGCATTTCTCGGCCCTGGCATAAAGTCTGTGCTGACGAAGTCGTCCTAAGACATTTTTAACATGCTCTCGATGGATCTCCAAGGTTGAGGAAAATATTAGAATGTCATCTAGATAGACTATGACAAAGACGTCAAGGTAGTCTCTGAAGATGTCATTGATAAAATGTTGGAAGGTAGCAGGTGCTTTGCACAATCCGAAGGGCATGACCAAATACTCAAAATGGCCGAATCGAGTACGAAAAGCAGTCTTCCATTCGTCCCCCTCCAGGATACGGACTAAGTTATAGGCTCCCCTTAGATCTAATTTTGTAAAGATGACTGCAGTTTTAAGTCTTTGGAAGAGTTCAGGAACCAAGGGAAGGGGGTAACGATTCTTTACTGTAATTTTGTTTAGTTCCCGAAAATCCACACAAGGCCGTAGGGAGTTGTCCTTTTCCACAAAGAATATCCCTGCTCCTGCTGGAGATGTGGAAGGGCGAATGAATCCCTTTTGAAGGTTTTCTTCAATATATTCCTTTATTACCCCTAATTCCCGTTCAGATAGGGGGAAAATGCGCCCAAAGGACATTTCAGATCCTGGAAGCAGATCGATCGGGCAAATGTAAGGTTGGTGAGGAGGAAGGTTACTGCTCCTCGCTTGCTAAAGACATCCAGGTATCCATGGTAGGCTTGTGAGACTATTTGGGCAAGTTCGATATCCGAGTCTATGCACAGTAGCGTAGAGGTGGATGGAGGTGCTATGGACAGGCAATGTTTCTTGCAATATGGGGATGAAAACTGGATTTTCTCGATCTTCCAATCAATCTGTGGGTTATGGGCCTGTAGCCATGGTAGGCCCAAGATGACAGGAAGACAGGAAACAAGGGAGAGGCGATCGCGTCTAGGCGTAATACTGTAGTTCCTGATGGTGAGTAGTGATGGTAGTCAGTAGTGGTGGGGTCTCTTTATTTACTAGCCCAGATTTGATGCAGGACCCATCAGCTAAAAATATATTAAGTCCTTGCTCCTTTAGCTGCAGAGGGATGTGTTGCTGGGCTGCAAAGGATAGTTCGATGAAGCAGCTACAGGCCCCAGAATCAATAATTGCGGTTCTTCTGGGAAGCTGGAAGGAAATAGGAACAGCCATATGAGTTGAGCTGGCAGGTAATGATGAATGGTTAGCTGAAGACAAGGAGATGCACTTGCGTAGCTTGGCCGGGCAGGAGCGCACATAATGGCCAGCTTCTCCATAGTACAGGCAGAGATTATTTACTCAGCGGCGTTAGTGTTCCTCAGGAGTTAGCGACTGACGAATCAGACCAAGCTACATAGGTTCGGGTGTCTCTGATGTCCCAGGATCAGAATTTCTGGGTAATGTACTGGGCTGGACCGGAACTGTGGGTAGCATTCATGTAGGCCTAGTAACCTGGGTTGACCTCTCTAACCTGCGTTCACGTAGGCGACAGTCAATCTGAATGGATAAAGTGATAAGTCCCACAGAGAAATGGGTATGCAAACTCGGGCAAGTTCGTCCTTGAGGACCTCAGTAAGACCCAGGCGGAAATGATGCAGGGCAGCATCATTCCAATTAGTGTCTGAACTCCAACATCTAAAGTCCATGACATAGTCCTCGGCTGCTCGGCGACCCTGTTGGAGTGCATGTAAGGCTGCTTCTGCTGTGGTGGTCCGCTGTGGATCGTCATACAGCTGGGCCATTGAGTCAAAGAAAGCAGTCATAGCATTCAGATGTGCGTGACGCCTTTCTAGCAGATGATGGGCCCAAGCTTGTGGCTCACCTTGGAGCAGAGAGATAATGAACCCCACCTTAACATTTTCCGTGGAGAAGGTTCTTGGCTGGAGGTTGAAATAGAGCTGGCATGCGTTGCGGAAAGCTCTAAATTTGCTTCGGTCTCTAGCGAACCACTCAGGAGTGGGTACATGGGGTTCAGGAGGTGGCATCATGCCAACAGAATTAGTGAGAGTTTGTGTGGGAGCCCCAGCTGTGGTTGGGACAGAGGGAGCTGCAGACACAGGAGCAGGTGTAGCCAGGGTCTGCATGCGTTCCTCCAGGTGCACATATCCATCCTGCAAAGTTTTGACTGCTTGGGTCAGTGCTGTCAGATGTTGGCATATTTCATCCAGAGGCGAAGGTCCTCTTCCTGGCTCAGACATGGCCGTATGGTACTGTCACGTACCTGGATAGGGAGCCTGACGTGAAGAGGCAGGCTTCCCGTACAACTCCAGCTCAAGAATTGCTGATGGTGAGACAGCGGTCGCAGGGGCACGGTGGGGTATGAGTGCCTGAGATCAGTCCAGTAATAGCAGGTGAGCTGATGACTTGCAGGCAAGGAGCAGGGTTCTGATGTAGCCATGCGGGATGGATGGAAACTCGAGCGCAGCAATCTGAGGATGCAGGGTCAGACAAGCCGGGTTCGCTATCGGTCAGACAGATCATGCTTACAGCGGCAGGAGGAAGAGTAGTCAGGTCACAGGCCAGGTCAGCAATGGAAGATCAATCAGACAGGAGCAGAGACAAGAATAATCCAAGACAAGCCAGAGGTCAGGGCAGGAAGCAATCAAGTGGAGATCAGGAACAGGCTGGTTCGGTATCAGGAGTCAATCACAGGAATCAGGGAACAGATATGCTGTAGCCTCTAGCCTCTGTAGCCTCTAGCAACTAATCAATGAGCTGTAATGATATGATGTAACCTCTGGCAACCAATCAGTGAGCAGTAATGTTGTACAGTAACCTCTAGCAACCAGTCAGTGAGCAGTAATGATGTGCAGTAACCTCTAGCAACTAATCAGTGAGCCATAGTGTGTGCTGTAACCTCTAGCAACCAGTCGGCGACCAGTAATGATATGCCATAACCTCTAACAACTAATCAATAAACTGTAATGATATGCTGTAACCTCTGGCAACCAGTTGTAGTCCCTGCCTGATCTGCTGTAATAAACTGATTCTGAGTCTTGCTGCTCAAAGATGGTGGAGAGCGAAATTGCATGGGGGGGCAAGAAAATGTTTGTCCAGGGTCCAATCAATAATAAAGATGGCGCTGCTTTGCTGCATGCTAAAAGAGAGGGACTTCTCCTTTATGGTCAGTCAAATTAGCTGTTAGAAAAAATTGGTATTAATGTGGAGAAAAACCTAGATTGTAAGCTCCGAGGAGCAGGGCCCTCCTATACCTCTTGTATTGAACTGTACTGTTGCTGTATTGTCTCCTGTTTTATTGTCCCTTTTTGGTTAAGGACTGAACCCACACTGTCTCTCTGGGCCCCATAGCAGATGCATTGACTGCTGTGGCTTCTTTTATGGTTCTCCATGGAAGAGATAAGGAGCCTGATAAGGAATTTATTGGAGCAATGAAATGAACCCCTAGTATAAGGCCAATAAACCTGTGCTATCTTAAGCATTCATTGTATGCAACTCTTCAGCCAAAAAGCTTGCATTTTGATATTAAAATACATATCACATTGCTCAAATAGATAACTGAAATTTACTATGGGAAAAAAAATCAGATATATCAAAATGATGTGCACGGAAGGTATTTCCAGACAGAAATGTAAGGTTTTATTTCAAAAGGTGGCACAACTCCAGACAATAAGCAATTTGCTTTGCAGTTGTTATCTTTTATCTGGTACTAGGTAGACATTGAGGTGTGGGTGAGTTTAAGCTGGGCAGTATTTGTTCTGCTGGAAATTATGATAATCATTGCTTATTCTTTTGATATCTGTTGATGTTGACAGCACATGATACACAAGTAAAAAATGTTCCAGATGGAAATCCAGTTGATCAAAGAAAATAGATACTCATCAAAAAATGTTATTGGATGATAGCATCCTAGCATCTTGAAGTCATGATTTCACTGTATGTATAGACAAGAATTTTTCTTTTTTTCTCTTCTTTGGGGGGGGTAATGTAGGGAGGAGTTAGCGTGGTTTTAAAGCCAGAAGTTTTTTTTACCTTAATGCATTTTTTGCATTAGGGTGAAAATAACCTTGTGTGCTGCTCACCAAACCTGCCGCCAACCCAGCCCCACCCCAATACTTCCTTCAGCCTGATCTCAATCCAGCAATGTGCATAACAGCAACAGCTCTCTCAGCTCTCTCTCAGAGACAGCAGTGGGAGCTATTGGCTCCTGCTGCTGTAAATCACAGCCAATGAGGAGCAAATGGGGGGTTGGGCTGAGCAAGCAGCTTACTATTGGGGCACTCGGCAGGGGGGAGTAGTGAAAAAGGAGGGCTCTCGGCAGGGGGAGGAATTGGGGAGGAGAGACCAGCGCTGGAAGGAGACCCAAGAAAACCATTGTGCAAAACAGGTAAGTATACCATGTCTGTTTTTAAAAAAATAAAATGCATTTTAGCTATTTCCATCTTGATTAACCTCCCTAGCGGTATGATTATTTCAGATTTTTGGTGCTGAAAGCGGTACCATTATTTTGCATGGAAATATGTAGTTTTTTTATTGTAGGCTGTAATATTTAGGAATAACTCACTGAAATCTGTCCGAACAAGAGTCTAATAAACATCCCGGGTATGATAAAATTTGAAACACAAAATCATAAATTATAATTTAATAAATAATCATAAAAAATAATAATATAATAATACATTTAATTCAATAATATAATCAAACCAAAAACACTGAAATTTGAAATATAGCGCCAAGTTCGCACATCGCTGAGCAAAGTAGCAAAATTGTTTTCAGTGTCTGATGACGAATTTCCCCACGAATCATCACTCAATTCTGCAAGTGGTTCTGATTTACTATCGCTGTTCTCTAGCTGGTCTAAAACCGCTTTTGACCTAAAGGGACACTTTTTGGACGCCATGGACTTTTCTAAGTTTCCAGGCAGAAAGAACAATCAAAATGCAGACAGGGGACAGGACAGAGCACTAGGGACAAAATGTATGTGAAATGGGTTGAAACAGCAATGTTTTACTATGTAAAATCGTTTTGAAAAAAATGAAATTTTTAAAAAATTTGGCTGGGGATGCTGCAGGGGACACATCGCGGGAGCGAAGGGCAAGGTGAGCTCTGCAGGGACTCCCTATGCAGCGCCGCATGGTAAGCCCGAGTGTAGCTCGGGGTTACCGCTTTTGGTACTGACATTTTACCCCGAGCTACACTCGGGAATACTGCTAGGGAGGTTAAGGGCAGATGATTTGTGTAGAATTTACTTGCTGGAATTAATCTGCCCTTCGCTCAGGCATGCAGAGAGGAGGGCGTGTTTAGTTGAGAAAGACCCTCCTCTCCTCCTCCAGAGGAGAAAAAAAAATGCCCATGAAGAATTCTGAGATGTATGATATCATTTTGTCCTAGGCCTGAAACCAGCTGAAACTATTTAAAAAAAACATTTTTTTAATTAGTAAATATAATCTATCTATTGATTCCTGTCAGCATGCATATAGACATTTCTCAGGGCAGGTTACTGATGAAGACACCAGTAAAACATATCTGTATAATGTGTATTAGAACAGCAACTTGTAGTCTCCATTGGAAGCCCATATGACAGGGCAACAATTATTATTATACAGGATTTATATAGCGCCAACAGTTTGCTCAGCGCTTTACAATATAACAACAATACAGTTCAATACAAGAGGGATAGGAGGGCCTGATCCTTGGAGCTTACAATCTAAGATTATTATTATTATTATTAATAATAATAAACAGGATTTATATAGTGCCAACAGTTTGCTCAGCACTTTACAATATAAAAGGAGACAATTCAGCAACAATACAGTTCAATACAAGAGGGTTAGGAGGGCCTGATCCTGGGAGCTTACAATCTAAGCAATGCAAAAGAAAGCTGAAAGACTAGAACAGCGGGATTTCTCGATAACAAAGGCCTGAGCATACAGTAGACCTTTATGGCAGGAATTACTGTAGTAAAATCTACAGATTTAAAAACAACATTAACAATTACATTAACATGTTAAAGCCTATATGAGATTTTAGCCATTGGGCATACAGTGGGGATCGAAAGTTTGGGCACCCCAGCTAAAAATTTGTATTAATGTGCATAAAGAAGCCAAGGAAAGATGGAAAAATCTCCAAAAGGCATCAAATTACAGATTAGACATTCTTATAATATGTCAACAAAAGTTAGATTTTATTTCCACCATTTACACTTTCAAAATATCAGAAAACAAAAAAATGGCGTCTGCAAAAGTTTGGGCACCCTGCAGAGTTAATATCTTGTACTGCCCCCTTTGGCAAGTATCACAGCTTGTAAACGCTTTTTGTAGCCAGCCAGGAGTCTTTCAATTCTTGTTTGAGGTATCTTTGCCCATTCTTCCTTACAAAAGTCTTCCAGTTCTTTTAGATTTCTGGGCTGTCTGTCACGCACTGCTCTTTTAAGGTCTATCCATAGATTTTCAATTATGTTGAGGTCAGGAGATTGTGAAGGCCATGGCAAAACCTTCAGTTTACGCCTCTTGATGTAATCCCCCGTGGATTTCGAGGTGTGTTTAGGGTCATTATCCATTTGTAGAAGCCATCATCTCTTTAACTTCAGCTTTTTCACAGATGGCATCAAGTTACCATCCAAAATTTGCTGAAATTTTATTGAATCCATTTTTTCTTCTACTCATGAGATGTTCCCTGTGCCACTGGCTGCAACACAACCCCAAAGCATGATTGATCCAGCCCCATGCTTAACAGTTGGACAGAGGTTCTTTTCATTAAATTCTGTGCCCCTTCTTCTCCAAACGTACCTTTGCTCATTCCGGCCAAAAAGTTCAATTTTAACCTCATCGGTCCACAGAACTTGTTTCCAAAATGCATCAGGCTTGTCTATATGTTCATTTGCAAAGTTCAAACGATGATTTTTGTGGTGAGGACGTAGAAGAGGTTTTGTTCTGATGACTCTTCCATGAAGACCATATTTGTACAAGTATCTCTTTATAATGGAATAGTGTACCACAACTCCAGTGTCTGCCAGATCTTTCTGGAGGAATCGTGCAGTCAAACGTGGGTTTTGAATTGTTTTTCTCACAATCCTGCGAGCTGTTCTGTCTGATATTTTTCTTGGTCTTCCAGATCTTGCTTTAACTTCCACTGTTCCTGATGACTGCCATTTCTTAATTCCATTCCGAACAGAGGATATTGACATCTGAAAACGCTTTGCTATCTTCTTATAGCCTTCTCCAGCTTTGTGAGCGTCAACTATTTTCAGTTTCAGTTTCAGTTTTCTAGAAACTGCTTAGAAGAACCCATAGTGCTGATTGTTGGGGCAAGGTCAGATGATTCTGGGCATTTAAAACCTTTGAGATTGACATCATCTGGTCTTCCCAGACGATGATTGAGAACAATCCATGACACTGGCAGGTCTCAGCTTTGCAAAGGGGGCAGTGCATGCTATAAATTCTGCAGGGTGCCCAAACTTTTGCAGACGCCATTTTTTTGTTTTCTGTTATTTTGAAAGTGTAAATAATGGAAATAAAATCTAACTTTTGTTGACATATTATAAGAATGTCTAATGTGTCATTTGATGCCTTTTGGAGATTTTTCCATATTTCCTTGGCCTCTTTATGCACATTAATACAAATTTTTAGCTGGGGTGCCAAAACTTTTGATCCCCACTGTACATATCCTTACAATGTATACTGCAGTTTGAAGAAATGCTGTTAGACATATAAAGTTTTATTCTGCAAGATAGCATCTATTTAGATTTAAGACATGTATTACAATATTAAATACTTTTCCAAAAAGTTTTTAGTATTGAAAAAGTTAATAAAAAGGGAAGGAAAATAAAGAACCATTAGAAATATAATCTTTTTTTGTGAAAACAATAGAAAACTGACAACTGTAACATCAAAACATTATTATAAATGGATCTGTATGACTCAGTAAAAACTACTGCATACCAAAATACAAATTATACACATTTGTATTTTCTAAAATTGAAATTAGTAACAGATGATAACATTTTTTTCTAATGGTATAAGGTTGTACAAATAAAAGTCAGATGTGTGTGAATATACTAAAGTACATGTTGTATATTTACCTCACCATGTCATGTTAGGTTTTCCAACATTTCAAAATGGATTAGGCTATGATGGATGTAGTTTAAAATGATATTCAATTTATTTTTTCAGAAATATTCTAATCTGTCTGAAAGTGAATGTAGTGTATTTTTCTGCTTTTCTAATTATACATGTGAATGTAATCAACATTATGTCAATAATCTTATTAATGTGTGTTAAACTGTATTTAAAGTGGAACTAAATCGATTTAACAGTTTCCCAGAACAGTTATATTCAACGTGTGTCATGAAGGATAACTATTACAGTTGCTAATGTGTTTATATGAGTTGTCAATCAAACTGTCAAACCATGATATTGTAACCAATCACATGTGCAGCACCACGGAAACTACAGATCAAACAGAGGCTAAGATGGCAGCTTCCTTGGTGGAAAGGATAGAAGGTTTAGTTCTGATTTTGATTACAGGCAATTTATTTTCTAGTTTTGCATAGACTATGAAATGCTAGGGGAGAGTTCCCTTTTCTTTCTGTCCCAGAAAACCAGCAGCATGTAAGAGGAGATCTCTACAAAATTCCATCTTAAGTCTAGTACACGTGATCAGAAAATTGTATGAAAAATATCGCTTTCGAAGTGATCGTGCGATAATCTGATCGTTAGTACACAGCTTTCGCAACTTATTTGAAGGGACAAACATGAACATTTTCATTTCAATTTATGACTTTCATTTAGGCTAGGTTCACACCTATGCAGTTTTTGTTTGATCTGTTTCTGCAGTGCTTTTTGCAGTGTGTTTTTGCACATGCATTTTTGACGTGTTTATGCCATGTTTTTTATGCGTTTGCAGTTTTTTCTTGTTGCTAGGCAGATTAAACCGCAAAACGCATAAAAAATGCAGCAAAAATGCATTACATGCTTTTCTACAGTGTCTCCATTGAAATCTTAAGAACCAAAAACAGCTTAGTCTGAGCGTTTTCACAAAACGCTGTAGAAAATGCTTAGTTGTGAACCTAGACTAAATCAGTACAGTTTTCGTCCGAAAATACAATACAAATATAATACATCAATTCGAATTTTCTTTCTGTCATACAAAAATTTTTGTAAGTTTATTAACTCCTCTGGCGGTATTCCCGAGTGTAGCTCGGGGTAAAGTTTCAGTACCAAAAGCGGTAACCCCGAGCTACACTCGGGCTTACCATGCGGCGCTGCTCTGGGATCTGTTCTTCACTTACCTTGTCCTGCGCCCCCGCGATGTCCCTCCTGCAGTGTCCCCGGCAATGTAATCTGGCAGATGCCGGCATCTGTCATCTGGGTTCCGTCCCCTGCAAGCGTCGGGACGTACGGGGGACGGAACGGCGGGAAATTTGAAAATGACAAAAAGTGACATTCACTAAATACACTAAAATCACATAGTAAAACATTACTGTATCAAACCATTTCACATACATTTTGTCCCTAGTGCTTTGTCCTGTGCCCTGCCTGCATTTTTACTGTTCTTTCTGCCTGGAAACTGAGAAACGTCCATGGCGTCCAAAAAGCGTCCCTTTAGGTCAAAAGTGGTTTTAGACCAGCTAGAGAACAGCGATAGTAAATCATAACCACTTGCAGAATTGAGTGATAATGATTTGTGGGGAAATTTGTCATCAGACACTGAAAAAAATTTTGCGACTTTGCTCAGTGATGTGCGAACTTGGCGCTATATTTCAAATTTCAGTATTTTTGGTTTGATTATATTATTGAATTACATTTTTTATTATTATATTATTATTTTTTATGATTATTTATTAAATTATAATTTATGATTTCGTGTTTCAAATTTTAACATACCCGGGATGTTTACTAGACTCTTGTTTGGACAGATTTCAGTGAGTTATTCCTAAAAATTACAGGCCTACAATAAAAAAACATATTTCCTTGCAAAAAAATGTAGCGCTTTGAGCACAGAAATATGGACATAATCAGACCGCTAGGGAGGTTAAATTCTTCACTTTTGATATCAGACTAGCATGCAAAAAAACCAGACGATCATTCGTCTAATATTCTCATCATGTATATGGGGCTTTAGACAATTGTCACCACAACAGGTTTCCCCAAATTTTCCGTTCCACTGACAACTTAAAAATGTTGGATCCTATTATCAGGGCCATATTTAGAAACCCAAGACAAGCTCTGCCCTTTGTGCCAAGTGATTATGTTCTCAAAACCCTGGTAGAATGAATTGTTTGTACTGGCCACCAAGTAAAAGAAATTAAAGAAGGTTTCAAGTTTCTTGAACTGTAGTGAGTCTTTTGACTTCTGTCAACATCATCCACCCCCTTCCCCCTATTGTTTTCTTGCTGAATTCAGCCACAAATTCCTAGTGATGAACATAAGGGAGAAAAAAAAACAATGTCTATTACAAATAGTTCTTTCTGAGATCTGATGTGTTGTGCCCTCTAAACCCTGCTGCCCTAGGCACTGGCTCATAAGTGCCATAATAATAGACACTGCTATCAGAGCATCAGACCATTAGTGAAGGTGAATCTCCCCAGCGGGGATGCAGATAGCTATAAAAGCCAGACAGAAGCTCCACATTCTATCCAAACGTGCGTATACTTTAATGTTTGAAAAAGGATTGTTCTGTTTTCAGTCTGTAAGTAGTCATTTTGTCAAAATTGTTCCAACACTTTTTTGTTGCAGTTTATAGTATCTTTTAACCTGACAACCTTATGTAATGTAATAGCTCTTACAATTTCTTGTGTTGCTGGTCTCTTTTAACATGACAGTCTTTTGTCATATTGTAGTCTATTGTAACAGCAGTCTCTTGTGCATGACAATGGCAAATGTGAGTCTTGTGTATAGTTCCTAGATTGTAAGCTCCAAGGAGCAGGGCCCTCCTATCCTTCTTGTATTGAACTGGATTGTTGCTGTTTTGTCTCCCTTTATATTGTAAAGCGCTGAGCAAACTGTTGGCGCTATATAAATCCTGTATATTAATAATAATAGTTGAAAGCACTAAGGGTTGCAATTACAGACATATCCTAGAAGCGTGTTGCTGGGCCCCAATCACTTGTATGGTTCCAGTGCACTGCAAAAAAAAAAACACACACTGTTAAATGTAGCTGTCTGTTAAAGGCAAAGTACAGCCAAAGCTCTTTTGGGGTCGAGGCAGCACTAGTCGCAGCCAGAGGCCAGTGCTCCCGGTGTAATCCAGCGGTCGTGTCTCCACCGACAACCCTGCCGTCATCGATTGGTTGACTCGGTCGTCTTCCTCTTCCCAGGTCACCTCTGACACCTACAGCCAACGGTCGGTGGGTACGTCAGACACAACCGTTAGTTGGCATGGCTCGGGAGCAAGCCCACTGAAATCACGTGTCCTCGACCTGCCCCTGTCCTTTGGTGTTCCCTCACCAAGCGAAGTATCGCATGCTGTGGGCTCAGCCCCACTGTACAGTGAGGAAGAGCTAACAGAGGGCGGTCAGGAATGGGGGGGAGACATCCGCCTCTTCAGCAGCCAGGCGAAGAAGTACTGGTGAGGAGAGTGGCTTGGTAGCCGGTCTAGAGACAGGTCTGTCTCCTGACCCACACGCAGCCGAGGGGGCTAGTAGTGACGCGGAGACCCTAATTGATGATGATGAGGCTGATCGCACTTGGCAGCCTTGTCGTCATCAGGCTATTGCTTCCGCATCATCAGGAGAAGAGGGTGCCAGCTTGCCAGCGAGCAAAACAGTCGGTGGGTTGCCCAGGAGGCAGCAGGGTCGCAGCAGTGTCAGTGGAGCCAAACGGCCACGGAGTAGAGCACCAGCTCCACTGCAGCCTACCACCACGGCCAGTAGTGGTGCCGGTGTGCACGGAGGAAGTAGCAGTCAGCCAGTGAGGAGTAGCGGGGGCAAAGTTTCCTACTCGGCGGTGTGGCAATTTTTCGTCAAGACGCCCGAGGAAGTAAACGTAGCCGTATGTCGACTATGTGGCCAGAAAGTCAAGCGTGGCCAGGGGGCCAATGTTGGGACTACAGCGTTGCGTCAGCATATGCAGCGTCGCCATTCGGTGGCCTGGGAAAACCGTGATAAAGATACGGCGGTTCTGCCTGCCCCAGCCCCCGCTCCATCACCCGCTCCGTTACTTGCTCCGTCACCCGACGTCAATCGCCCTCTATCAGCCAGTCAAGGCTCCAACACCTCTGCTGAGGGGAGTTGTCGCTCGTTGGCATCTTCCGCTCGTTCAGATGCTCCTTCTCCTGCTACTCCTCTTCACGGATTCCGTCAGCAGTCTTTCTTGGAATCCGTTTCCAAGAGACAACAGTTTGCGAGCACGCACCCGACGGTGCAGAAGCTGAACGTCCTCCTGTCCAAGTTGCTGGTGCTGCAGTCCCTCCCTTTCCAAGTGGTGGACTCAGCACCTTTCCGAGAAATGATGGCTTGTGCCGAGCCGCGGTGGAGAGTGCCAAGCCGGCATTTCTTCGCCAAAAAGGCAGTGCCAGCCCTGCATTCACATGTAGAAGAGATGGTGGGCCAGTCTTTGAGCATGTCGGTCTCTGCCAAAGTGCACGGCAGCGCCGACGTGTGGAGCTGTAACTACGGTCAGGGACAGTACATGTCATTTACGGCCCACTGGGTGAACGTGGTGCCGGCACAGCCGCACCAGCAACTTGGACAGGTCACGCCGCTTTTGCCTCCACGTTTGCACGTCCTAGGTCCAGCAAAGATGTCCGCCTCTACCACCTCTTCTTCCGCCGTGTCCTCAGCCGCCACCCCCGTGCCAAGTCCCATTACCCGACCGGCATATCACATGTGCAGGGCGCAATGGTGTCACGCTGTGCTGCACCTGGTATGCCTTGGCGAACGTAGTCACACAGGGGAGGAACTTCTGAGTGTAATGAACAGAGAAATCGACAGATGGCTGTCTCCGCGCAAACTGAAAATCGGAACCATGTTGACCGACAACGGAAAGAACATGGTGTCTGCTCTGCGTCAAGGAAGGTTGTGCCATGCGCCATGCATGGCTCACGTGTTCAATCTGGTTGTCAAGCGGTTCCTAAAATCCACCATCCCACTGCAAGACATCCTTAAAATGTCACGTAAACTTTGCATGCATTTCAGCCATTCCTACACCGCAAAGCACACCCTCCTTGAGCTGCAGCGGCAGAACGGAATTCCACAGCATCGCCTGATCTGCGACATTGCAACAAGGTGGAATTCAACCCTACATATGTTAGACCGCCTTTACGAACAGCGAAAGGCCATCACCGATTTCCTGATGTTACAAGCGGATAAAGGTACTCACCTGTGTAACTTAGATGTCAGCCATTGGCAGCTCATGCATGACACCTGCCGCTTGCTCAGGCCCTTTGAGGAGGCCACGCTATTCGTGAGTCGGCAGGACTATGGGATGAACGACGTCATTCCTCTGTTGCACGTCCTGGAACAAATGCTGTTAACAATGGCTGGTCAGGGTGCGGTAGACGTGGCGCACAGATCTCAACGCCACATGACCCCTGTGGGGGCAGGACAGGAAGAAGAGGAGGAGGTAGAGGAGGACATTGGTGCTCAGGAATTATTGAGTGAAATGGGTGGTTTTTCCACTCAGCGGACAGGAGTGGAGGAGCAGGAGCATCTGGTAGAGGAGGAGGAGGAGACAGAGGACCCAGACGCACCGTGGCAGTATGCTGTGGAGATGGAGGCAGGGAGTCCCTCGCATTCCTTGGCACAAATGGCCCATAGCATGCTCGGTTGCTTGCGTAGCGACAGCCGAATAATAACCATCAGACAGAGGGATGACTTTTGGCTGTCCACCTTGTTGGACCCTCGCTACCGTTCAAAAATGGTGGCCTTTTTCACACCTGCTGAGAGAGAGGCCAAAATAAAGTACTATAAAAACCATCTATGTAGTCAGTTGGTCTCTGCCTTTCTGCGCCAACGTCCATCCTCAGACACTGTGGGCCCTGTGCGCTCGCGTTCCGCTGCCATGGCAGCAGGGGAGGGGTGGGGTGGTAGGAGCAGTGGCAGCTCCACCAGCAGCGGCTGCCTCAGTCTGCAGTCGATGATGAGTAGCTTTCTTCACCAGCGCAGTGAGGAAACTACTAACCAGCCGCAGCAGCAGCAGCATCAGGTGGACCTGGAGCAGGACCTCAAACAACAGGCTTGGGCCTACTTGGACAGCACCCTGCCAACCGAGGTAGACAATCCCCTTGACTACTGGGCAACGAAACTTGACCTTTGGCCCCAACTAGCTGAATTTGCCTTTGAAAGGCTGTCATGCCCAGCCAGTAGAGTGGCATCGGAGCGCGTGTTTAGTGCGGCAGGAGGTATTGTAACTCCGCGGAGGACACGACTGTCCACCCAAAGTGTGGAGAGACTCACGTTTGTAAAAATGAATCAGGCGTGGATTAGTCTGGATTTCAGACCACCAGTTCCTGACACAACTGACCTAATAACCTAGCCGTTCAGGCCGCTCCCTGAACACCTCGGGAATTGCTTTGTATATCTGTCGCCTTAGAGGCCGCTGTCTGAACAGCTCATGAATTGCTTTCTATATGTGTCGCCTTTGAGGCCGCTGGCTGGACAGCTGATGAATTGATTTGTATATATGTACTTATTGTCCACTGTCCGGACAGCTCATGAATTACTTTTTGTATATAGCCTTCCAAAGCACTCTCAGAATAAGTCATGATATTCATGCTGTGTATAGCCTTATAGGCCAATGGTCAATCAAGTCATGATTGTTATAGTGTGTATAGCCTTATAGGCCGCTGTCTTTACAACTTTATAATTCCATGCAGTATATAGCCCTATCAGCCACTTTCTGGCATCCAGTTGCTGTAGCCCCCATCACCACACTGTGCCACGGGCCCCTGTACCGCCTTCTCATACTGCTGCCAGATCCATCCTCTGCCATGTGTGTCTTTGTCGTCTGCTCACGCTGCTGGGTTCCAGTTTTAAACCTAGGCCTGTGTATGGCTTCCGAATACTGCTGCCTCCACCGCCACCCTGCGCCATGTGCCACTTTCAGGTCTCCTTACACTGTTGGTGGGTTCCATTTTGTGATAGGGTGCTGTATGGCCTTCCATTGCTGCTGCCTCCACCGCCACCCTGCGCCATGTGCCTCTGTCGTCTGCTCACGCTGCTGACGGCTTCCGCTTTTTAACCGAGGCCTGTGTTTGGCTTCCGAATACTGCTGCATCCACCGCCACCCTGCGCCATGTGTCTCTGTCGTCTGCTCACGCTGCTGACGGCTTCCGCTTTTTAACCTAGGCCTGTGTATGGCTTCCGAATACTGCTGCCTCCACCGCCACCCTGCGCCATGTGCCTCTGTCGTCTGCTCACGCTGCTGACGGCTTCCGCTTTTTAACCGAGGCCTGTGTTTGGCTTCCGAATACTGCTGCATCCACCGCCACCCTGCGCCATGTGTCTCTGTCGTCTGCTCACGCTGCTGACGGCTTCCGCTTTTTAACCGAGGCCTGTGTTTGGCTTCCGAATACTGCTGCATCCACCGCCACCCTGCGCCATGTGTCTCTGCCGTCTGCTCACGCTGCTGACGGCTTCCGCTTTTTAACCGAGGCCTGTGTTTGGCTTCCGAATACTGCTGCATCCACCGCCACCCTGCGCCATGTGTCTCTGTCGTCTGCTCACGCTGCTGACGGCTTCCGCTTTTTAACCTAGGCCTGTGTATGGCTTCCGAATACTGCTGCATCCACCGCCACCCTGCGCCATGTGCCTCTGTCGTCTGCTCACGCTGCTGACGGCTTCCGCTTTTTAACCGAGGCCTGTGTTTGGCTTCCGAATACTGCTGCATCCACCGCCACCCTGCGCCATGTGTCTCTGTCGTCTGCTCACGCTGCTGACGGCTTCCGCTTTTTAACCTAGGCCTGTGTATGGCTTCCGAATACTGCTGCATCCACCGCCACCCTGCGCCATGTGGCTCTGTCGTCTGCTCACGCTGCTGACGGCTTCCGCTTTTTAACCTAGGCCTGTGTATGGCTTCCGAATACTGCTGCATCCACCGCCACCCTGCGCCATGTGGCTCTGTCGTCTGCTCACGCTGCTGACGGCTTCCGCTTTTTAACCGAGGCCTGTGTTTGGCTTCTGAATACTGCTGCATCCACCGCCACCCTGCGCCATGTGTCTCTGTCGTCTGCTCACGCTGCTGACGGCTTCCGCTTTTTAACCGAGGCCTGTGTTTGGCTTCCGAATACTGCTGCATCCACCGCCACCCTGCGCCATGTGTCTCTGTCGTCTGCTCACGCTGCTGACGGCTTCCGCTTTTTAACCTAGGCCTGTGTATGGCTTCCGAATACTGCTGCCTCCACCGCCACCCTGCGCCATGTGCCTCTGTCGTCTGCTCACGCTGCTGACGGCTTCCGCTTTTTAACCGAGGCCTGTGTTTGGCTTCCGAATACTGCTGCATCCACCGCCACCCTGCGCCATGTGTCTCTGTCGTCTGCTCACGCTGCTGACGGCTTCCGCTTTTTAACCGAGGCCTGTGTTTGGCTTCCGAATACTGCTGCATCCACCGCCACCCTGCGCCATGTGTCTCTGCCGTCTGCTCACGCTGCTGACGGCTTCCGCTTTTTAACCTAGGCCTGTGTATGGCTTCCGAATACTGCTGCATCCACCGCCACCCTGCGCCATGTGTCTCTGTCGTCTGCTCACGCTGCTGACGGCTTCCGCTTTTTAACCGAGGCCTGTGTTTGGCTTCCGAATACTGCTGCATCCACCGCCACCCTGCGCCATGTGTCTCTGTCGTCTGCTCACGCTGCTGACGGCTTCCGCTTTTTAACCAAGGCCTGTGTTTGGCTTCCGAATACTGCTGCATCCACCGCCACCCTGCGCCATGTGTCTCTGTCGTCTGCTCACGCTGCTGACGGCTTCCGCTTTTTAACCTAGGCCTGTGTATGGCTTCCGAATACTGCTGCCTCCACCGCCACCCTGCGCCATGTGCCTCTGTCGTCTGCTCACGCTGCTGACGGCTTCCGCTTTTTAACCGAGGCCTGTGTTTGGCTTCCGAATACTGCTGCATCCACCGCCACCCTGCGCCATCTGTCTCTGTCGTCTGCTCACGCTGCTGACGGCTTCCGCTTTTTAACCGAGGCCTGTGTTTGGCTTCCGAATACTGCTGCATCCACCGCCACCCTGCGCCATGTGTCTCTGTCGTCTGCTCACGCTGCTGACGGCTTCCGCTTTTTAACCGAGGCCTGTGTTTGGCTTCCGAATACTGCTGCATCCACCGCCACCCTGCGCCATGTGTCTCTGTCGTCTGCTCACGCTGCTGACGGCTTCCGCTTTTTAACCTAGGCCTGTGTATGGCTTCCGAATACTGCTGCATCCACCGCCACCCTGCGCCATGTGTCTCTGTCGTCTGCTCACGCTGCTGACGGCTTCCGCTTTTTAACCTAGGCCTGTGTATGGCTTCCGAATACTGCTGCCTCCACCGCCACCCTGCGCCATGTGCCTCTGTCGTCTGCTCACGCTGCTGACGGCTTCCGCTTTTTAACCGAGGCCTGTGTTTGGCTTCCAAATACTGCTGCATCCACCGCCACCCTGCGCCATGTGTCTCTGTCGTCTGCTCACGCTGCTGACGGCTTCCGCTTTTTAACCGAGGCCTGTGTTTGGCTTCCGAATACTGCTGCATCCACCGCCACCCTGCGCCATGTGCCTCTGTCGTCTGCTCACGCTGCTGACGGCTTCCGCTTTTTAACCGAGGCCTGTGTTTGGCTTCCGAATACTGCTGCATCCACCGCCACCCTGCGCCATGTGTCTCTGTCGTCTGCTCACGCTGCTGACGGCTTCCGCTTTTTAATCTAGGCCTGTGTATGGCTTCCGAATACTGCTGCCTCCACCGCCACCCTGCGCCATGTGCCTCTGTCGTCTGCTCACGCTGCTGACGGCTTCCGCTTTTTAACCGAGGCCTGTGTTTGGCTTCCGAATACTGCTGCATCCACCGCCACCCTGCGCCATGTGTCTCTGTCGTCTGCTCATGCTGCTGACGGCTTCCGCTTTTTAACCTAGGCCTGTGTATGGCTTCCGAATACTGCTGCCTCCACCGCCACCCTGCGCCATGTGCCTCTGTCGTCTGCTCACGCTGCTGACTGCTTCCGCTTTTTAACCGAGGCCTGTGTTTGGCTTCCGAATACTGCTGCATCCACCACCACCCTGCGCCATGTGTCTCTGTCGTCTGCTCACGCTGCTGACGGCTTCCGCTTTTTAACCGAGGTCTGTGTTTGGCTTCCGAATACTGCTGCATCCACCGCCACCCTGCGCCATGTGTCTCTGTCGTCTGCTCACGCTGCTGACGGCTTCCGCTTTTTAACCTAGGCCTGTGTTTGGCTTCCGAATACTGCTGCATCCACCGCCACCCTGCGCCATGTGTCTCTGTCGTCTGCTCACGCTGCTGACGGCTTCCGCTTTTTAACCTAGGCCTGTGTATGGCTTCCGAATACTGCTGCCTCCACCGCCACCCTGCGCCATGTGCCTCTGTCGTCTGCTCACGCTGGTGACGGCTTCCGCTTTTTAACCGAGGCCTGTGTTTGGCTTCCGAATACTGCTGCATCCACCGCCACCCTGCGCCATGTGTCTCTGTCGTCTGCTCACGCTGCTGACGGCTTCCGCTTTTTAACCGAGGCCTGTGTTTGGCTTCCGAATACTGCTGCATCCACCGCCACCCTGCGCCATGTGTCTCTGTTGTCTGCTCACGCTGCTGACGGCTTCCGCTTTTTAACCTAGGCCTGTGTATGGCTTCCGAATACTGCTGCCTCCACCGCCACCCTGCGCCATGTGCCACTTTCAGGTCTCCTTACACTGTTGGTGGGTTCCATTTTGTGATAGGGTGCTGTATGGCCTTCCATTGCTGCTGCCTCCACCGCCACCCTGCCCCATGTGCCTCTGTCGTCTGCTCACGCTGCTGACGGCTTCCACTTTTTAACCGAGGCCTGTGTTTGGCTTCCGAATACTGCTGCCTCCACCGCCACCCTGCGCCATGTGCCTCTGTCGTCTGCTCACGCTGCTGACGGCTTCCACTTTTTAACCGAGGCCTGTGTTTGGCTTCCGAATACTGCTGCATCCACCGCCACCCTGCGCCATGTGTCTCTGTCGTCTGCTCATGCTGCTGACGGCTTCCGCTTTTTAACCTAGGCCTGTGTATGGCTTCCGAATACTGCTGCCTCCACCGCCACCCTGCGCCATGTGCCTCTGTCGTCTGCTCACGCTGCTGACGGCTTCCGCTTTTTAAACTAGTCCTGTGTATGTCTTCCGAATACTGCTGCCTCCACCGCCACCCTGCGCCATGTGCCACTTTCAGGTCTCCTTACACTGTTGGTGGGTTCCATTTTGTGATAGGGTGCTGTATGGCCTTCCATTGCTGCTGCCTCCACCGCCACCCTGCGCCATGTGCCTCTGTCGTCTGCTCACGCTGCTGACGGCTTCCGCTTTTTAACCGAGGCCTGTGTTTGGCTTCCGAATACTGCTGCATCCACCGCCACCCTGCGCCATGTGTCTCTGTCGTCTGCTCACGCTGCTGACGGCTTCCGCTTTTTAACCTAGTCCTGTGTATGGCCTTCAATTGAAGCTGCTTCTGCTCCGCCACTCTGCCATTGGACTCTTGATAGTCGTCTCCCCACGCTGCTGCTGGGGGGACTTTTTAACATAGGCCTCTGTATGGCCTTCAATTTTAGCTGCTTACGCTCCGCCACTCTGCCATGGGCCCCTGTACCGCCTCCTCATGCTGCTGCCAGGCCCGTAATCTGCTATGGGCCCCCGTACCGACTCCTCATGCTGCTGCCAGGCCCGTAATCTGTCATGGGCCCCTGTACCGCCTCCTCATGCTGCTGCCAGGTCCAGTGTGTGTCATGGGTCCCTGTATGGCCTCCCATTGCTGCTGTCTCCATCGCCACACTCTGCCATGTGCCACTTTCAGGTCTCCTCACACTGCTGGTGGGTTCCATTTTGTCATAGGGTGCTGTATGGCCTCCCATTGCTGCTGCCTCCACCGCCACACTGTGGCTCCACACTCTGGTTTTGGCCCCGTGACTGCCCAAATGAGTGAAGTGTGCGGTGATTCTAAGATCGACGGCACTCATCTGCATGTCATACTGACTGACAGTATTATTTTTCTTCCCCAGCAGACTCCAAGGGCATTTAAATTAAAGGTACAGTGTTCTGCACTAATATAAAGGCTCTCTTAAGCGAATCAGCCGAACCGAATTTTTGAATAATTCGCTCATCTCTACTTTTACTATGTGAAAAAAGTTACTTATGTGCGAGTATAAATGCAGGATGTCTTGACAATAATTCCAATAAATATTATACCAGGTATTTTCAAAATCAAGTATGTAATGAAAGCGGTAATTACTGCATATATTCATTGTCTCATATCTCTACCTATCAAGTATAACATCAATACATGGTCTCCCTTTTATGACTGCTCATGGTATATATAACTTATTTCTTTTACTTTTTTATGATTTAATAACGTGGGATACCCTTATTCTCTTTTTCAAATGTAACCTTGAATATTTTTGTTATAGGCACATGGTAATTAAAAGAATTTATGATGCTAGTGAAGAAAAAAAACTACAAACATTCTCAGATAACCTTTTGAGTGAAAGACCTTGACTAACATCACAAATTTATCATGTAACTGACATATGCTCTATATTTACCAAAATGGCTATTGAAGTTCTTCCTCTTTTATTCTGCTACAGACATGATGTACTATGCTGTTTATATTAGTATGAAGAATAACATCCAATGGACTGTCAACCCTTTGTTCAGGCCACTTATACAAGGGGTGAAGTAAATCTTGAAGCTATCAAAACACGTTCAGTAGATAATGTGGGCTCTTCAGAAAAGAGCAAACTAGTTAAATCCATCATGTTTTCACTAGTTTAAACGCACAGTAAGAAATTACATTTTAAAAATATATATTTCTTCTCCACAATTTGCTCTAGCTTATGTAACTGTATTGTATATCCCTTATGGACTACTAGAACAATTGTTACCTTTACATTATGGACCTGTTTATTAGGCAATAACTTTGTCATTATTACTACACCACAAAGTAATACATACATTTTTTTCACAAACTGTTTCTTTTGTTAATTTTGGATTTGCTTCTTTTTTTTGTTGTTTTTATTTTCTGTACAATCTATATAAAAAACTTTTTTGACCACTGTTAGTTTTAAAATAAATAGTGTCATTATAGAATAGATGCCCACTTTTTTTCATAATTACACTTAAATCACATTTCTGGTACAACGCATGGCAATTTATTTACAGATGAAATAAAGATGCTTTATTTCAAATGTGCTAATTTTGTTAATGCAACACTGTCGAACAAACAAAACGTGAAAAAGTTTATATATTAATGGTAAAATGAAAAATGACCAGAGAAAAAAAATTAGGAGGGGGAGGGAAAGTAGTTAATGCTGGTTATGGATAACTAAGAGTTGAGATGGGGTTAAATAGCAACATTTTTTTTTACTTGAGTCACATCATAAGCATCAAACTAAGTAAATACAATGTAACAATGCATTGTTATATTATATTTCCCAATTAAACTTTCAGACACTATCTTCAAGTATAATTTTACACAGGAGTGTCTGTTTTTCTGAAGAGTTTTTCTCCTACTACAATATTGGGATGCGTGGTTATAGTAAGCAGCACCTTCCACTTAGTTCTTTGTTAACCACTGTAATACACACGAGTCCTGGCTTAACTCCCCTAATAAATCCAAGATATTGCTAGGAAATAATGAACTTTCTAAACTTATTATCTGAGTTTTTTCAGAATGCGTAGTTTCTTTAATTGTTGATAGTACCCTGTGTAAATATTATAGTTTTGGACATACCATATTTTCCGGCGTATAAGACGACTTTTTACCCCTTGAAAATCTTCTCAAAAGTCGGGGGTCGTCTTATACGCCGGTATACGGCATGCTGACACTTTTTAGGGGGGCGGTGCTGCCGCTGCCCCCCCTTCCAACGGAAGGGACACTGAATACAGGGGTGGGCAGGGGCTGCGGTTTCTTACCTGGCTCCAGTCCCACGACGATCCGGTCCAGGAAGCGCGGCTGCCCCTTCATTCAGTTTGCGCGGTTGCTCGGCTCCGCCTCCTTACCGGTGGTTGGCCGCCAGAACTGTAGCTCAGGAAAGGCACACAGGCGGCCAATCACCAGCGAAGAGGCGGAGCTGAGCAGCCCCGCGAAAATCGAGTGAAGGAGCGGCCAGTAAGTGTGCCGTACAGAGGTGCTGCTGCAAGCACATATGCTGGCTGCAGCAGCACCATACTGCAACAAGGGTCAGCAAGTGTCATTGGTGTCAGAGGGAGGAATAGTGCCCCATCATTGGTGTCACTGATACCAATGATGGGGCATTATTCCTCCCACTGACAACAATGATGGGGCACTATTCCACCCCCCACTGACACCAATGATGGGATACTATTCCTCCCACTGACACCAATGATAGGGCACTATTCCTCCCACTGACACCAATGTTGGGGCACTATTCCTCCCACTGACACCAATGTTGGGGCACTATTCCTCCCACTGACACCAATGTTGGGGCACTATTCCTCCAACTGACACCAATGTTGGGGCACTATTCCCCCCACTGATACTAATGATGGGGCACTATTCCTGCCACTGACACCAATGATGGGGTGCTATTCCTCCCACTGACACCAATGATGGGGTGTTATTCCTCCCACTGACACCAATGATGGGGCGCGATTCCTCCCACTGACACCAATGATGGGGCACGATTCCTCCCACTGACACCAATGATGGGGCACGATTCCTCCCACTGACACCAAAGATGGGGCACTATTCCCCCCACTGATACTAATGATGGGGCACTATTCCCCCCACTGATACTAATGATGGGGCACTATTCCTGCCACTGATACTAATGATGGGACACGATTCCTGCCACTGACACCAATGATGGGGCGCTATTCCTCCCACTGATACTAATGATGGGGCGCTATTCCTGCCACTGATACCAATGATGGGACACGATTTCTGCCACTGACACCAATGATGGGGCGCTATTCCTCCCACTGACACCAATGATGGGGCGCTATTCCTCCCACTGACACCAATGATGGGGCGCTATTCCTCCCACTGACACCAATGATGGAGCGCTATTCCTCCCACTGACACCAATAATGGGGCGCTATTCCTCCCACTGACACCAATGATGGGGCGCTATTCCTCCCACTGACACCAATGATGGGGCGCTATTCCACTGACACCAATGATGGGGCGCTATTCCACTGACACCAATGATGGGGCGCTATTCCTCCCACTGACACCAATGATGGGGCGCTATTCCTCCCACTGACACCAATGATGGGGCGCTATTCCTCCCACTGACACCAATGATGGGGCGCTATTCCTCTTACTGACACCAATGATGGGGCACGATTCCTCTTACTGACACCAATGATGGGACACAATTCCTCCCACTGACACCAATGATGGGGCGCGATTCCTCCCACTGACACCAATGATGGGGCGCTATTCCTCCCACTGACACCAATGATGGGGCGCTATTCCTCCCACTGACACCAATGATGGGGCGCTATTCCTCCCACTGACTCCAATGATGGGGCACGATTTGTCGCTCTGACACCAATGATGGGGCACTATTCCTGCCACTAATACCAATGATGGGGCACTATTCCTCCTATTGATACCAATGATGGGGCACTATTCCTCCTATTGATACCAATGATGGGGCACTATTCCTCCCACTGACACCAATGATGGGGCACTATTCCTCCCACTAATACCAATGATGGGGCACTATTCCTCCCACTGACACCAATGATGGGGCACTATTCCTCCCACTGACACCAATGATGGGGCACTAATCCTCCCACTGACACCAATGATGGGACACTATTCCTCCCACTAATACCAATGATGGGGCACTATTCCTCCCACTGACACCAATGATGGGGCACTATTCCTCCCACTGACACCAATGATGGGGCACTATTCCTCCCACTGACACCAATGATGGGGCACGATTCTTCCCACTGACACCAATGATGGGGCACTATTCCTCCCACCGACACCAATGATGGGGCACTATTCCTCCCACTGACACCAATGATGGGGCACTATTCCTCCCACCGACACCAATGATGGGGCACTATTCCTCCCACTGACACCAATGATGGGGCACTATTCCTCCCACCGACACCAATGATGGGACACTATTCCTCCCACTGACACCAATGATGGGGCACTATTCCTCCCACTGACACCAATGATGGGGCACGATTCTTCCCACTGCTGTGCATTGGAAGAGGGGTAGTCTTATACAGAGTATAACCCAAACACTACATTTTAACAGGAAAAGTAGGGGGTCGTCTTATACGCCCAGTCGTCTTATATGCCGGAAAATACGGTAGTTATGTAGCTGTGTATGGCTTCATTTTGGCTTTGACCCCTCAAGCACACTGGACGTTTTGATAACGCTAGTAACGTTAGCTGTGTAAAGTCACTTTAAAAACTTGAGTTTTTCAGATTTTGTTAGTGTTTTTGCATTAGCGTTTAGCTGTGTTTTCCGCTTTTTTTTTATTTTTTGGGGGGTACAAAAATGTCCAAAAACATCGGTTTGCTGCATTTTACCACATTTTACCGTGTTTTTCAATGTTAGAGCATTTTTACAGCTAAAAAAACTCCTCTAGAAACCCACTAGTCCTGGGTTTTTTTTGCAGCCAAAAAACATTGATTACAGACTATGTGTGCATGAACACTTAGGACAACATGCTGGGGGGTTTACTAGCTGTAGAAAAAAATGTCAACAGGCAAAAACAGCAGCTGTAAAAATGTCCAGTGTGCATGAGCATGCAAGTGTGCACCTCCTTCCCCTTCCCCCAAGGATTACATGCACAATAGCACTGACATTTAAAGGGAAGCTTAACCTCCCTGGAGGTATTCCCGAGTGTAGCTGGGGGTAAAGTTTCAGCACCACAAGCGGTAACCCTGAGCTACACCCGGGAATACCCTGCAGCGTTGCTCCGGGATCTCTTCTTCACTTACCTTGTCCTTCGCTCCCGCGATGTCCCTCCTGCAGTGTCCCCTGTAATGTCCTCCGGCCGATGCCGGCATCTGTCATCTGGGTTCCATTCCCTGCAACATCAGAACGTACGGGGACAGAACGGCGGGAAATTAAAAAAAGTGAAAGTGACATTCACTAAATACACTAAAATCACATAGTAAAACATTACTGTATCAAAGCATTTCACATACATTTTGTCCCTAGTGATTTGTCCTGTGCCCTGCCTGCATTTTTACTGTTCTTTCTGCCTGGAAACTGAGAAATGTCCATGGCGTCCAAAAAGCGTCCCTTTAGGTCAAAAGCGGTTTTAGACCAGCTAGAGAACAGCGATAGTAAATCATAACCACTTGCAGAATTGAGTGATAATGATTTGTGGGGAAATTCAAACACTGAAAACGATTTTGTGACTTTGCTCAGTGATGTGTGAACTTGGCGCTATATTTCAAATTTCAGTGTTTTTGGTTTTATTATATTATTGAATTAAATTTATTATTATATTATTCTTTTTTATGATTATTTATTAAATTATAATTTATGATTTCGTGTTTCAAATTTTAACATACCCGGGATGTTTACAGATTTCAGTGAGTTATTCCTAAAAATTACAGGCCTACAATAAAAAAAAAAACTATATATTTCCATGCAAAAAAATTTACCGCTTTGAGCACAGAAATACTGACATAATCAGACCGCTAGGGAGGCTACCCTAAATATTTGCATTCCTGGCACACTTCGGCTGTGCTGAAATGACTTCCTCCCATGCGCAGGATGATGCCATTCTCTGCTGGCTAATCAAGAGGTGGAAAACTTGGTACCTGTGGAGAAGAGGATAACGGTTGGCATGGGATGTAACTGCTGCATCACTGAAAGGTTGAGATAAATATCTTTGGGGGTTTAGTTGCACTTTAAATGTAGATTAGCACCATTCAAAGCAGTGATGCTCAGTGGAAAGCACATTGAGAATAGTCCATGCAGCAGGTAGTCTGTGTTCTAACTTCCGGCCCCATCACCTCACCTCCCTGCTGCTGGCAGGGAGAACTGGGCCTGCAGTCACAGCTAGCATCCACCCCCCTCACAAGAAATGTGGCAACCCTCCTCCCCCAGCCATCACTGTGTCTGCACCCCCTCTTACCAGTGAATCTTGAAGACACAACCCCCCTCATGTACAAATCCAGAGGATTTACTCCCCTTCTTGAACAGGCCATTTTTTGCGATACGGCGCTGTGTTGCTTTAACTGACAATTGCACAGTCATGCAACGCTGCACCCAAATTAAATTTATGTCCTTTTTTTTCGCACAAATGGAGCTTTCTTTCGGTGGTATTTGATCTCCTCTGTTTTTTTTCTCTATAAACAAAAAACAATTTTGACAATTTTGAGAAAAAAACTATATTTTGAACTTTTTGCTATTAGATTTGTCCAGTAAAAAAATGTTAAAAATAAAATTTTGTCATAAATTGTAGGCCAAAATGTATTCTGCAACATGTCTTTGCTAAAAAAAAGCCAGTACGTGTAAATTAATAGGTATGTGAAAGTTATAGTGTGTACAAATGATGTTATATATACTGGAATTTATTTACTTTTTATACTAGTAATGGTGGCAATCAGCGACTTATAGCGGGACTGCAGCAGGCATTCTGACACTGGGGGGGAACTGACTAACTGTCACTGACAACCCCAGTGACAGTAATACAGTGATCAGTGCTAACAAAAAGAACTGACACTGTACTAAGGGCACTGGGTAGGAAGGGGTTAACATCTGGGGCAATCAAAGGCTTAACTGTGTGTTGTTTGACTGTGTGATATGTGTGTGTTTCACTGTGTAAGCACATTGCTTTGCATTGCACCCCTACCCGATAGTGTATGTACCCCTACCGACAGTGCAAAATTATATATATATATATATATATATATATATATATACGTGATTTTGCGCAGCCCTGCTGCCCTCTAGCTGTATTTCTGCTATAGGGTGGCGGAAAAGCAGTTAAATATAATCAATATTTCAATAGTAAATTTTAAAGTTGAACTTTTGCTTTGCCTATACAAGGTTTTCTTTAATGCTGGCCTATGTAGTAGCCTTTGCTTAACTTCTCTTTGCTTCTTCAGCACTCTGTTTACTTGCTGGAGCAAAAAGAAAAGTCAATCTAAGTTGCTACTGAGAACCCTCTCCCTGTCCATGAGAGCAGAGAAGGTTAGTGTAATCTTCTGCAGGTAGCAGCATTACAGTTAGCCTTTTGTTTTGCACCACATTTCACATTAAAGAACAAGTTCACATTTATAATATTACCCAAAATTAAAATAAACTGAGACTAGTTAATGCTGTGCTATCAGTGTAAAAAATAAAATAGTATTTTATTTTTCTATAAAAAAATGTATATAGTGCCAACAGTTTGCACAGCGCTTTACAAAATAAGGGAGACCACCTGTACATTACAATTGGACCCTTCTTGTGAGAGCTTACAGTCTAAAAGAGAAAGGTAAACACTTGTAAAGTTAATAACTGTTAGGGATAGTGGCTAAATGGTTAGCACTTCTGCCTCGCAGTACTAGGGTCATTGGTTCGAATTCCAACCATGGCACCACCTGCCTGGAGTTTGCATGTTCTCCCTGTGCCTGCGTGGCTTTCCTCCGGGTACTCCGGTTTCCTCCCACACTCCAAAGACATGCTGGGAGGTGAGTTGGCTCCTGTGTAAATCAGCCCTAGTATGTGCATGTATGAATGTAAGTTAGGGACCTTAGATTGTACACCCCTTGAGGGTTAGGGACTGATGTGAATGTACAGTATATATGTAAAGCACTGCGTAAATTGACTGCGCTATAAAAGAATCTGAAATAAAATAATAATGGAGAAAGTTTAGTTTTTAGGTGGAGGTGGGATAGGCTCCCCTAAAGTTATGAGCTTTCAGGGATTGCCTAAAGGTAGACAGAGTGGGAGATAGCTGGTTAGACTGGGGTAGGGAATTCCAGTGGATGGAGGAGGCTCTGGAGAAATCCTGGATGCAAACATGGGAGGAGATGACAAGGTGCTAGAGAGCAGGAGATCTTCATTGGTGTTGGTGTTGTAGCTAGGAGCAGAGTTATGTATGGCTTGGTATGTTGAAGTTAGTATTCTGAGTTTTATTTGTTTGGTGAGCGGAAACCAGTGAAGCAATTGGCAGCAACACTGAACATTTGGTAAGGTGGTTAAGCCCAAGAGCAGCATTCATGATGGACTGAAGAGGGAATGGCTTGTGTGAAAATAGGCCAACAAGCTTTGTGGCATCATTGATTTAATAGCAACATGCAACATGGAGCTGGCACACAGCAGGGATAGCAGAGTTCTGGTGGGCAAAGGGTTAAATCCGTAACACAGGGCCGAACACACTGCAGGGATGGTAGGACTCCAGCAGACAAAGGTACCACAGGCTGGTCACACAGCAGAGGTGAAAGAACTGTGGCAGACAAAAGGTTAAAGCAGAGTTTCACCCGAAAGGGGAAGTTCCGCTTTAAAGATTGGTCCCCCGCTCCCCATCAAGGACTGGTACCTTTGGAGAGCAGGGGGGAGCGGGTTTCTGAAATTGACAGGTACCCACTCCCACTTCCACTGCGTTCGCCTAGGCGATCGGAAGCGGAGGTTGTCCTTCTACCCTCCCTCCCCGTAGTCTTGTGGGACACGTGACAGGTCCCAGAAGACTACGGGGCCATTCAGGAAGGGCAGCGCTACTCACGCATGCGCAGTGGGCACCCGGCTGTGAAGCTGCAAGATGTCACAGCCGGGTGCCCACACCGAAGATGCCGACACCTGGAATACAGAACGGCCGGTGAAACAGGCAGCGGTGGGGGCACCACGGGACTGAGAGACAGGTAAGTGGCTGTTTTTAAAAGTCAGCAGCTACAGTTTTTGTAGCTGCTGACTTTTATTTTTTTACAGAGTGAGTGGAACTCCGCTTTAAGTCCGTAACACAGGCTGGACACAAAGCAGGGATAGCAGAACTCTGGCAGAGAAAGGATTACGTTTGTAGCACAGGCTGGGCACACTGCAGAGATGGCAGAATTCTGGCAGACAAAGGATTACATTTGTAGCACAGGCTGGGCACACTGCAGAGATGGCAGAATTCTGGCAGACAAAGGATTACGTTTGTAGCACAGGCTGGGCACACTGCAGAGATGGCAGAATTCTGGCAGACAAAGGATTACATTTGTAGCACAGGCTAGGCACACTGCAGAGATGGCAGAATTCTGGCAGGCAAAGGATTACATTTGTAGCACAGGCTGGGCACACTGCAGAGATGGCAGAATTCTGGCAGGCAAAGGATTAATTTGCACAAGAAACTGGACATACAGCAGGAATGGACAAGAATCCAGCACAACAGGGACTTAGTACTTGGCACAGGATGGCATTCTAGTACAGCAGAACTTAGTCCAGAGTCAAAGAGCAACAATCTGGGCCCAGTGAGAAGCAGGTCACAAACTGGTACAGCAAAGTCCAGGGGCACATGGCAGCAATTCAGGGACTCACCAGCTAACAGTGGCCTCAGCAGAGGAAGTCTAGGCAGAGTGGCATGGAGAAGGAGGTCCACAGGGCAGAAATCCTTCACCAACTCATCATGGGTCTTTGGAGGGCAGCGTGTCCTGGCCGCAGCTTCAGATCACTCAGGCAACAGTTGACGGAAGAGCAAAGGGTAGAGGAAAGTCCCAGTCTCAGAAAGCCACACAGAGAATGCAGAACTACAAGTCACAGCAGTGTGGAAAGCAAAGCACAGCCCATACAGAACTATCTGTCTCAGCAGTGCAATGCATCTTCTAGCGAGACCTGCAGCCATGAGCTCCTCTGCCCATCATTGAATTAAGCTCTGAACATTCTGACCTTTTCTGCCAGAATAGGAACTTTATATTGTCCCTTCAATTCAACCAAACTTCAAGCACCCGGTGCCGACACGTCTGGCTTTTTCCAGCTGCAGGACACAGTGCTGTCTGTGCCTCCTGCTGAGATCAACCTCATCTCCCACCCTCTGCGGGGCACAGGAACCCATATATTAAATTAGTCAAGCTGACTGCTTGACACACTGTTGATTTCAATAAAACAACAAAAAAATAAAGTAATGTTTCTTATCTCTGTCACAAATACAGTTTTGGAAAGATTACATTTGAGGGAGCGGTGCAATATCCATACTGATATATCAGTTAGTAGATTAGTGATGTGCGAAGAGACCGAATAGGGGAGAGTTGAGGAGTACAGCCATAAATGTGGGTGTCATCAGTATAGAGAGGGTGTTGGAAGCCATGAGAAGCTATTAACTGACCTAGAAAGGAGGTGCAGATAGAGAATAGAAGGGGTTTGAGCATGAATTCCTAGGGATTCCTACAGGAAGAGGAGAGGAGATAGAATTATAGGTACCACTGAAGGTGTGCTGGGATAGGTAGGAGGACAAATGGCAAAGAGCAGTCTTAAAGGCCAAGGAAGTGGAGTTTTTTTTAGGAGGAGCAGTTGGTCAGTTGTATCAAATGCAGCAGAAAGGTCTCATATAATGAGTACAGAATAGTGGCCATTGGTTTTAGCAGTTATTAGGTCATATATGCACACATTCCTGTAGGTGCCTACACTTTGTACCTGTAGAAATATATATATATTTTTTTTGCTAATTAGTCTCTTTAGGCTGAACTGCTTCTTTCGCTGATTTAATGAAGCCTTTTATAGCAGTTTCAACATTTAGAAAATAAAGTGGGCTTTGTGGGAAATTTTCCTTAGCTTAGTGAATGTGGTGAAAATTCACTTTACAAAGAATAATCAATCATGTGCAAGGAAAAAAAATGTATTTTTGCCTGCACATGATTGGATGATGAAAGTCAGCAGAGCTTTACCTCATTCCCTGGTCTAAGGGAAAATTTCCCTGCAAAGTGCAACCTCCTTTGTAAAACTATTTGCCTTTAGTAAATCAATCATATTAGGTAAATTAATTCATGAAATTTCTCCTGATAATTCATATGTTCATATGAGCAGAGCAGTTCCAACACCCCATGCAGGAGCACTGGCAAATATGATGCACTCTGTAACACTTTTGTGTGCGTAAAAGCAGCCTCTGATATAAGCGAGCCAATTTCACACATCTGGACCTCCTTTTATTTTGTGATAATACATTTGAATAACAAATAGGTTAACTGTAGGGATTAATCAGGAATTTTCATTCAAACACAGTCCTCATCCAATTTATGTTGATTGTCTCATCCTGATGTTTTCCAGTTACATTCGATCTATTTTTTTCTGTTTGGTTTGGCAGAAAGTGTTGCTGATCCCACAATAACCATTATGAAGATTCTGTTTTGTTACTATCTGGGAAAATCAACATTCTTATTAACACTCCTTAAGTTGTTATTCTTGGAACCCAGAGTTTGCATTAATCCAGATAAAACAAGATTTATTACACTGGGTTAATAATACATCAGTACTTTGACCTTGTAGTTACTTTTATGGGTATTTTTTCTATTTGTGGAAGCTTTTATGTTGACATATAACCATAGTTCCCTTTATTTTTTAGTTTATTTTCTTAGTATTATTTATTTTTAAATATTGTAGCTTTTGGACAAGTTCCAATTGAGCAGAAGAGCTCATTTTATCATATGTGTAAATTCTAATGCTATTATTAGTGCATGGATTATGAGCTTCTAACCTCAACCTCAACCAGGGGAGCAAATCCAAAATCATAAATGTTAAGTTGTGCTATTGAAATGCATTCACAATCTATGTGTGTTTGTTTTAATCAGACTTCTTTGCATGATCATCTAAGAGCATCAAAATAACAAAATCATCAACTATCAAGTATAAAAAAAATTCCATTGAACAATGCATCTAAAATGCCCCATTGTCATTTTCGAAAAACTATAATTATGGTTTGAAAACATGTTTAACTCGAAGAATGGCAGCTGAACAGCACATTTCTAGCATTGTTCAAGAAACTTTATTAATCAAAGTCAGCGGTCTCCAAACTGCGGTGTGTGGGCTGGATGCAGCCCTTTGCTTGCCTTTATCTGGCCCTTGAGGCACTATTCCTTCCACTGACACGAGCCACTATTTCTCCCTCCAACACCAACAATGGGGTATTATTCCTCCCACTAACACCAATGATGGTTCATAAATTCTTCCTCTGACACCATTGATGGGGCACTATTCCATCCACTAACACCAAAGATGGAGTACTGTTTCTCCCACTGACACCAGTGATGGAGCACTATTCCTCCCACTGACACCAGTGATAAGGCACTATTCCTCCCATTGTAATCAATGAAGGGGCACTATTCCTTCCACTGGCACCAATGATGGGGCACTATTCCTTCCACTGGCACCAACGATGGGGTACTATTTCTCCCACTAATACCGGTGATGGGGTACAATTCCTCTCACTAATACCAGTGATGGGGCACTATTCCTCCTTCTCCTAACCACAAATAGAATTTTTTTACTCCCACTGACTACCAAGCCTGAGGCATTATCTACTCCTACTGGCCACAATACTGCCCTCTAATATCTGAAGGAAAATAAACTGGCTTTTGTTTAGAAGGTTTGGAGACCCCTTGATCTACAGTAGGATCTCAAACAACATATGTGATTAAAAACATTGTTTCGCTGTGCTTTCATTTTTCCATTTCCATATGGTTTTGTTGACACCTATATGATTAAATTGAGAGTCAACTCAAAAAGTGAAGATTTGCTATCTTATAGGGTGTATCTAAAAATGGTCATCATCAAAACAAAAAGGTATCTTCCTGAGCCAAGGAACTTTAATGCCCTGAGCTTCATAGATGTACACTCACTGGCCACTTTATTAGGTAGACCTTGCTAGCGCCAAGAAAATATCCCCCAAACCATTACACCACCAGCCTGAATACATGGCAGGATGGATACATGTTTTCATGTTGTTTATGACAAATTCTGACCATACCATCTGAATGTCCCAGCAACCACTCTGCCCATTCTCCTCTGATCTCTGACATCAGCAAGGCATTTTTGGCCACACAACTGCCACTTACTGGATTTTTTTCTCTTTTTCGGTACATTCTCTGTAAACCCTAGAGATGGTTGTGCGTGAAAATACCTGTAGCTCAGCAGTTTTTGAAATACTCAGACCAGCTCTTCTGGCACCAACAACCATGTTAAGTTCAAAGTCACTTAAATACCCTTTTTTCCCCACTCTGATGCTCAGTTTGAGCTTCAGCAAGTCATCTTCACCACGTCTACATGCCTAAATGCATTGAGTTGCTGCCATGTGATTGGGTGAATCGCAATTTGTGTTACCAAGCAATTGAACAGGTGTACCTAATAAAGTGGTTGGTGAGTGTATATCTGCAATATGAGAATAGCTGAATATGTTTCTACAGTCAGTATCTGAGAAAGTATTAAAGCTATTGGACGAGCTTGAGGGCCAGGTAACTGGCATTCTTAGAAAGCTAAGTGCACATTCTTCCACCACAAATTTTCTTTCACAATTTGTCTCAAAAACAATGTTGTTATGCTCTTTCCCAGATAACATCTCATAATCTGTGTTGGTCAGGCAAGAAAGGCCTCTGTTTGTCATTGACTTACTTTAGTGTAAAGTGATTACAATGCCCCCCCCCCCCCACCATGTAAGACAACCCATTCAGTATAAAATAGAAATAAAAGGCAAAACATTTGTGTGTACATATAAAACAAATATTATAAATACCTTTATTTCTCCTTTTTTATAAGTGATCACATCCCCTCTGTTCTCAACTGCATAAGAGCTAGGGAAGGAGAAACATCTGTACACTGACCTTCCCAGGGATAGGCTATTTTTTGGGGGGGGGGAAGTCTGATCATTGAAGGAGAGCAGACTGAGTTCCCAACACAGCTAGAGAACTGACCACAGTGTGTTCTCTTGCTTAGTGTGGTCAGTTTTAAAGGAAAAAAAGAGCGACTGGCATTAACACCAGGGATTTCACACAGAGGAAGCAATAGAGAGAGAACAGGATACATTTTCATACAAGTACATGGTACAGCAGGCACATATCAGGAAATGGAATGTTAGGTTTTTATATTCTTTATCATTTGAATATACTAATGTTCCTACTGCCTATTAAATGTATTAGATAATCTACCAATATTTATTACATGTATAGGGTTGCAAACTCCTATCAGTATCTGTCTAGAAAAAGTGGGATGAAGATTTGTTCCTGCTCTGATAATGGGCTGTAATTATTTGTTTACTTCTGCTAAGCCCTAGGCATTCCAGAATGTCAGATCAAATGCTAAACTAAGCTGTCAGCTCTTCTAGATTTGCCCCATACCAATCAATAATCATTTCAAGTCTTAGCAATAAACATATTGGGATATACAGTATAAAGTGTTTAAACTTTGTGTAAAATATAGTGTCGTAGATCCCTAGATTTGAGATGGCACACAAGACGTTTTGCTTATGTTTTCATGGTTTCTCCACCAGTTATATTCTAATTATATGGGCTTTGCTATATTATTTCACACTTATTCCTGCAAACAAGCTATGATGAAGTCTCTCATTTCATTTAACCACTTGCACTCCAGAGGATTTGTCCCCCTTCCTGACCAGGCCATTTTTTGCGTTACTGCGCTGTGTTACTTTAACTGACAATTGCGCAGTCATGCAACGCTGCACCCAAATGCAATTTCCGTCTTTTTTTCCAACGAATACAGCTTTCTTTCAGTGGTATTTGATCGCCTCTGCATTTTTTTTTTGCGCTATAAAATAAAAAAGACTGACAATTTTGAGAAAAAAATATTTTAGACTTTTTACTATTAAACATGTCCAGTAAAAAATGTAAAAAAATCTAATTTTATCATAAATGTAGGCCAAAATGTATTCTGCTACATTTCTTTGCTAAAAAAAAAATCCCAATACGTCTACATTAATTGGTTTACGTAAAAGTTATAGCGTTTACAAATGGTGGTATATATACTGGGCTTTTTTATTATTATTATTTTTACTAGTAATGGTGGCGATCAGCGACTTATAGCGGGACTGCAGGAGTGCAGCAGACATTCTGACACTGGGGGGAACTGACTTGGTGTCACTGACATCCCCAGTGACATCAATACAGTGATCTGTGCTAAAGAAAAGCATTGACACTGCACTAATGGCACTGGGCAGGAAGGAGTTAACAGGGGCGATCAAAGGGTTAACTGGGTGTGTTTTACTGTGGGGCGGTGTCAATTGGATGATGAAATGTGTTGGGTGGAGCTTTGGCATGGGACGTCATCACGTTTTGAAGGGACAGCGGCCATTTTCCTGGTTGGAAACTTAGTTCAAATGCTGGTAACCATCCAATACAATGTACGAGTAACTTGTAATAAACAGGGTGAATTTATTTTATAACTACTACATTATGAGTGGTCTTCTTCTTCTATTCCTTATCTATATACTGGATGGGAGTCTTATTTTAGGGCCTGTAAAGATCTTTTGAGAGGAAGATTGAAATCTATCCTGGTGAGGACTGCCTGATTCATTATCTGCAAATATTCATCTTCCATCTAAGCTGCGTATATTGACCGCTGTGTTAAGGTCAGAATTTCTGGTAAGAGGCAGAACCATTCGGGTGTTTTGGTGAGGGTGGATCGTGGGAACTTCGCTTGGGACATTTTATTGGATTTTTTTCTGATTAATTGGACTTTATGATCATATGCTTCTGACCAGAGCCGCAATTTTATATAATATATTTTTTAATATTTATATTTCCTGTTATACGAGCTGCTTTTCTTTGATTTATATTTTATATATTTTTTTAGTTATATTTTTAGTGTATTTACCCAAGTGCAGGTTTATTGTTTTCATAAATAAATGAAAGGCTTGGATGTAGCTGTTCAGCCATGGAAACCCATTCCATGAAGCTCTCTACGCACTGTTGCTGTAATAATCTGAAGGCCACACGGAGTTTGGCGGTCTTTAGCTATTGGCTCTGCAGACAGTTGGTGATTTCTATGCACTGTGCGCTTCAGCATGCGATGACCCTGCTCTGTGATATTATGTGGCCTACTACTTCATGGCTGATTTGCTGTTGTTCCCAGTTGCTTCCACTTTGTTATAATACCACTAACAGTTGACCGTGGAATATTTTGTAGCAAGGAAATTTTATGGATGGACTTATTGCACAGGTGGCAACCTATCACGGTACCACGCTTGAATTCACTGAGATTCTGAGAGTGACCCATTCTCTCACAGATCTTTTTAGAAGGTGCTTGATTTTATATACCTGTGGCCATGGAGGTGATTGGAACTCCTGAATCCAATGATTTGGAGGGGTGTCCCAATACTTTTGCCAATATAGTTTAGGTGCATTTTGTTACTTTATGCCTTTTCCAATTTTTGTAAAAACGCATTTGAACTAATAAAAAAAAAATAATTCACATACATGTAAACTTAGCTCCTAGCTAGTGAAATTTCTGTGCAGAACTATGGCAAGTGGCAAGGGGACAGACACATGTAGATAGTAGTTCTAAGTTAGATGTTTTTAATATTAGTGCCAATGTTTAGTCAGGTGTGTACTTTACAGTGAGAGCCAGATTCAGTGATAACTATGGCAAAGATTCAACTAAAGTGTTTTAGCAGCCACAAATGTAAAAAAAAAAAAGAAATTGAGAGTCGTCTCTACAATTGAGCAGATATCACTTTCTACTTTCCACAATACTCTGCAATACAACTGCGTGCCTTGGCCCAAATTTAATGAATGGGTGGACCGCTATATGCAGTATTATTGTAGGGAATAGTGAAAAGATTGTGATAATAGCTTTTTGATATTTTGATGTCTTTACATTTGCGCTGGTAAAACACTTTAGGAGCCACATGCCAGCGTGTTTCCCTACTTTATTGCAGCATGATTGGAAGAGAGCATGTCATGTGACTTTGACAGGCCTTTTTTAACAGCTCCCCACTAATTAAGTGCTCTTGCATGGCAAGACCACTTACTGTTATCTCACATATATATTCTTATTATTATAGCCAAATTTACCACCCTAACTCCTCCCACAGTTTTTACACTACATAGACAGTAATATACCAAAACGTGCAGATTGTTCCCGATTGGTGTGCTATTACTTTGTGGAACCTTTCGCCAAATGGTTCACGAAATATCGGCGTTTTTGAGATGAAATTGGTCCCATAGGAATGAATGGCGGAATGTTCAAAACTAGAGTGGGAGCTGACAAAAGCTAGAGTGTTAGCTGAAAAATCAGGACATGATTTCTAAACTGCCATCACTCCCTCATTTTCAAGCCCACCTACACAAATCTTATATCAAAACGTTCAGCTATCCCTGCTGCCACTAAAAATGTCCACGGCTAAGTCATAGTCCTGATGGTTTTCACAATATGACCATTTGTTTGCAACTCACGCCGCCCATTGACATTCATTGAAACTCCACTCTAGCCACCTCAAATTTGAAGGGCAATTTCTAAACTGCGACTGTGCCTTCATTTTTAATATTTCAGAGACATACTATACATCAAAATGTAGGTCTGGGTCTTGTGATTCTCACAATATAAAGCTCTTCGTGTAGGATTTAAAATTTTTAAACTACAACCGTTTGAATATGGCAACCGCCAGTGAAGTGAGCAAGTTGGAGCAGTTTGTTTTTAACCGCTCTTCTCTGTCCTTGCTGTAGAGTGAGTTGCCATAGGAACCCAGGTGTGTGAGCAGGCAGCAGAGTGACAAAAGCTAGAGTGTGAGTTGTAGACTACTGGTGGAGGCAAGAACACTTCACACAATTTCCCCAGAAATTGTAGCTTTTCTAGTTACTATTGAACTCCAATAACTTCAGACTCCTGAAGCCAGTGAGCGCACTGCACATTTGTAAAGCAAACCGCTGTGCTTTTTTAAATGTTTGGAACTTTTTTACTGCTGCTTTTTAAATAGACTCCTTCAAAAACTGGAGCTGCTGACTGCAAAAAACAGCCACTCACCTTTCCAGGGATCCAGCGCCGTGCTCCCCTGAGTTGGTTTCCTCACCCCCTTCAATCCCTGGTGCCGGCATCTTAACTGTGGGCAGTCGATTGTGACTGCTTGTGACTTCACAGCTGGCTGCCCACTGCATATTCTTGAGCCGGCTGTGCCTTGTGAACGGTCCCGTAGTCTCTTGGGACCTGCAACATGTCTCAAGAGGCTGCAGGTAGAAGAGGGGGGAGGTGAACTTCTGCTCTGATTACATAGGCAGTCAGAGTGGAAAAAAAATAGCCAATTTTGACAGGGGATGAGGAGAAACAGCCAAACTTCCCTTTTTGGGTGAAGCTCTGCTATTAAATATGGCTTTGTAATAGTTATTAATTTAACTAAAAATCCCAGCATTTTTTCCTGTCTGATAGCTGCATTTGGAGTGTACACACGGCCCTTTACTGTAATGGCAAGGCTTGTGTGGCTATGCTCAGATATTCAGCAATGCTTTTGTGCATTGGCACAAACACACGTATGCAAGTATGAGGTATTCTCTGCACATGGAATAATTCCTGCATTCGAAGAATACATCATACCTGCAAGTGAATGTTTATGGCTCCCTGAGTGGGGAAAAAAACACCAGGATATTACACTAGAGCCAATAGAAGCCTCAAAATATGCATGTGCTTGAGGCCCACACAATACTCTCACATTCCCTTTTTATTACATTACAAGCATATCTTCAGACAAATGCATACACATTTCCTAAACTAATTAGAACTCATGTGCAGTTATTTCAGTTAACCACTTAAAGACCAGATTATTTCACCTCTTTCCTGCTCAAACCATTTTTCAGATTTCAGCGCTGTCACACTTTGAATGATGATTACCCAGTCATGCTTGCTGTATCCAAATTCATTTTATATAATTTTTTTATTATACAGATATAGCTTTTTTGGTGGTATATATTCATCACTGGGTCTTTTTTTTTGCTACAGGAAAAAAGGCAGATTTTTTTGAAAAAATATTTAATTTTTTTTTAGTTTATTTATAAAACTTTGAAAATGAAAATTCTTTCTTCATAAATTTAGACCAAAATGTATTCAGCTAAATTTCCTCAGTGAAAAAAAACAAATTGATGTAAGTTATTTAGTCTGTGTGAAAGTTATAGAGTCTATATATACCATGATATATATATTTGAAAATCCTGATGTGCTGTCTCATTTTCTGAGGCCCCAAATTGCCAGGACTGTACAAATACCCCCCAAATGACCCCTTTTTAGGAAGTCGAAGGAATTCAGTAAAAGGCATGGTGAGCTTTTTTTAAGTTGTAATTTTTGTCACGTTTTGGATGAAATGAAATAAAATATTTTTTTTTACACAGTAATCACATTAAAGGGTAACTCCAGCTTAATGGGGAAAAAATTAGCAAATAAAAAAAATAATATACAGTAGCAAACACAATTACGTCTCAAGTCATATTGCGATGGAATGTTATGCAAAAATGACTTTTCCTTTTCAGTTTGCAGCTCTGTAATTTTCTGTAAAATGCAGTACAATCTGGCTACCTGAAGAAATTCTCTACATAAATGGTGTACAGAACACCCCCTGAAAATGTATTTTCCTGCTTGAGTGATTGGCTTACTGATTTTCCAAGAAGTCTGTACCAAGATACAAGTCAGATTTTTGGCATCCCCTGCAACACAAATGTAATTTTTGGTCAGATACTCTAAACTCTACGTCTAAAGGGATGCAGACCCTATTAATTTCCTCATTAGAGCCTTGAAGGTGCAGCAGCTAAGTGATACTTATAAAACCACCACCCCATACAGATTCACTCTGCACATGGACACAGACAAACAGCTACTTCTTCCGAATAACAAAAGATAGGAATCTTCAACAAGGTTTGTTAAAATCCTTGCAGATGGAAATGTTTTTTTCTCAACAAAAGTGGATTTACTCTTTCAGTTGTTTTTCACATACAGCATAGGTATGTTTATAATTATACCCCAAAACACATTTTGCTACTCCTCTAGAGTATGGGGGTATCACATGTGAAACATTTTCACAGCCTAGATGCATAGAGGGGCCCAAAATCCAAAGAACACCTGTGGGTTTTCAAGGAGCATAAATTACATGTCTAATTTCTTGAATACCTATATTTCTTAAGTCATTGAAGCGCCAGGAAAAGAGAAATATGCAAAATAACCACATTTTGAAAAGCAAACACCCAAAGGTATTGCCTGAAAGGCATAGTGAGTCTTTTTAAAATGTCGATTTTTGCCATGTTTTTGGAAAAGGCAGGAAAGTATATGAAAATGTATTTTTACACAAAGTTATCTATTATCTCTGTCTCTATCCATTCCTCCTACCAACAGATATAGGCAGAAAGAATAGACACCTGTCACAGACAGGATAAGGGTGTGTTTGTTTTTTGTGCTGTAAATGGATTTACCTTTTCTATGTTGTGTTTTTGCTTCAAAGGTTGAAATCTGTTGCTATCAGCAACACTGACACTTTCCTAAATGAACTCTAAAACAGTTTATTTATAGCAGAACTATAGACAAAACTTTTTTTCCCTTTTGGATAGATTGAGAGAGGGTTAGAACCCCTGCCAGTTTATTTTTTGCAATCTGTGTCCCATTGGGAAGATTTCCCGTCACTGCCTGTGCAATAGCCAAAAGAGGACGTGAGAGGAAATCCCTGCAAATTAAGGGAATACTTTAGGGTCCCCCAGGTCAACAGAACTAGTGTCCCCACCAGATGATTTCTCCTTTATTACATTTTTGGGGACAAGCTAAAATTTGGGATTTTCTTTTACTTCCACTTTTAATGGTAACGGTAAACAGGACAAGTAGAGACTGTGACGGCAATCCATCTCTACTCTATCCAAAACTAAAAAAAAAGTTTTGCCTTTAGCTGGGAACTTTCAGACTTGTGCATGTAGTCAGATGAAGGAAAACTGCAAACAAGCCCAAAAGCTCAGGCAAAGCAGCTCGCAAACAGCAAGGCTATGCTTAATGAGCATGTAAGGGTAGTTCTGTTTTTGGTCTGGTGCTCCATTTTGTATCCTTATGGTTTGATTCTCCCTAAATGAGGTCTTTTCTGAGAAGTACATCAGCTCATCAATCACAAATCCCTTTGACAATTGTTTCAGTGGAAATGCTCAGACATCTTCCAAATGTATAGAAGTGAAATGGAAAAGTATGAACATCAGAAAATGAAATGCCAGAAATAGTTTTTCTTTGAGAACATGATATATTACTCTTTAGGTGCTAGTTGACCATACACCATTTCCAATGGAAGATGAAGGTGACAGTTTTGGTTCTAGCTGCTGAGAAGCAGGTTATTTCCAGGCATTCAGCAAGAGGCTTCATTTACTCCTTTAAAATAATGATAGTGTTTAGGAAAAGGATATTAGGTGGTGTAGAAAGTGGTTTACTATTGCTTCTTTATTTTTGCTGTTTTTGAGCATTTTTTCAGTGTTTGAGCTGTTTTGACCATCATTTAAAGTGTAGGTAAATTTTTTTATTATAACCAAGCTCCACGACAGCGCTAGTACATATAGTATAGCTCTTAGTGATATATCATAATAAAAATTAACTTTCCATTATATATACAAAGTATAAAATAATAAAGTGTTAAATCAGTCCATATAGTAGTGTCTCAAAATTCCATATCGCCTATGTGGTCACCTTGTCAATCCACAACACTCAGTGTTACATGCATGCAGATGCTCCTCCAAAACACCTTGTGCTGAGAAAACACCTTCCCCAGATTCACTGACACTCACCAGATGGAATGGCTTATCTAATAAATGATAAGCAATAGCGCTTGCATTACCACACTCTTCACTGTGTCCCAACTCCTTTTGTATGATATCCTGACAGCGGGTTGAGGCAAGACACACTCGATGGTAAGCTCTATTACATATTAAACACTCCCCAAAGGAAAAGAAAAGACCAATAGTGTAATTCCACTAAAAACCCAAATGTTTTCTATCTCCAATTAAATGCTTCTCAAAAACACATATAGTATATTAGCCCATCGATGGTGTCACATATGTCCCTGCAAAGTGCCAGTGTGCTGCATCAGCAGCGTCTCACCTTGTCCCATCTCTGGCCATGAGCGGTGCATCACTTCCAGCGGGGAATATAAGGTTGCTTCTGGTTTCCATGCAGTACAACTCTAACGTGAAGAGTTGCTTTTTTTATTATGTTTGGCATCATGCCTCATTGCACACTTGCAATTAGGAGCAGTGTTGTCTGCTGCTAACTGAACTTCATGACTGAGCACCATGGTCAGGGTGAAATGCATTGGGGGCATGGCCTGGATGGAGCTGGGCTGAGGCTGCTTCTACTATAGTGACTGTCAGGTCCTGATGGTATGCGGCACTTGGTTGTATTTCCTTCCCTTATACTGCATGCATTGCGCCAGGACAGACTTTACCCAGCCGGCACCCTCAGCATGAGTTACCAGACAGGGACACACAAGAGCTTTGAGTGGCACCTTTTTCAGTGTAGGATCACATCAGTGTCTGACTATTTTGTGAGCTCCTGTTAAGATGCCTATCTGATAGACCTGATTGGCATTCCAATGGCCAACTAAAGGGATGCATTTCCCTTATAATGAATTTATAAACATTATTTGTCCTTTAAAATTTTTAGAGGCCTAGAAACATTAAAGCCTAACTCAGTACAAAATGTGTTTTTTGTTTTTGATAGCATAAGGAAGAGGTAAAATATCTGTCAAGTTTTTACTTCTGACCTTCTAACTGTGACCAAATTGGGAAATGCCACCTGTGAAACTTGGGAGGCTGAGTTAAATTTGCAAAGCACCATAGTCATGCTATATGTGCAGACTTCTTCACCTGCCATGTCTACTTGTAGGCTGGTGGTCGGGGGCCGTAAAAAGGCAGGCTGCCCATGTCAAAGAGGTCTGAGGTACACTTGTCATTAAAAGGGTATTTTGTCCAGGAAATTTACAAGCAAGAACAGGAGGGGGGGAATTAACTCCTATGTGCATATTTAGGAAGTTTCATCCCAGGCCATCCAGTCAAGATACCCAAAATAAGACCCGGCAAAGATGTCTATGTATCAGCAATTGAGCTCACATACTTGACATTGCTGGAGAAGTGTGTATTTGCAAGCTTTAGTTCTGCTCAAAACTTTGCAAAATGAGTAGAAGCATGAAGAGCAGACACCTAGAGAGAATATATTTAGACTCTGCAGTTTATAAAGAACGTTGCCTGCCAGCTTTGTGGAAGTTTGAAAATCTTTTTTACAGTAATTGTTTTGAAGTGTATATCTAAGCTTCTGACATACAAATTCAAGCAATTCTGATTTGAGCAAGTCCCAGTCAAATTAGTGTTAGGCCCTGTTTATAGCTTAGCACATTGAGCACAATAAAATGAACATTCCCCAGTAAATTATTTGTTAAAATTTTTATCCCAGCATTTGCAGTTTTTAACTTTCAGTGCTGCTGGCTCCTACTGTCTCAACGCTGCTTCCTTGAACATCCAGTCTTCACAGGAAAGAGTTAAAGCGGAATGAAACCTCACAACTTTTTATTTTTGGGGGGGCCCCCAGGAGCTGTTTTCAATAATGTGCTTATATGCACAGCATATTAGCGCATTATGGCAGACTTTCTGTCAAATGTTCCCTGTCAGTGCTTTTGGTCACAGGCACTTCTATCACCTCTCAGTCTTCCTTCTAGGTTCAGACTGTTTGGCAATTTGATTGAATGGATTGTTATGAAGTAACCCCCGTGCATGCATACTGGAGTCACCTCATGGCACAAAGGGGCACTGTACATTAACTCTGACAGACAGGGAGCAGAAGTTATGGCAGTAGAGGCCAGCAAACCTGGGACACTGGTCATGACTCCAGCCTAATGCAGGCCATAGATGGGGAGAAAAACGGCAGATTTTCGGCCGATTAACGAACTATCGGTCGGTCTAAAAAACTTACCTGACCACCAATTATTACGAAAATCGGCCGATTAATGAGTAACCTATAACGGGAAATGATGTCATTTTGTGACCTTTGTGATCCTTTTTCGGAAAACGATCGTTCGTTTTTGACCATCAATGAGGATAAAGTCGGGCGTTTTTCGAAAATTTTCCAACATCACCGATAATCTGAAAGTCCAAAATACACGAAAAACGGCCGACAAAATCGTCCACTAACGATAAGATAATCGGCCGGTTTTATTTTCGGACGAAAAATCGGCCGTTTTTCTCCCCATCTATGGCCTGCATAACTGGACCATAGTAAAGTATTAAAAGAAGCTGCATACTCAGTAAGTGATTAAATCATCGTCTGAAAGTGTTTTAAAGGATAAGTTCACCTTTCATAACATATTACATCCATACGATCGAACTGGCTCCTGCAAGCTCCCTATTGTGACAGCTAGCAGGGGACATTATCCTCCCTGCTAGCTGTCACAATTTAAAAAAAACTTGGCCGTGCGGGCCTGCCTGGCCACGTCACTCATTCAAAGTGTTCTGTGAATGAGAACACTACAAGTTCACGTCGCTCATTCACAGTGTTCTGTGAATGAGAACACTACAAGTTCACGTTACTCATTCACAGTGTTCTGTGAATGAGAACACTACAAGTTCACGTCACTCATTCACAGTGTTCTGTAAATGAGAACACTGCAAGTTCCGACAGCTTTTGCAGCTGTTGGCTTGTAGTTGTCAATAAACTACCACAGTGCTGAGGGGTTCCTCCCAGATCACACCCACCTTCTGAGTGTTTCTTCCCCTAATTATGCATGAACCACGCTCTCATGGCGCATATGCATGAATTCATGCAATTAATACCCCCTTTTTTTTTTACTGCACATGCTGAGTAGCGTAAATAAGGGTGAAGCTGTGATCCTAGGACACAGCATCTTTGGGACAGGGGACTGAGCTGCAGAACTGTCCCAGCAAGTCTGGGACAGTTGTCATCTATACTAGATGTGAGAGATCTATCCTACTGAAAAGAAAGATCTAAATGACCCATTTGCCACTAAGAAGTATTAACCACTTAGAGAGTGCTGCTCACTGAGCACAGATTGATTAGGGATACTGAACAGATGGATATACACTAATCAGCCATAACTTTGTGACTACCCAACTAATACTGACTAAGTCCCCATTTTGCCACCAAAATAGCACTGACTCATTGAGGCATGAACACCACTATACCTCTGAAGGTATTATTATTATTATTATACAGGATTTATAAAGTGCCAACAGTTTGCTTAGCACTTTACAATATAACGGGAGACAATACAGCAACAATACAGTTCAACACAAGAGGGATAGGAGGGCCCTGCTCCTTGGAGCTTACAATCTAAGAGGGAGGGGCTAGTGATACAAAAGTTAGTAACTGTGGGGGATGAACTGGTAGGAGGAGTAGAAGATTCCATTATTAGCTGAGGGCAGGATAGGCTTCCCTGAAGAGATAGGTTTTCAGAGATTGCGTAAAAGTGAGCAGATTAGGTGATAGTCTGATAAATTGGGGTAGAGAGTTCCAGAGGATGGGGGGAGCTCTGGAGAAGTCCTGGAGACAAGCATGGGAGGAGGAGACAAGGGAGCTAGAGAGCAGGAGGTCATGCGAGGAGCAGAGAGTATGGTTTGGGTGATATTAGGAGACAAGATTGGTGATGTAATTTGGGGCAGAGTTATAAATGGCTTTATATGTTATTGTTTTGAATTTTATCCGTTGGGCAATTGGAAGCCAGTGGAGGGATTGGCAGAGAGGGATGGCAGATATGGAACGGTTAGTAAGGTGAATAAGTCTGGCAGCAGCATTCACGATAGACTGAAGAGGGGATAACCTGCGATTAGGTAGGCCAATGAGGAGGGAGTTACAATAGTCAAGGCGAGAGATAACAAGGGAGTGAATAAGTTGCTTAGTAGTTTCTGAGGTTAAGAACGGGCGTATCTTGAAAATGTTGCGGAGGTGAAGTCTACAAGATTTGGACAGCGATTGGACTTGAGGCTGATAGGACAGCTGGGAGTCTAGGATTACACCTAGCACCCTAACATGAAGAGAGGGACTGATGGTTGTATTATTGATCTTGATGGAGAAGTCAGGGGAGGGGGCACGGGCTGGAGGGAACAGTAAGAGCTAAGTTTTGGAAAGATTGAGTTTGAGGAAGTGGAATGACATCCATGCTGATATGTCACTTAGTTGGTTAGTAATGCGAGAGGAGACTGAAAGGGTGAGGTGAGGAGTAGAAAGATAGATTTGTATGTCATCAGCATAGAGATGGTACTTAAAGCCATGGTGTGGCAAACTTGCTCATCCTTGTTGGAGCGGAGTCCCCCTTTACACTCTGCTTTTCAGTGTTCTATCTGTTTATCTGAGGCATTTTCAAATCACTCCTCACATCCCCCCCTGCATTCCTGTGAGGCAGACTTTATCTCCTGGCAAATGGTGTGAAACAACCAGGAAGACATGAGAAGTGGAGCCATCCAGTCTGAATGAGGTGTCATTTTTATCACCCAAAACTATGTAAGCCCACTCATTATCAAACCAACCAGAATAAGTGCACAGTCCTCAGGTCAACTGTATGGTTCATATCACGGGATATGAGCTAGTAATTTAGTGTAGAGTTCCCCAATGACCACTCCCAAAATGGGTAGTCAGAGCCCCCCTTCCCCTGAGAGGGACCCTTGAAGACTTTTAAGTGAGTTAGAGAAACTCTGACACACACACACTGAGGGATCTCCCAGCAACATCGTAACAAGGGGAGATCAAAGAAGCTTTCTGCTCACAACTTGAATTTGCTAAAACCAGGCAAGGCAAGTAACTTACCCTGTATTTTCTCGCTATTCTATGTTTGCTGTGTCTTTGTATACATATATATATTTTTGTGATATCTCTTTGTACATATTTATTTTGCATCCAACGCTTTTAGTAATAAATCTTTCTTTCTGAAAGTGTTAAACTGTTTCTAAGCGCTTACTTGCAATTCACGAATCCCTGCCTTTGAAGAGACGCTACTGTTTGTATATCTCTGTATAGCAAGGTCCGCGGGCCGTGCTATATAGATCAATATTTCAATCATTATAGTGTATATTTAGTAACGGGAGTTTCCCAGTCTCCGATAAAAGTGGTGGTGGCAGTATAGGGTTAGTTGCGTAACTAGCCTGACCCAGTAACAAGCGCATCCAGGCTGCAGGCACCGATTGTAGTCCATTAGCTGGGCAATCGCTGTGTAGGGTGCAGCTGGGTGGGGCCTTGTTACGCGCGTCACACCGCGGTTTTGGATCGGCCGGCCCTTCGGTCACGAGTTTGGTGAGAAGGTCTGGGGTCTGACGCCGTGGGCGTGACGTATTACTGTTAGTCGCGGCTGTGCGATTGTCGCCTGTTGGTGGCGGTGACCGCGGGTCGTGACATATTGTTGGCAGCGTACGTGGGATAATTGCAGTAAGAGCTTCAGTGCAGTGTTAAAAGTTGGCTCTGCACTGAAGGATTGTAACCTTTGTGGAAACAGTCCTTAGAAAACAAGCGGTGCATATTTTATTTTATATATATGTGTGTATAGAGAGACACATAGCAACAGCTCCTTCTTTTCCTACGTTTTTCTTCTATCCTTGCTTGCAATTATGCCTGGTGAAGCAGATTACGAGAAAATGAGCAAAGCTGATTTGAAAGTTGAATGTGCCTCACGAGGATTGGACGTCGGTCGCAAAACTCGTGAAGATTTGATTAGTGATCTAGTGGAGTATGATATCCGAGCAAATCAGAACTCGGGGGAACTTGAACATGGAGAGGTTCCCATTACCCACATTGCCAGTGGTTCAGAGACAGCCTCACAGGATGGGCATACAGAGACTGACACTGGAGGATCACCAAAGGTTAACGTCACACCACCGCCTGAGTGCGCTAGCAACGTGGTGCCGGTAACCAGCAGAGACTCTTCTCAGATGCAGGAGGCCCTAAAACGCCTCCTGGAGACAGATTTGGAGGCATACCTGCGGTTCATGGAACGCCAAGCAGCGGCTGACAGAGAAACTGCAGAGCGCCAAGCAGCGGCTGACAGAGAAGCTGCGGAACGCCGGGCTGACAGAGAAACTGCGGAACGCCAAGCTGAGAGAGAGGCGGTGCAGACGGAAGCTGATCGTCGGCACGAGATGGAGATGGCAAGGCTCCAGCAGCGACCGGGTCAGAACCTCGGGTCCCTAGATCACAGGGACGGCACTCTTTCCGTGGGCGCAGCCAAGTTTCCCGCAATGGAAAAGGACAGTGACATTGACACGTACTTACTGTCCTTTGAAAAAACGTGCCGTCAGTACCATGTGCCCCAAGCTCAATGGGTTCGGTACCTGACACCAGGGTTACAAGGCAAGGCCCTGGAAGCGTTTGTTGAATTGCCAGAGGGGCAAGATGATGACTATGAACGTTTAAAAAATGCCATTATCCGGAAGTACCAGATGACCCCGGAAGTGTACCGCAAGCGGTTCAGGTCCATGCAGAAAGGACCTGGGGACTCTTACACGGATGTGGCAAGTCGCTTACGCACCACATTCCGACAGTGGACTAAGGGACTGAAAGTTGATTCTTATGAATCTTTGGAGGATCTCATGATCAGAGATCAACTCCTGCACATTTGCCCAGCAGACGTCAGACAGTTCGTCTTGGAGAGGGGGCCAGCATCTACTACAGCTGCAGCAGATCTGGCCGATACCTTCGTCCACACGCGAGTGCCTGAACCTCGCAAGGCTCCTCCAAACAGCTGGAAAGGGGGGAAATCGTCCCTAGCAACCTCTCCTACTTCGGTGAGTCAAGCTTCACCTCCGCCCAACCCTGCAGCGCTTGGAGCCAAGCCATTCCTGCCTGACACCCGCAGATGTTTCACCTGTGGGAAAGCCGGACATCTCAGGACGCAGTGTCCTGAGCAGAAGCAGATGACATCATCTGGCCAGCCGGCCAGCAACTCTTCTTCTGTGCTGTTCGTTCGCAGGAAGATGCGGGTAAACCCCGCCAACTTGCAGCCCGTTACCGTGGGCAACCGGTCTGCAACTGGTTTCCGGGACACCGGGGCAGACGTCACTTTGATCCGACCAGAGCTGATTGAGCCACAGAACCTCATCCCAGGAAAGTTCCTGACCCTCACAGGAGTTGGGGGGACCCGTTCACGCACACCCTGTGCAAAGGTATTCCTAGATTGGGGTGCGGGGAGGGGGATGAGGGAGGTGGGGGTCTCGGATAAACTGCCCACCCCTGTTTTGTTGGGTGCTGACCTAGGCACTCTTGTTTCATATTACGCCCCTGCCGAGAAGACCCGGAAGGGCCCCCTGGAACTCTCTGGACAAGCCAAGGAACTGTGGACAGATATTGGGGTAATGTCTGGGCCACCGGTGGATGGACAGAGGGTGGGGGCTGGGAATGGTGTGGGGCTGCAGGAGTCTCCATTAGCTGGAGAACCAGAAGAAATCCCCTGGCCTGGGGAGGTATTGGACTCATGTGTCCCTGATATTATGAACATGACTGTTGAGGATCGTTGTGGTGACACTGAGGGTGATCTTACTAATGTTAGCAACATTGGGAATACAGTCTGGAATGTCAGTAATAATATCAGTAGCATTGATAGGAATGTCATGGGTCATATCAGTAGCATTGATAGGAATGTCATGGGTCATATCAGTAGCATTGATAGGAATGTCATTGATAATGTTTGTATTGTTGACGGCAATGTTGGTAATGCTAACAATGAGATTTGTGATGAAACAAAGGAGGCGTTTTCAGTGTTGGGGGCTGAGGTACAGTCTCTGGAGGCTGAGCAAGGGGATTGTCTGGATAGGTCTGTCCCTTGCCCAGGCTCAGAAGATTGTGCCTTGATAAGTGCCCAGCCGTTGGCCTTGCATAGGACTAGGCAGCTGGCTGAGACTTATAGTTCCACGCCTCAGGCAGCACTGAAAAGCGATTCCCAAAGGAGCTTCAGAGGCCCGCTAACTGTGAGTTGCCCTACTAAGGAAGGCACACCACAGCTGGCTGGGACTTGCAGTTCCCCACTTCAGGCAGCCCTGAAAAGTGAGTCCCAATGGACCTTCAGAGGTAAGCTGGCTGGGACTTGCAGTTTCACACTTCAGGCAGCCCTGAAAAGTGAGTCTCAAAGGACCTTCAGAGATAAGCTAAATGAGCTTTGTAGTCCCACAGGGAAGACTGCTCTGGAAAGCCATTCAGATGGAAATTTTATTCCAGGGCTAGGTGTGAGCCCCCCTGCTGAGGGGAGTAAACAAACGAGCAAGGAGGCTAGAATGACTGGCCTAGTCAGTGGGGGCTGGGAGCCTGAAAGCCTGTCAGTTAATTTCACTTGTCAAGGTGTGTTCACAGGCAGACAGACAGAGGTCAGAGGCAGCAGGCCTGGATTACGAGTGGAAGGAAGGTTGATGCTTGGGTTACAGAGAGAGGGCCTCCGGGCCCAGACCCAATCACCCTTCCCTAGCACTCGGGGTCCGGAGCGGCTGCCCAGGCCTCCGATAGATGGTGTCTGGATTCAGAAGGTGCCGGCTGATTGGGCCACAGAGGCAAAGGGAATGGCACAGTCAGGAATCCAGGGATCAGCTAGAGTCTGGGCAGTCCTAATGGTAGCAGTCCTCCAGCAGGATACGATGACCAGGCTTTCTGAGAGCCTTGGGAAACTGAACACCAGCCCTGGGTTTGTGGCCTACCCCATGCCCAGGAGCCATGAGGCAATGGAGCATCCGGAAGGTGCCTACTGTTTTGCCATCATGGGCCTGAGCAAGGAGCCTGGGCCACCATCTCTAACCCAGCAAGCTCCAGACGAGCCAGCCTTCACTACCCCATGTGGCTTGCCTGAATCCTTGGGAAAGCTAGTTGGGGTTGAGAAGGCACTGACAGCCACTCCTGCGGTCAGGAGTGGCCCGCAATGCACAGTGGACCTGGGTGCCGTTGTCCACTGTAGGGGCCTCGCGGTGCTCAGCCCTGTCAGGGAAGAGCCACTTGCGCCCCTGTCACTAGGCGGGAACAAACCGCCTGTGCCCAGTCCGACAGCCCAGAAGGGTAACTGTCAGAGGGGCATGTCAGTGGTTCAGTTTAGGAACCCATCAGTAAGAAGAGACCCCCAGAGGTCTGGGCATGGGGAGACCGAGGCAGTTGAGGCCTGGTCTGCTCCCCAGGCCAAGAAGCAGGTTACGTCAGTCGCAGGTACAGCTGGCTACGGTAAGACGCCTGGATGCGATGATCATGGCTCAGCTGGGCCTGTGACTGACCTGGCAGACAGGAAACTGGAGGAACCGGTGTCCTGGATGCTAGCAGGTAACAAGGACTGTCCATCTTGGATGAAGGTACCTGTGGACACCACTGGGAGGCGAGGCCCAGAATTCGCCTGTCCGGTTCCGGTGCCCACAGGCGCTACTACCTTCAGGCCAGATGTAGTCCTAAGCCTGAGGAAGAAGGTAGGAGAGGGAAATCTTCTTCTCTACCTCGACAAGAAGCTACATATTAATATGGTAGCAAAGGACACCCCTGAGCCAAAGTGTTTTGTGAACAGGTGGGCACCCCGGCAGTTGCCACGGGATTCGGATAGCTACAGCCGACTGGTACCCACCCGTGACCACTCACTTGGTCGGCCCAGCAGTGCTGCTGGAGAGAACGGCTTCCTGTTCAGACGGAATTTGGTCCTCCCGCAGTACAGCGGTACCAGGACGTCCCAAGAGGAACCTCTGGACAGAGGTCAGTTGCGTCAGGAGAGAACTTGTAGCTCACTCCTTGGCAACCACTTAAGGGGGAGGTGTGGCAAACTTGCTCATCCTTGTTGGAGCGGAGTCCCCCTTTACACTCTGCTTTTCAGTGTTCTATCTGTTTATCTGAGGCATTTTCAAATCACTCCTCACATCCCCCCCTGCATTCCTGTGAGGCAGACTTTATCTCCTGGCAAATGGTGTGAAACAACCAGGAAGACATGAGAAGTGGAGCCATCCAGTCTGAATGAGGTGTCATTTTTATCACCCAAAACTATGTAAGCCCACTCATTATCAAACCAACCAGAATAAGTGCACAGTCCTCAGGTCAACTGTATGGTTCATATCACGGGATATGAGCTAGTAATTTAGTGTAGAGTTCCCCAATGACCACTCCCAAAATGGGTAGTCAGAGCCCCCCTTCCCCTGAGAGGGACCCTTGAAGACTTTTAAGTGAGTTAGAGAAACTCTGACACACACACACTGAGGGATCTCCCAGCAACATCGTAACAAGGGGAGATCAAAGAAGCTTTCTGCTCACAACTTGAATTTGCTAAAACCAGGCAAGGCAAGTAACTTACCCTGTATTTTCTCGCTATTCTATGTTTGCTGTGTCTTTGTATACATATATATATTTTTGTGATATCTCTTTGTACATATTTATTTTGCATCCAACGCTTTTAGTAATAAATCTTTCTTTCTGAAAGTGTTAAACTGTTTCTAAGCGCTTACTTGCAATTCACGAATCCCTGCCTTTGAAGAGACGCTACTGTTTGTATATCTCTGTATAGCAAGGTCCGCGGGCCGTGCTATATAGATCAATATTTCAATCATTATAGTGTATATTTAGTAACGGGAGTTTCCCAGTCTCCGATAAAAGTGGTGGTGGCAGTATAGGGTTAGTTGCGTAACTAACCTGACCCAGTAACAAGCGCATCCAGGCTGCAGGCACCGATTGTAGTCCATTAGCTGGGCAATCGCTGTGTAGGGTGCAGCTGGGTGGGGCCTTGTTACGCGCGTCACACCGCGGTTTTGGATCGGCCGGCCCTTCGGTCACGAGTTTGGTGAGAAGGTCTGGGGTCTGACGCCGTGGGCGTGACGTATTACTGTTAGTCGCGGCTGTGCGATTGTCGCCTGTTGGTGGCGGCGACCGCGGGTCGTGACACATGGGAGTTTATCAAGTGACCAAGAGAGGAGGTGTAGATGGAGAAGAGTAGGGGTCCAAGGACAGAACCTTGAGGGACCCCTACAGATAGAGGGAGTGGAGAGGAGGAACCAGAGTTATAGGTAACGCTGAAGGAGCGCTGCGATAGGTAGGAGGAGAACCAGGAGAGAGCAGAGTCACGGAGGCCAAGAGAGTGGAGTTTTTTGAGGAGGAGGGGATGGTCAACAATATCAAAAGCCGCAGAGAGGTCAGGTAGTAAGAATACAGAGTAGTGGCCATGGTTTTTAGCAGTTAGTAGATCATTAGTGAGTTTTAGTGGAGTGGAGTGAGCGAAAAACCGGACTGTAAAGGGTCAAGAAGGGTGTTGTCAGTAAGGTAGGAGCTCAGGTGATTGTAGACTAAGCGTTCTAAGAGTTTAGAGGTAAACGGGAGCAGGGAGATGGGTCTTAAGTTGTTCATGTTGGTGGGGTCTAGGGAGGGCTTTTTAAGTATGGGAGTGATGTGTGCATGCTTTAGAGGGGAAGGCACCGTTAGAGAGGGAGAGATTGAGGATGTGAGTGAGGGAGCATAGGATGGAAGAAGAGGGTGACCGTAGTAGTTGTGAGGGGACAGGATCCAGGGGGCAGGTAGTGAGATGGGCTTCTGAGAAAACCTTAGTGACCTCTTCGTTAGTAGCAAGGTCAAAAGAGGAAAGTGTTGAGGGAGGTTTAGTATAAGGTATGCTAAGTGGGATGGATGTCTGTGCAGTATAGATGCCCCTACGAATTGCATCAATCTTATTTTTGGAATGATTTGCAATATCATAAGCAGTGAGTGAGGTACTGGGTGGAGGTGGAGAATGTAGAGAGTTAAAAGTAGAGAAGGGATAAAGAGGACTGGATGACAAGCTATTGATGAGAGTGACAAAGTAGGCTTGTTTGGCAGCATGGAGGGAGGAAGTGTATGTTAAGAAGGCAGATTTATATAGGATGAAAGCTTGGTGAGATTTGGTTTTACGCCACAGTCGCTCCAGTACACGACTATGTCGCTTAAGATATCTGGTGTCATCAGTCTGCCAAGGTTGTAATGGTTGGAGCCTGATGCTTTGTGTAGTTAGAGGAGCAAATGAGTCTAATGTGAATAACAGCAAACTGTTGTAGACAGCAGTGGCCAGGTCAGGGTAGGACAGAGGAGAGATTCTGTCATAGAGGCAGTCAGTTGCAGAGTAGAAAAGAGAAGGGTTAAAATTGTGAAGGTTTCTGTAGGTAATTGTTTGCTGCTTGGAGGGATAGGTGTTTGAAGACGAGGAGACTGTGAAGGTGATGTGATTGTGATCAGAGAGAGGAAAGGGGGTGTTTGTGAGGTTGTAGGGAGTGCAATGATGGGAGAAGACAAGGTCTAAAGTATTCCCATCAGAGTGAGTGGAGGACTGTGTCCATAGTGTTAAGGCTATGGTATCTGGCATTCCTTTTAAGTCTTGTAAGTTGCAAGGTGGAGTTTCCATGAATTGCACTTGTTTTTCCAACACATCCCACAGTTGGATTGAGATCTGGAGAATTTGGAGCCAAAGTCAACCTCAAACTTATTGTTGTGTTCCTCAATCCATTCTTGAACCATTTTTGTAATGTGGCTGGGCACTTTATCCTGCTGGTACAGGCCACTACCATCAGAGAATACTGTTTCTATTAAGGAGTGTGCTTGGTCAGCAACAATGTTTAGGTAGGTGGTATGTGTCTAATAATATCCACATGAATGGCAGTACCCAAGGTTTCCCAGCATAACATTGCCCAAAACTTGACATTGACTCTGTCGGATTGCCTTCTTCTGCTGCTCCCTATTGGGATCTGTTCTCCAGGTAAGTGATGCACACACACCCAGCTGTCCACATGGTGTAAAAGAACATGTCATTCATCAGACCAGGCCACCTTTTTCCATTGCTCCATGGTCCAGTTCTGATGCTTATTTGCCCATTGTAGGCTCTCTTGGTTTTGGACATGGGCCAGCATGGGCACCCTTACTGGTCTTCAGCTACGCAGTCCCATACACAACAAACTGCAATACCCATTAATCAGCTTTCAACACATCAACTTCAGGGACAGCATGTTTACTTGCTGTCTAATATATCCCACTGACTTTCAGATGTCATTTTAATAAGGTAATCAATGTTATTCACTTAACTTCTCAGTGGTCATAATATTATAGCTGATTGTTGACTTATTTAAGAATAAGTATGAGCAATTTAAGAATCAAGTCTGTATTAAAAAAAACACATGGGATAGCAAATAAAATGAACAAGCTGAAATGAATTAAAGAATTCAAGTATGCTATGTTGTGATCCTGAATTCAGAACGTGTGTAACATACAAGAAAAGGATGAGGAGTTTCTAAGGCTAGAAGATCAAGGATAAGGATATCTGTGAAGATTGTGACGGTATAAGGTGCGCATGGATACATGCACATGATGAATGTAATAACTGTGATGTGGAGATTATTATGAACCACCTCATGACTGTGCTGAAGTTCAAATATTGCTACAAAGTTAAAAGTAAAAATATTGAAATTATATATTTACATAATGAGTCAGTTATTGACACTATCTACTTTATGGATTGCTGGAAACTCTTCCTGTGCCCTGTGCATATGCCTGTTCTAAAAGCTAATAAGCTCATGGACATTGCCAAAACCATAAACATTGAGATGTATGGATCCTTTTTCCTTATATATTTTCTATATGTTTATATTTTGTTGGCTGACATTCATTTATTTTGAGGCTCCTTTCCAATAATTTTTTATTACAATTGACTTATAAAGTGTTTACATTCCTATTATCTGTAGTCCGATGTACCCTTCATTTGTATTTTGTACTGTTTAGATTCTGTTTGAAGGGTTCCCCTTTATATTTGCTCTATTTTATTGTTTCTAATTTTTTTGTTTCTGTATTTATTTTGAAAACCTAATAAAATATTTCAAAGTGAAAAGACACCAAAACAAACTGCATTCTTATGATTGGTTATTTAAATTATTTAGATAATGAAGTGCAATTGAACTCTCTTAATTTAACCACTTTCCATCCATAGGACTGAACCTTCTTTGGACAGGAAGGGTGATTTCTTGGTCATTGCTGCAGCTGAAGTGATGACCAAGATATCATTCTTTAGGGCCAGCAATTCTGAACTAAATATTGGCTAAAGAGCTGCTGGATTACTTTTACATGTGGCGGAAGGAATCCCCCCCCCCCCCCGCTCCATTGCCGAAACCTTTACTGGGCTCTCCCGTGCAGTTGGGGAGCCCGGTAAGGATGCGCTGGCAACATCCTTTTCCTCAGACACAGTGGGAGGAAAGAATGTTGTTCCTCCCACTGTGTGATGTCAGAAACCAGAAGCAACGAGGATTTAGTCACTTATGGTTTCTGTCTGTTTACCTGCAATTGCAGGCTTAGGAAAGCTTAGGATCACACCGATCAAAGTTTGATCCAAAGCTCTCAAGGACAGCAGAGACATCTGGGGTCTAACAGACTCCAGATGTGTAAGTAAAGAAGATCTGTCACTGCTATTGTTGTTATCAGAAGAGATGTTTACATTTCTTGAGAAAGCAATTAAAGCGATAAAAAAAATGAAAGAAACAGTGTAAAAATAGAAAAAATGTAATAAAATAAATAATACAATTTTAAAAAATTTAAACCGTCCCCATTCCTCCATGCTTGTGCACAATGGTGAATGCACTCCTCAGTCCCACACGCATATGTAAATGGTGATCGCATCACACATGTGAGGTATTTCTATGAATGTCAGAGTAAGCGCTATAATTCTAGCACCAGACCTCCTGTGTAACTCCAAATTTGTAGGTTGTAAAGGCTTTTAAAGCATTGCCTAAGGAGATTTTTAAGTACCGTAGTTTGGCAGCATTGCACAAGCATGCACAGTTATCTATTTACATGCCGTAACATCATCTTTTATATTTTACCAAAAATTTGGATCTGTATTGAGTTTTCTTACATTAACTTTATTAAAGTGGATTTTTTCCAAAATAACTACTTTTGAAAAACCGTGTGACATAATTGCAACAACCACCATTTTATCCTCTTGGGCTTCTGCCATAAAAAAAAATATAAGGTTTGGGGGTTCTAAGTAATTTTCTAAAAAAAAAATGCTGATTTTTACTTGTAAACAAAAAGTGTCAGAATAGGCAGAGTCTTTAAAGTGTTACTAAACCCACAACGGTAAAATCAGCCTGTATATGCAGTAAAGTATGCTTGTTATACTCACTATGGAACCTAATAGTTAATCCTCTGCATTGTGTAAAAAGGCCATTTGATCTTCACTGCTCTGTTCCTCCCCTTGTTCAAGCGACCACCACCACCTCTTATCTCCTGATAAGACATATCATGTGGAGACACTCTGCACATGTTCAGTTTGGTGTGTATTGCTAGAGAGTTTTTTTTTTCCTTGGGAGAGTACATGTGATCAGCACAGGGCCAATCAGCACTGGTCAGACAAAGGTCAGGGGTTTTGCAGAAAGTAAACTCCTCCTACAAGCTTTAGCTAGTGCTCTGCTGAAGTCATGAGACTTCTCTAACTTCTGATGAGAAAAGGTATTTAGCAGTTTATATTTACTAAAATAATTGCATTTCCATGTTCTGTGTACTGTGGGAGACCAGATATAGTGGATGCAAGGTCCTGGGTTTAGTAACACTTTAAGTGGATATTCTTATATTTTGTTGGCTGCTATTAATTTATTTTGAGGCTGCTTTTCAATTATGTTTTACTACAATTGACATATAAGCTGTTTATTTTTTTATTATGTGCAGTCAAATAATGTTCCCTGTATGTATTTTGTACTGTTGATTCTGCTAGAAGGGTTCCTTTGTTTATTTGATCTGTGTTTTTGTCTAAATTAGTTTCTGTATTTACTCTGAAAACCTAATTAAATATTTAGACCATATATAAGGCACCAAAAGAAATTGCATTCTTATGATTGGGTATTTAAATTATTTAGATAATAAAGTGCAATTGAACTTAATTTAATAGTGTAATGCAGGCAGGCTGCATATTCAGTAGTGAATATGCCTATTTTTTCCTTTTTTATTTTTAATCAAAGTGGTGCTTCAAAGGTTAAAATGCCCTGTGCTGGCAGCAGCCGGGAACGTCAGACCACTGTTCTCACATAGCCGTTCTTAGGAGTACCATTCCATCCATAGCAATGAAGAAGGCTTGTGAAATGCAGAAGCAGTGGATGCACTGCCTTCTCAGTGATAACTTTGGATTATGCTATGTCTTTAACCTGTAAAACTATTTTAACTATGTCATTTTAGTTACATCATATGCAAAGCACTAAGGCATATTAATCTTTATCATTTTTCTCATATTTTTCAGGATATTGTCAAGTGCAGGAAAGGAACTGAAGGATAATTTCCTGAAGGCATTAGCCCTCAGGGAAGAAGCTAACCGCAACGGGAAGATGACTGTGAGTACAGCATTTTGGATTGTCAACAGCTTACTGTACATTGGAAAACAGTGCTGAAGGATATACTAATCGAGAAACAATTTTTATTGTCTGCAGTCACACAATGCTGACATGTTACTGTATCAGCTGATTTAGCCAGACGAATGTTTAGAATGCGATATACTTTGGGCTAACTTTTTTAAATGTGTGCTCTTGTGCATGTGAATGTAATTTTTAACGGTTGTAATTAATTCAGTTCAATACAGTTGTCCCTGTAGTTTGAACATTGCTGAGTAACAAAGCAGAAAAACTCTGTGCCAACAAACTAGGAAATCTTGTAAGATCTCGGTTTATCAAGTATCAATCATATTTTAACTTTTTGTGCTAAGAACTTATATCCTCGATTACTATTTTGGTGTATTTACCACAAGACAAACAAGGCATTTGTCTAGGGCGGAATTTTTCAGGGGGGGGGCAGCACTGCCCCAAGGCACAGGATGGGAGAAGGGACACATGGGGACCTGGTGGGTTCCGTTAGATGCTGTGGGTGTCATGACGGTGTATGCACAGCCCAACTCTCGTTCCTGGGAAAGTGCAGAGCTGTGAAGGTGAATGTCTTTCTCTCTCTCGCCATGGGGGATGGTGGCTGGTGTATGGGGGCAGTGGTAGTGGAAGGCTCGGGTGGAGGGCAGGGTGTTCTTGGTCAATGTCAGGCTCTCTTTGCGTTGATGGGGGAGGCGCCAATTTTTGTATCGCCTAGGGCAGCACAAAACCTAAATGCACCACTGGCTGTATGTCTCAGCAACTGTGTTTGTCTACCTTCATCTAAAAATTAGTTGTATTTAAATGTGTACCTGATAGAGAGGTAAGCACGAGTCACTCCTTGTTTAGTCTTAGAATCAGATAATTAAACTGACTGAGACTGGCTGATTCAAGAGAAAAGAGCTCACATTTCAAAAATATCAGTCAATGCTAAAGTCGTGTACTACCCTTCTACTCCATTGTGGTCAATGGATCTGTATATATCCTGGAAATAGGGGATTTATGTGCATCTTTTACTAAGGAAGGTACTGTAAGTTTTTGTGCCCCACCACTACCTGGTGTTCCATTTAAAATATTGTTCATTAAACCACATGTATTACTGATACAGAATAAGTATAGAAGCATTAGTAGCCCACATTTTGTTCTTTTGATAGACATTTGTTAACTGATCTCAGTGCAGTCAAATGATTTCTGGTTGGTAATATGATACTAATAAATAAGTAAGAAAATCACCTAAATAATGTGTAAAATACAGTGCTCAACATACTTTTGAAAAGTAGGATTCTAATCAATATCTCAATGAACACAAGAACAATTTACAAAGTTTTGAGAAAACAGAGTTTTATAGAACATTTGTTTAGCTCATTACATGAAAGTAAGGAGAATAATATAACTTAGATTGCAAAATCTTCAGTTTTACTCGAATTAGTTGATACAAAAATGAATACAGCCCACAACAAGAACTACTCCATCTAGTATTTTATATTCCATGATTTTAAGGACAGCACCAAGTCTTCTAGGCATAGAATGAACAAGTTGGCGACATATTACAACATCTATCTTTCTCCATTCTTCAAGAATGACCTCTTTTAGAGCCTAAATGCTGGATGGAGAATGATGCTCAACTTGTCTCTTCAGAATTCCCCACAGGTGTTCAACTGGGTTCAGATCAGGAGACATACTTGGCCACTGAATCACTTTCACCCTTTTCTTCTTCAGAAAAACAACAGTGGCCTTAGATGTGTGTTTTGGATCATTGTCAAGTGTGCGACGACCAAGGGCATGGAGTGATGGTAGCATCTTCTCTTTCAACATAGAGGAGTACATCTGTGAACTGATGAATCCATCAATGAAATGCAGCTCCCTTACACCAGCAGCACTCATGCAGACCCACAGAAGGACACTCCCACCACCATGTTTCACTGTAGGCACTATGCAGTTTTCTTTGTACACCGCACCTTTGCTACGCCATACAGTTTTGAAGCCATCAGTTCCAAAAACATTTATCTTGGTCTCCTCGCTCCACAGTACGGAGTCGCAGTATTCCTCTTTTTCAGCATGGGCCCTGGCAAATTCTAGGTGGGTTTTTTTGTGCATGGGTTTAGGATAGGCTTCCTTCGTGGACGACACCCATGCATGCCATTTCTCTGCAGTGTACGCTGTATTGTGCCATGGGAAACAATCACCCCAGTTTGGCTTTCTACTTTAGTTAACTGTAGTGAACTTGCATGGCAATTTTCTTCGACCCTTATCATCAGAAGACACTCTTGTCAAGGTGTTAACTTTCACAGACGACCTGGATGTCTCTGTGAGATGGTTGCAGTTCCATCTTTGTTAAATTTTGAATCACTTTTGCTATAGTATTCTGACTGATAAGTAAAGCTTTGCTGATCTTCTTGTAGCCTTCACCTTTTTTAAGCAAAGAAATACTTTTTTCTCAGGCTTTGTGACATTTCTCTTCTATGTGGTGCCATTGCTGACAGCATAAAATGGGAAGGGGTTTTCTTTGTTAAGTAACGCCCTTTTATAATCAGTTGTCTGCTGGACACCTGTTTAATGAATAATTAGACTCACCTGTTGTTAAATTCTTGTTAATTAGGATTTTGTTGTTTAAAATTTAGCTTTAGCTCCTTATCACAAGTAAGCCTGCAGTTTCTTGTTTGTGTATTCTTCCCTCCTTGCTGCAGTGCTGTTCCTGACCCCTTCACATGTGTGGTTTTTCTGTGCTCGCCTATGGGCGTCGTCTGCTGTTCTCTGGGTTTTTTTTTCCTTCCCTTCCATCACTTTCTGGCCCGCCTCCTTGTTTGCCTGCTTATTGTACTCTGCTCCTGCAAGCTGTCTTCTCATCCTCAGCTGAGCGTACCTGGGGGCCGTGACCTGGTCCCAGCTTGCTGCAAGTCCATCCCCACCATCAGGGGATCTGGTGAAGAAGCAGGTTAGGGCTTAGACTCTGCGCCCTGGGGAACCCCAAGTTGACTATCTACAAGGGCTCACTACCACAGGTCTGTGACACTCCTAAGACTCTCTTTTGATTCTGAAAGGAAAGTAAAGGTTTTCTGACAAATTTGTTAGGGTGTACTCATTTATGCTGAGCACTATATATGCTGTGTTAAATAATGAAAAGGATAAATCATTGAACCAGTATATGTAATTAAACTTATGCAGAACGTAAAGTGTTACCAAACCCACAACAATAAAATCAGTCTGCAAATGCAGTGAAGCATGCTTGTTATACTCACTGTGGAATCTAATCCTCCGCATTGTGTATAACGACTGTTTGATCCTGCCTTCTCTGATCCTCCCCTTCTTCCACAGTCCCCAATCCATCTGCTAATAGTAAACAACCCTAGGAATTACTCTGCACATGCTCAGTTTGGTGTGTATTGCTAGAAAGGTTTTTTTTTTCTTTTTTGGGGGAGTATGCATTTGATCGACACAGGGACAATCAGTACTGTCCATACAGAGGGTCAGGGGTCATGCAGCCCCATAGGACAGTCAGAGGAGAATGAAATTTCCTCCTACAAGCTTTAACCAGTGTTCTGCTGAACACTGATAAAAGGCACAAGACTACTCTAACTGCTGATGAGAAAAGGTATTTAGCAGTTTACATTTACTAAGATAATTGCATTTCCATGTTCTGTGTACTGTGGAAGACCAGATATAGTGAATGCAGGGTCCTGGGTTTAGTAACACTTTAAAACCATATAATGCTGATTACAATAATCTAATGAAACAATTAGTAAACATCAAATATTCAATGAATGTACAGTACTTGCACAAATAACACAATTCTATGTGTAATTATACAAATTAAAATCAGTAAAATTCACAAATGTGATCTTCAATTGCTAAATGCAATTAACAAAATTGTGATAATTCCATATCACCAGTGTGCTCAAAGCAGTGTTGCTAACCATCAGTATTTTTACTGACAGCCAGTGAAAAACGGGCACTTTTCTCCTGCCAGTAAATGCCAGTAACAGGAAAAGGTTGCCAGTTAAAAATATGGCTGTGACGCTCAGCTTGGAACTCCGCATGTGCACTTCAGGTCAGGAGCCAGCCACGACCATCCAAATACTTGCTACAGTGTATTCAGATGTCGCTGGCGGGGAGGGGAGGGGGGGTAGGTGGTGCAAGGGAGTCGATCAGAGTGTCCAGAGCCTCGTGCGGGTTTGCCTGATGAGAGCAAGGCAAGCCGGGAGTGGAAATGTCAGAACTGTTTGGACTGGAGTGGACTGAAGGGACAACCTGGCATGAATAGAGACTGTCGCTGTGACTCAGGAGAGGAAGTGTCCTGTCAGTGAGGTGTCATCATCATATGTGTTGCTGTCATTGTCACTGTGAGAATCAGTTTCATGCGTGTGTGCCTGTTCATTCTAATTTCTTGCCCTCCTGAGTCCTGTTCCTGAGCTGCTTACTTACTATACCAAAAATAAAATAAATATGTTTTTTGTCTTAATACCTACCATAAATCACATTTATAATTGCATATTGTACATGTGTGTAGCTTACATGCTGAACTTTGCACTGGGCTGTGCCAGTAAAACTTGGGTGTCGTGTCAATGAATTTCAATTTGGTAGGTTGGCAACACTGGCTCAAAGTAGTGCCGCTATAGCAAATAAACAGTACATAACATGTGAATCATGCAAATGTGAAGTGCTGCATAAACTGACAGCAGTGTCTATGAATATTAATCCATGTAATCATCCACAGGTGATAAAAAACACTTTGAGCTGTGTCCAGGTGAAACCTCCACCTACCCCCATGGGCACGCTCTCACCGTATTATTATGACCTTTTGATGAAAAAAACTGATGAAAAAGCGCACAGCGTTACAATTTGAAACACGAAATCGTAAATTATAATTTAATAAAAAATAATAATATAATAATAAATTTAATTCAATAATATAATTAAACCAAAAACACTGAAATTTGAAATATAACGCCAAGTTCGCACGTCACTGAGCTCAGTCGCAGAATCGTTTTCAGTGTCTGATGACGAATTTCCCCACAAATCATTATAACTCAATTCTGCAAGTGGTTCTGATTTACTATCACTGTTCTCTAGCTGGTCTAAAACCGCTTTTGATCTAAAGGGACACTTTTTGGATGCCATGGACGTTTCTCAGTTTGCAGGGAGAAAGAACAGTAAAAATGCAGGCAGGTCACAGGACAAAGCACTAGGGACAAAATGTATGTGAAATGGTTTGATACAGTAATGTTTTACTATGTGATTTTAGTGATTTTAGTGAATGTCACTTTTTGTCATTTTCAAATTTCCCGCCGTTCCGTCCCCGTACGTCCCGATGCTCGCAGGGGACAGAACCCAGATGACAGATGCCGGCATCCGCCGGAGGACATTACAGGGGACACTGCAGGAGGGACATTGCGGGAGCACAGGACAAGGTAAGTGATCGAGGGATCCCGGAGCAGCGCCGCATGGTAAGCCTGAGTGTAGCTCGGGGTTACCGCTTTTGGTACTGAAACTTTACCCCGAGCTACACTCGGGAATACCGCCAGGGGGGTTAAAGCCAGGACAGGGCTATCTGCAAACAGTAGATGCAACAAAATTATATCCACAGATCATTCCAAATATCAAGGCTCAAAGGACATAAAAGGAAGAAACATAGTGCTCTTTGTAATAAAAAAATGTTTAAAGTCACAATAAGATCACACTCACATGTAAACAGATCACTTCAGCTCTTAAATGGGAGCTCCACCCAAAAGGGGAAGTTCTGCTTTAAATTCTTGTCCCCCCGCTCCCCATTAAGGATTGGCACCTTTGGGGAGCGGGTACCCACATTTGACAGGTACCTGCTCCCACTTCCGCTGTGATTACCTAGGCAATCGGAAGCAGAAGTTGTCCTCTTCCCTCCCCATAGTCTTCTGGGACACGTGACAGGTCCCAGAAGACTACGGGGCCATTCACAAAGTGCAGCGCTTCTTGCACATGCGCAGTGCCCACACTGAAGATGCTGGCCGAGGGACAGGTGAATGTCTGTATTTTAAAAGTCAGCAGCTACAGTTTTTGTAGCTGCTGACTTTTTTTTTCCGGTGAAACTCTGCTTTAAGTAACAATCATTGGGAAGCTACACACAGAGCAGCACTGTATAACAGTAATTCCACTGCACAGATACCAAACTTGCTCAGTCTAATACGGCTCACAGACAATATATCCTCTCTACAATGTGATCCCTTTACTCATATATGTTTCATGTTTCGTCATCACTGATGTCATTTGGGCACCATTAGGCACCAAGCTGTCAATAGCAGTATTTTTAAGTTGCAAGGTGGGGCCTCCATTGACAAGACTTGTTTTTCCAGTACACTGCACAGATATTCAACAGGATTCAGATCTGGAGAAATCAGGTGCCAAATCGGCACCTCAAACACGTGGTGTTCCTCAAACCATTCTTGAATTCATTCGACTAGGCCACCTTCTTCCATTGCTTCGTTGTCCAGTTCTGATGCTCATGTGCCCATTGTGGGAGCCTTTGGCTGTGGACATGGGTCAGCATGGGCACCGTGATCGGTATGAAACTACACAGCCCCATACGCAGCAAACTGCGATGACACCTTTGTATTGGAACCAGCACAGGGGCGGACTGACAACTCATGGGGCCCCCGGACAATAGGAGATCATGGGGCCCCTGTGTCCTTGCCCAAACTCAAAAAAGCCTATGAAAAAGGTACCAGGGGCATCTCATGGGGCCCCCTACCGACCCCAGACCCTCGGGCAGTGCCCGAATTTCCAAATGGTCAGTTCGCCCCTGAACCAGCATTCACTTTTAAAGCAATTTGAGTTACAGTAGCTCTTCTGTTGGATCGGACCACACAGGCCAGCCTTCGCTCCCAATGTGCCTTAACCGCCCATGACCCTGTCACCAGTTTGTTGGTTTTCTTTCCTTTGGCAACTTTTGGCTGGTCCTCACCACTGAAGACTTGGAACATCCTACAAGAGCTGCAGTTGTAGAGTTGTTCTGACTCAATACACTTGCCCGTAATTATTTGCCTTTTCTGCAAATCAAGCTCATGGATAACATGTTAACTTGCCTCCTAATGTACCTCACCCACATTCAGGTGCCATTGTCATGCGATAATCAGTGTTTTTCACTTTACCTGTCAGTGGTCATAATGTTATAACTAATCAGTGGTTTTATGTACTGCCTTGGCATAAATACAAATATTGCTTCAGTGATTTATTCTTTATATTTTATTAGCAAGGCATATATTGTACACGATATATGATATGATATAAAATAATGCTCCACATTTCACTGGTTCTTTTTTCTTCATGCTGCTTGATATGCAATATTATATGGAGTTTTATTTAACATCCAAGGAAGAATGCTGGATACCGAGGAGCATCCAAAGCAATGGGAGTTTGGACTTGTTGGCAAAACAGTAGGAAGGAAAAGTCAGCTATGAATTTTGTGTTGCAATACCATATCCCCAACCATGGCCACCATTCAGCTCTGTACATGCTTTTAGATTTGACTTGTTTGCAATGTACTTGACCGAGGTCATATAGGTATGCCAACAGCTCTTTTGTAAGAGACACAGGGGCTCCCATTTAAATTCTCTACCAGGACCCCATGGATTGTAGTTACATTTAATCTAAACTCTCTTCACTAATTTCTTACTTTAGCAAACTCTGATCCTGAAAGACTTATACAGTAGCATTCATTAATGAAAAGCCTTGATGTTCATTTATGCTGATTCAGTCAGACGCCCATCATACTGGTTCTCTTTGACACGAAACACTCTGATCAGAGGAGACAGCTCACATGTAAGTTGAATCTGTGTAGCTATTCTCCTTTGACATAGAGTTTTGACTATTGACTGTGACATTAAGAGCTCTATTGAGTACCGCAAGGGGGAAGCACGTCTGATAGCAGCAAAATGTGTTCTGGACTACTGATAGATGTTAAATGGTATATGTAATGAAAAGGCATTCATTGAAAGTTCACCAGCCAACCTGACATAACGTTATGAGAAAGTGATAGGTATGTCTTACAGATCCATTCATCCATACTTCATGGAGAGAACGTTAAACCAATATTTGTATAATTGCACATACGTTCCACGTTTATTTTTGAGAAACGTATATCTGATCTATTGCATAAGATAATAATTTGGCTTTCCTCTAATGTGGCATTGGAATTACGCAAGTTGTAAATGGTTAGGCTCAGTCTGGCCTCTTTGATTCACGGAATACCTCTCTGAGGCATTTTATCTCATTAAATTGGTCTTTCCTGCTCAAACACATTTAAAAATAGTTAAACGATTCAGTGATAACAGGGAGTCTGTCAAGGTGCAGATACAGCTAATTAAATATAACACAGTTTTTATTTTTAATATATAAATACATTGCTATAATGAATGCTATAGTGCCTTTTGTAGATAATATTCTTATAATACAGCACTTCTGGGAATTGCCTTTGGCTTTCCTGTTCATTTTATCTCTATTGAAGTGTTACTAAACCCACAACAGTAAAATCAGTCTGTATATACAGTAAAGCATGCTTGTTATACTCACTGTGGAACCTAAGGGGTTAATCCACTGCATTGTCTAAAAAGGCCGTTTTTTCTCTGCCCTTCCTCCTGTTCAAATGTCCACATCTAATCTCCTGATAAGACAGACTGAACCTACAGCCACATGTACATGCTCAGTTTGGTGTGTATTGCTAGAGAGGTTTTTTTTTTTTTTCTTGGGAGAGTGCATGTGATCAGCACAGGGCCAATCAGCACTGTCCAGACAGAGGGTCAGGGATTTTGCCTCCTCCTAGAGCAGAAAGAAGACTCCTTCTACAAGCTTTAGCTAGTGCTCTACTGAAGTCACGAGACTGCTCTAACTTTTGATGAGAAAAGGTATTTAGCAGTTTATATTTACTAAAATAATTGAACTTTTATGTTCTGTGTACTGTGGGAAACCAGATATAGTGAATACAAGGTCCTGGGTTTAGTAACAGCTTGTGATGCAGCTGATGAATCTAATGGCCCTATATTTTGGAGTACATTATCCCATTCACAAACGTTATGCCATAGTAAGTCTTTTAAATGACATGGGGTTGATTTACTAAAACTGGACAGTGCAAAATCTGGTGCAGCTCTGCATAGAAACCAATTAGCTTCCAGGTTTTTTTGTCAAAGCTTAATTGAAAAAGCTGAAGTTACACACTGATTGGCTGCCATGCACAGGTAAATCAACCCCCGAGAGAACCATTCATGTTATCCCTTTTATTCATGCAGTTTATTCTTTTTATTCATGCAGAGTAGGTTACAAATCAAAAGAAATAATTGGCAGCGCGGTTCGTTTATTTTCCAAAGTGTTCACAAAATAGGAGAATTGGTTCTGATGCCACTTACTGTCCGGATGCATAAGGAAGTAAATGGAAATTGTTCTCACCTCTTGGTGACAACTCTAACATTTTGGGGAAAATTTTTTCTTTCTAATGCAAACTCTTTTATTAATATCAAAGAATAAATAGCAAAGCATTACAGTTTGTTCCATATGCCACATGAATCACAGATATTAGTTACAGAAGATGTGCCAGGCCTAGCCTGAAGCATGTCCAATAGCAATATTCATGTAGGAACATACACAATAAAAATAAACAGCCATATCAAGCATATGACAAGTAAAAAACAGGCAGCAGCTCTTTAGGTTTAACCACTTGCCTACCGGGACTTATATCACCCTCCTGCCCAGGCCAATTTTCAGCTTTCCGCGTTCTCACACTCTGAATGACAATTGCATGGTCATGCAACATTGTACCCATATGACATTTTTTTTCACACAAATAGAGTTTTCTTTTGGTGGTATTTAATCGCTGCTGGGTGTTTTATTTTTTGCTCTATAAACAAAAAAAGAGCAAAAAATTTATATAAAAAGAAGTTTTTCTTTGTTTCTTTTATAAAATTTTGCAAACAGGTAATTTTTTCTCCTTCACTGATGTGCATTTATGAGGCTGCACTGATAAGCAGAACTGATGGGCACTGATGGGCACTGGTGAGGTGGCACGGATAGGCAGCACTGATAGGTGGCACTGATGAGCTGGCACTGATGATGCTGCACTGATATGCAACAATGATGGGCACAGACAGGCAGCACTGATAGGCACTAATGGGCAACACTGATGGGTGGCGCTGACTGGCGGCACTGCTGGGCATTAAAATGAGTAAAATGAACGAGCGCAAATAAAGATGTATGCTTATAAAAAGTTGATAAGATGATACAAAGCCGCTAGCATGAAAGGTATACCTCAGCACCTCTGTAGTAAATAAAAATCAAAACAGTGCAGCGCTGAAATTAAAATTGTGAAAATACCCATATACAGTGCATATTCATCAAACTTGTCAGTTCATGGTATAAATAAATGAGAAGTCCTGTAATCAAAAAGGTGCTAAAATTGTAGAATTCACAAAGTTGTGGCAAATTCCTGGCTGTTCCGTGAGGCAATAGTACAATAATGCACTTACCAGAAGTACATACAAACTGAGCGTTGTATGTAAACATTCCACATGGACATCAGGATCTGGTCATCAGAATGGCGTCATCTAGGGCTGCAGCAGACTCCCGGGGATGGTGTCACTCACTCATGGGGGTCATCAAAGGCTCACCAGAAGGGTCCAACGCCATCCAGATTCCTTAGACTCCTTCACCTTAGGTGGCTCAGAATAAAACGAGCCAGGGAGGCAAAATAATGCTAATAGTGTGATACTGTTTATTGAAGATCAAAAGTATAGTTGCAAACTGCAAAACACTCACATGCGATACAGCAAAGAAGGCTATACAGGCATAGCCTCACAAATCAATAATCCAGATGGAGTATAGCGTCAAATAGAGGGATTCCCCTAACATGTTTCGTGCGAACCGCACGTTATCAAAGGGGTAAATCCTCTCAATCCGACGCTGTCTAAATGAATATGGCCGCGCATGCGCAGTAGCGTGGCGTGCTAACAGACGCGACCGCGCATGCACGAATGACGTCAATACTGTGGACATATTGGAGTCAGTGTGTACCCTGATGTACTCCACTGGCTGAAGATTATCCACTGTCAACCCGCAACATAAGATGATCGCGCATGCGCGAAATGACGTCACACGCCGCGGACATCTTGGAAACATCCCGCATAGAGAAGCGTGTTCGTAATCAACTTCCTGGATATAGATCTTTCCCCCCACACTAGTAATTCCTCCATATGGGTAGGAAAAAGACATCCTCAGACAAAAAAGACAATGCTCAGTTTGTATGTACTTCTGGTAAGTGCATTATTGTACTATTGCCTCACGGAACAGCCAGGAATTTGCCACAACTTTGTGAATTCTACAATTTTAGCACCTTTTTGATTACAGGACTTCTCATTTATTTATACCATGAACTGACAAGTTTGATGAATATGCACTGTATATGGGTATTTTCACAATTTTAATTTCAGCGCTGCATTGTTTTGATTTTTATTTACTGCTGGGCATTGACTGGCGGCACTAGTAGGCACTGATGGGTGGCACTGGTGGGCACAGGTGGGTGGCACTGGTGGGCACTGGTGGGTGGCACTGCTGGGCACTGGTGGGGGGCACTGATCATCAGTGCCCTGATGATCAGTGCTGATCTGTTCTCTGACAATTGCCGGTTATCAGCAGCACTTTCCTCACGCATGAGGAAAGTACATCCAATAACCGGCAACTGCATTTACCCGGTGATCTGCTGTGTCATTGGACACAGCTGATCATGTGGTAAAATGCCGCTGTGATTGGCCTTTTTACACATCACGTGATCGGTTGTGTCCATAGGACACAGCGATCACGGAGATCACGTGGTGCGTGCCGCTGGGGGGTGCGTGGGAGGGCACGTTCTGGGAGGACGTCATATGACGCCCTCCCAGAACTGGACAACTGCGCTGTAGCTGTCATTCGGCTATAGCATAGTTGCCAAGTGGTTACAGTACTCAGTATTACAAATCACACTATGAAGACATATATTATTATTATTATTATTATTATTATTACACAGTATTTATAAAGCGCCAACAGTTTGCTCAGTGCTGTACATTACAATGGGAGACAATACTTGAGACAGTACAGTAACAATACAATGCGATACACGAGGGGTTCGAGGGCCCTGCTCCTTGGAGCTTACAATCTAGGAGGGAGGGGAGAGTGGTACAGGAGGAAATAGCTGTGGGGGGATGGAGTGGTGGGGAGAGCGGAGGAGATAAGCAGTTAGGTAAGGGCGGGGTAGGCTTCTCTGAAGAGATGAGTTTTCAAGGTGCGCCTAAAGGTGAGGAGGGTAGGTGACAGTCTGATGGATTGGGGTAGTGAGTTCCAGAGGATGGGGGAAGCCCTGGAGAAGTCCTGGAGATGGGCATGGGAGGAGGAGACCAGGGAGCTGGAGAGTAGGAGGTCTTGTGAGGAGCGGAGAGTGCGTTTTGGGTGGTAGATGGATATCAGGTCGGTGATGCAGTTATATATTTTCAGAGTAGCCTACACCATTGGTGGGAACATAGATGTAATTTCCTTCAATAGGGGAATCCATCAACACTCAAACCTGTGGTAGCCTATCCATTACTAACCGTGGTGCGGCCAAGCCAGGAGTGTCTAACCAGCTTAGCCAGATCAGATCAAATTTACACAGAGCATTACGGTGGCGGTAGGTAAGCCGTTCCCTTAAAGGGAGAGAATTAACATAATCTAATCCACTGTTTTTTAGTAGGTGTCATAGAGGACATCCAATATCTAGCAATTAACTTTCTGGCTAAACACAGAAGATGAATAATCATTATATAGGTACCTGGTTGATTTAGTTCAGCATCCAATGCACCCAATAGACACAATAACGGATCATTAGGAATTGGAACTTTGGCAATTAAAGAAATAATCTGCAACACCTCTGCCTAATATCATGTACGTTATGGGCAACGTCAGGTCTTGTGTATAAAGTCTCCACTGTGTACATTTCATTTAGGGCAAATGGGTATATCTCTCCTACCCCAATTAAACAGTTTGCCAGGTGTCTAGTAAGCCTAGGGAAGAATAAATAGTTGAGATAGCTTGTGTGAAGCCGACAGGGAGGAAAGGACGACCAGTTCTAAGGCCATGTCACATTGATCCCCACCAATTTTCCCCATATCCTCAGTCCATTGTGTTCTACACTTCAACGAGGCATGACCTTGAGTGGAGGAGAGCAATACCACATATATATGAGACATTAAGCCTTTCCATTTAGAAGCATGAAAAAATTCAGTTACCAATAGAGAGTTAGCCATATGAAAGGTTAGTGTCTGCCTTTGGGTCTGTATCGCATGCCTAAATTGCAAACATTGGTAGAATTGTTGATGAGCTAGTGCAAACTCGGAGCATAGCAAGTCATAAGGCCTTAAGGTTAGCATCCGAAAATAATTGGGCTATATACAAAATGCCTTTCACTCTCCATTCATGAAATCTCTTCAAGTTTAATCTCAGTGTATCTGGGATTATGCCATAGAGGAATGAATTGAATAAAAAACCCAGGGTGGATAATGCAACTTACAGGGCTCCCCATACCCTCCATAAGAGATCCATGGTAGGGCAGGAAGAGGGGAGCACCGGTAGGTCCATTTCACTTTTGGGGAAATTCACTAAAACGGGGGCACACAGAATCTTTGCAGCTGTGCATAGTAACCAATCAGCTTCAAACTTCAGCTTGTTCAATTAAGCTTTGACAATAAAACCTGGAAGCTGATTGATTACTGTGTACATCTGAATCAGATTCTGTGTGCACCGGTTTTAGTAAATCCCTCCCTTTGTGTTTCTCGTAACTTTTTGTCTCATGGGCAGTAGTCATTATGATAAATAGAGAGGGTGAATCTACTCAGCCGAGATCAAGACAGCTACAAAATCATGACAGGATCCCAGTAATTCCTTAGAGTCGGTTCACACTGGAATGCACTTGTTCCCATCCAGCCCTATGGGGTCTTGCACATTGCAGTTTTGACAGCCCATTCATTTCAATGGGCTGCCAAACATACTGGAAATCAAGCATAGTACTGAGGTACCATATGGTTTTGTGGCCACACATATGCTGCATTTGTGAGAAGTATTTGGCTTGCCATTAACAATTAATTGCCACCCACAAGGACAGGGCATTCACATGGCACACATCTTCCCGTACCTCGTTCCAGTATAAATGGATCCTTACTGTATCTAAAACTGAAAAAAAATTGGGCTCAATCATCCCATACAAGCTTTAGCTAATAAATAGGCAATATAGTATTTGTTGAGCATTAGGCAATAGATTATAAAGTTGTTATCTAAAAGAATGCTTGACCTTGACCTGTGAGCATTCTCTCACTTTATGGGCAGAAACAAATAAATAAAGCTGTTACCCAGAAGTAATATAGTCTAAATCACTCCATGTAATAGGTCAATTGCCTGCCATGGTTTTATGACCTGTAATTATACAATATAAACTATAGAAACTTATTTTAAAATATAATCGTTCACACAACAAAAGAGCTTATTCTAGTTATATGATGATTCTGCAATTCCATTCCAATATTTTTGTTGGAGGACATTTTTATGAGGCATACATGAAGGGAAAGAAAATCTTGACACTTACAAATGTTGCATTTAGGAATATGATATAAATACTTGCAGCGAATTTTGAATGAAGTCTCTCTAAAATTTTGTTTGTTTCACTTGACAAACTGTTTTGATTTCATAGCAGTTAAACATTTCTCTGGCTCCCTTGATTTAGCAATAATTAAAGTCATGATATCATAAAAATATGTGAAGGGAAATGTGGAAAAGTTGCAATCAAGATTATAGTACACAATCTGGAAAACATCAATAAATATAATTTATCAACAAATATAACTCTTTCCAAAGGAAAATAAAAAAAAGATTAATTGATGAAATGTTTCTATACCAGATGGTTGTTACCGAGTGGCACAAAAAAAAAAATTAATAAAGTAGCACCTTGTATTCCAGGAATCATAACGTAATGTACATACATAAAAGCTCTAAGCTAATTATGGAAACGTAGATATATAAATATCCATTTTGTTTAAAAAAATATTTTAAACATCCATGTTTGACAATATGAAGGAAGCTGCAAGATTTCATTTGATTAAGCACTACAATTATCCTAGGCCTACAATTCTATGTGTAATTTGAAAGTAATTTCCAAAAAATGATTTCATAGAATGTGTACATTTTAACACTTTAACCTTGTGCAAATTACAGTATATATATATATATATATATATATATATATAAATAAGGCAGTGGTGTAGTTAGCTCTTGTCCTGCCCTAGGCAACACTAAAATTGGGCCCCCCTCCACCACCTGCATCCTCCTGATCCCTGCCTCCACCATTAAAATTGGGGGCACCCCCACCACCAGCACATCCCCCACCCCCTGGGCCCTGCCACTGCCACTCTCCGCCAAACAAAGCCAACCCCCGGCCCCCGACGCCGCCCGCAAACAGAGAGCGAGTTAGTGAAGCACTAACCTTAACCCCCCCCGAGCCAAAACGTCACTGATAATAAGGGAGGAAGAGGTAACTGTTAATGGTAGCCGTGCACAAGACTGGACACCAGGGAAAGCCCATGTAGGCTTCTCCTGCACTTGTATCTGACAAGGCAGAAAACAAACACAGTTTCAATGCAGAAGTATTGTACAGCAATGCCAAAAAATATAATAAACAAAGCATCCGCTTGTCCAAGTCAGTAGCTAAAGTTGTGTCAGTCCCTGACTAATAAGGTGCCCCCTAATGGATTCTCCAAAACAAGACAGGTAGCACTTGTAACCCTTTAGTGCTTTGTCATCACTCTGCCTTTTCATGCAGCAGGCACCCACAGCAGAAAGAGAGAAAGAGAGCTTGAGCATCAGTCAGCTCACATATAAAAAGGCTTGTGCACAGCTGAGACTCATAATGGGCTCTGGCTCCCAGGGGTAAGGTGTGGACCACAGAATGGAGGTTTACTCTTACCTAAAGCTCCTCAAAGCCTCAAAATTCCTGGACTACTTTATGACCTCTATCACCTAATATTGGGTAGGCCCTTCTTTTGCAGCCTGACCTGTCAAGACATGGACTCCAATAAACCTCTGATTATAGCGAATGCTTGATTAGCTTTCCAGTGTTTCAATAAAAAAGATAGCATTCTATTTAAAATTTGATCAAGGAGGAACTTTCTACCTAATTGCATTTCAGAAAAAAAAAATCTTGTCCAAAAAAGAACCATAACAAAAATAAGTCTGCTAAACCTTTCTTCGATAAAAATTGGACACTGATCATAATCAGTGCGCTAAATTATCCTGTATACAAATTACAGGTTTAAACTTTGGTTTGAAACTCCGATATTTATTGCTACGGATGCTGGTTCATTGCCATAGTATGTCTGATATAAATGTATTGTTTTGAAAAATATTTCTGCTTTAGACAATCCTGTACTGTATTCAGTAAGAACACATACATTTTAAATGCCCTCTCACTGATGTATGCCGATATTTAGAAGAATGTTTTTTTTAATTGTAATCACATCATGTAGAACTTTGATCTGTTATCCATTAGCTCTGCATATTTCTGTATCATAAGACCCAGTGTCCCCCATGTTATGTGTGTGGGGCACATTTGTACACCAGCGGCACCCGAGGTATCTGATGTGTTATGACACGTAATGGCAACATTTTTTACTTCCGCCTGTGAATAGAAATAAATAGTAAATGATGAATTGCTGCTTTAAATCTACAACTCTACTACAGTGATTATGTTAAATAGAACTTACCAATTGTATAGAAACAACTTAAAAATTGAACTAGAATCTTTTCCATACAGATTAGGTCATCTAAATGCTAGATTACCAAATGAAAGTAGCTGCTCACATGATTCTGCACAAAAAAAATTTACATAACTTAGATGGTTCGTTTATCGGCCGATTTTTCTTCTGAAAGAATAATCGGCCGATTCTCGCACTGTTAGTGGGGCAATGTTATCATCTGATTTTCGCTGGTTCCTCCTCATTTCGTTTATCGGTCATGATGGAAAATTTGTGCAAAACGGCCGATTTTCGCAATCATTGGTTGCAACATCGGTTTACAGAACGAACGATGTTTTGTTTTTCGCACGAAAAATCAGCCGATAAACAAACCGTCTATGGCCTGCATAAGTGTGTATGCATGCCATGGCCATTTCCCTCCTATACATTAGCCATATTCCACTGGACAACTGAAATACAGCTCATCCAAAGGATTGACTGGCGCTGCACTGAGCATGTGCACTAGGAAGAGATTCAGTCGGGGGTGATTTCATTGAAGAGAGCGCTTTACAATATTTCAGAAAAATGCACGTAATTCTCGGAATAGTGACCCAATTCCTGTGTTCAGATTTACAGCTTCTGGGTGCAACGTCCAGGTATGGTATATACATAGTTACTTTGGTCCAAGCTGGACCAGTGTAACTTTGTATAAAATATCAACACCTGGAATAATTCTTTAAATCCTTAAGATACATACCAGCTCAGTACTCCAAGTCTGATTCCTTATGATTAAGCAGGAGATCATGTGGAACACGTTAACAGGTCCTGTATTCATGTCCTGGTGTTTTGTGTGTCCTGTAGATCAGCGTTTTTCAACCACTGTGCCGCGGCACACTAGTGTGCCGTGAGATATTGTCTGGTGTGCCGTGGGAAAAATTCCAATTTCATCTGTAACATGTGGCTTCGGCTCACAAATAGACCAATCATTAGAATCTAATGATTCAGTGGTCGGCAAGCCGCGGCTCGCGAGCCACATGCGGCTCTTTACCCAGTCTAATGCGGCTCTTCTGTGTGCCGGGCGCCTGCTCCCCTCCCTCCTCTCGGTCGGCCGCTCCCCTGCCTCCTCTCGGTTGGCAGCCCCAAAAGTCCGCGCGGACCTTTTAATCCGGCTTGCGGATGTGGCTGTCAGGATGTGTGTAGGCGGGGCAGCGTGCCGAACGTGAGGGGAGGGGAGCTAGGCTCCTCTCACAGTCCGCCCTGAAGACCCGAACGGCGCGGGAAGACAGCGAGAGGAACGCAAAAGGTAAGTGAATTGACACGGGGGACTTGGCTTACTAGAAGGGGGGGGGGGGAATAGTACTGTGGGGGATGAAATACTATATGAGGGATGAATTACTTTATGAGGGATGAAATACTATATGGGGGGATGAAATACTATATGGGGGATGAATTACTATATCAGGGATGAATTACTATATGAGGGATGAAATACTATATGGGGGGATGAAATACTATATGGGGGGATGAAATACTATATGGGGGGATGAATTACTATATGAGGGATGAAATACTATATGGGGGGATGAAATACTATATGAGGGATGAAATACTATATGGGGGATGAATTACTATATGAGGGATGAATTACTGTATGAGGGATGAAATACTATATGGGGGGATGAAATACTATATGAGGGATGAAATACTATATGAGGGGATGAAATACTATATGGGGGGATGAAATACTATATGGGGGATGAAATACTATATGAGGGATGAAATACTATATGAGGGATGAAATACTATATGAGGGATGAATTACTATATGAGGGATGAAATACTATATGGGGGGATGAAATACTATATGGGGGGATGAAATACTATATGGGGGGATGAAATACTATATGAGGGATGAATTACTATATGAGGGATGAAATACTATATGGGGGGATGAAATACTATATGGGGGGATGAAATACTATATGAGGGATGAATTACTATATGGGGGGATGAAATACTATATGAGGGATGAATTACTATATGAGGGATGAAATACTATATGAGGGATGAAATACTATATGGGGGGATGAAATACTATATGAGGGATGAAATACTATATGGGGGGATGAAATACTATATGAGGGATGAAATACTATATGAGGGATGAATTACTATATGGGGGATGAAATACTATATGAGGGATGAAATACTATATGGGGGATGAAATACTATATGGGGGATGAAATACTATACGGGGGATGAAATACTATACGGGGGATGAAATACTATACGAGGGATGAAATACTATACGGGGGATGAATTGCTATGGGGGATGAATTACTATATGGGGGATGAATTACTATGGGGGATGAATTACTATATGGAGGATGAATTACTATATGGGGGATGAATTACTATATGGGGGATGAATTACTATGGGGGATGAATTACTATGGGGGATGAATTACACTATGGGGGATGAATTACACTATGGGGGATGAATTACTATATGGGGGATGAATTACTATGGGGGATGAATTACTATATGGGGGATGAATTACTATATGGGGGATTAATTACTATGGGGGATGAATTACTATATGGGGGATTAATTACTATGGGGGATGAATTACTATGGGGGATGAATTACTATATGGGGGATTAATTACTATGGGGGATGAATTACTATGGGGGATGAATTACTATATGGAGGATGAATTACTATGGGGGATGAATTACTATATGGGGGATTAATTACTATGGGGGATGAATTACTATATGGGGGATTAATTACTATGCTTACTATGGGGGAATATTACTATACTTACTATGGATGACACATACACATCATTCATCTACTCTTGGTCCGGCCCCCGGGTCCAATTATAAAATACTTTATTATTTCATAATAAAGTAATTATAAAATAATTTCTTTGTGTTTGATTCCTATTCAAGAGAATTACTTTATATATAGTCAATATAGGCACAGAGGTAAATTTTTTTAACATTTTCTAATGGTGGTGTGCCTCGTGATTTTTTTCATGAAAAAAGTGTGCCTTTGCACAAAAAAGGTTGAAAAACACTGCTGTAGATCAATACACACTATATTCATCTATCCTCTGGTATGCGGCTGACCCTTCTTCCTACTCCAAATTTGTTTAGTAAGACTTGCTATGTAGCAAACCAGTCCACAAAATTCCCTTTTATTGGTAGTATAGTGATTTGAGCACACATCTTTTTATTACAGTAGAGAAAAGACAAAGTCAAACATGGATGATAAAAATTTGACCCAACACTCAAAATATAACATTTTTTATGGTACAAAACAGTGATTATTTCCAGCAACAGCTCTTCAAAACCTGCTTTTGTCTCTGGATATCAGTCTACATGCTGCTGTAAATTACGCTGTCCATAAAGTTCTCAATTGTGATGTGAAGTTGTACAATACAGGAACAGGAGATGCTGGAACCTTACACTTTCCTTAGTTTAAAAATGTCTGTGGTTGTGTTCAGGGTCATGACTCAACTAACCTTGCATGCCAGCATTTATTTATGTTTGACATTTTCATGTTTTTCAGAAAAAGTGTGCATGATTGACTGCCCCATAACATGTTGTGCAGTCAAAAAATGCTTGATATATATACAAAAGCAAGTAGCTCAGACGTCATTCGGTTTCATATGTCCACAGGAAATCTAAATGTCAAAATGCAGTAGTCTGAGGAAGTAACATTTGTGGCAAGGTAAATCTTTCCAGCCTAGGCTGTTTAAAATGGGGTTTCTTTGAAAAGAACATTTATTCTCAACGTTGTCACCTTTCACCTTTAAAACTTTCACACTCTCTCTGAAAATAGCTGACTTTTTGAAGTGCTATATACCTATTCACTCAAATTACATAGATGGGATTCAGGCCTTATTTTGCCCAGGGGGCTGTTTGCACACAAAATAGATGATGATGTTATTTGATTTGATTGTAAGCTATATTTCTGAATTCGGGGAAATTGTGTAATTTATGACAGCTCAACTCATACATACATAATATGAATGTTTGTTAATAGCTATCTCAAGTTAAACCATCACTGTGAGCCTAAATGAATCCACTATGATAGGCTTATATTTCTGGGTAATTATATGCATAGTTTGTACTAGCAGTTTATCAATCCTGTTTCTCAATATAAAATGTTTTTTTTAATTTTTGGTTCTATTTGTTCCTTTGGGGTATCTTGGATCATCATAAATAACTACTGTTCGTCCTATTTATTTCAGTCCAATTACATTAAAGTAAATGTGTTAGCCTGAATACACAATTTTTATTTTGTGATCTTTATGTCACTGCATAGAGGGTAAAGAGAAGCACTAACAGAAAAAGAAAATTGTTCTACTATCCTTTCTAAACAATGCAATACTACATTTCCTGAAGTTTACTAAGCAAGAGGTGAACTTAGAGTTAACAGGTTGCATGTAATGTAAATCGAGGGAAGCTTGATGCTGCCTTCTTTACAATTAATTTCTGTTTAAACACGACATAGTCTTCCTCAGCTTCTTAGAGATCTAGTTATAACTTGCAGTTCTTCTCTAAGCTGGGATAAAGATCTCCCCACTGGTTGCAGTGAAGGGAGCAGGCACCTATGCACCATTCAAGGATGTAGAAGCATCATTAGAGAAAGGAAGAAACACAGCTCACCAACCCAGTGCATGAATATGTGGATGAGTGTGGCCCCAATCAGTGCCACTCCAGCCAGGCTCTCTCACATGTTTTACTCCACACACCAGGGCTTGGTCACTTCTGTGTACAATCCTTGGTGTGTGGGGCATAACATGTCAGAGGGCCCGGCTGGAGTGGCCAGAGGCATCCACATATTCATGCACTGGGTCGGTGAGCGGTGCTTCTTCCTTTCTCTGATGATTGCTAAGGTTCATGGTTCTCACCTCAATTGGTATAGTGTACCACAGCCAGAAAGGTTTACAAGGTAAGCGTTTTGTGAGTTTGTGCATTTTGTTTACATACAGTCAGGAGCAAAAACACTTTTTTGTTTGGTAAATGCAAAATATTGTATAATAAAAGAATAGTTCAGGTTTCATTAAAAAAAAAAAAATGATACTCCTGTAGGTGAATGCAGCATCAGTCCGATGCTGTATCTGTCCCCCGCTGGCTCCATGGTCGAGAACTGAGCGATCAAATACTACTGATCACTCAGCTCTTCAACGCTTCAGGCTGCAGAAAGCTGGTGACTATCAGTCACCGGCTCTGTGCTCTGCCCCTCCAGCACTCACTGGAGCCCAGGACTGTGGAGGGGGTGGGAGCGGCTGGCTCAGACTCTCAGTGGCTTGCTGAGAAGCTAAGCCATCTGCCATTGCAGGTATCTGGGTGGATTTTGAGGATCTTTTCAGAGCCTGGACTGGCTCTGTGACGTCAACTGACAGCGGGATTTAGCCCGCTGTCAGCTGAAAATGTGTCACAGGAGTGCAGAACAAACTTCACTCCTGTGATCAATAGAAGAAGTACAGCCACAAAAGCTTTTACTATGCTTCTTTAATGTTTTGTGTTTTTCATTCAGTAAGTTGAGTTCTCTAGTTTCCCTCATTGTCGTACTGGCTGCTGAAAAAAAAAACCCTTGTTACAGATCAGCAGCTGAAAATTAAATTTATAAACAGGGTAACTCATGGCAATGACACATCTTTTACTGGATGGCTCACTCTGAAGTCAATCAGACAAAGCAGTCTTGAGACAGTTTGCTATTACTATTCCTTCTTGGATAACCCAAAAAGCTCTGGAAATCCTTTGTCATACATTTAAAGTGTAACTCTATTTTTGTTGAGAAAAAAAACAGTCCCTTCTGGGTGATCAATGTACATTGCAAGGATTTTGCCAAACTTTTTTTTATCAGATTCCTACCTTTTGTTGCTCTGACGAAAAAGCTGTTTATTTGGTTATGTCAGTATGCAAAGTGAATCTGAATAGGAGTGACTTTTTCATTATCAATTAGTTGATGCACTTCTGGTGTCTGAATCCCTTTAGAAGTGATTAACTCTTTTTGGGAATATCTCACCAAATATGACATTTTTGTTGCAGAGGATGCCTAAAATCTGACTTGTATCTTAGTGCAGACTTCTGGAAAAACAGTGAGCTAATCACACAAGCAGGAGATGACATTTCTGGGGGTGTACCATACACCAAGTGTTTACAGAACACCTCCCGGTTGCCATATTGGATTGAATTCTACAGAAAGTTACAGTGAATGCCCCAATGCTCAGTCTGTGCGTAGGATTCAGGAGGCTCCTCAAATACCCAAGGATCAACCTGAAGACTAATGCTGACCATACATTAGTCGAAAAATCATTCAAACTCGTTTTCGAATAACGAACATTTGGCTGTGAGAGCAAACCATCATGTAATGACCAAAATTCAAACGATAAATCATTAGACATAAATGAATCCGTTTTTTTGTTTGTTTTGTAACATACGCACAGTACGAACAGTTTGAGTTTTAACAGGTGAGAAACACATTAATCTTTAAATATGTCATCCATTTGGCAACCTTTTCCTTTGATTATTTTAATAAAAAAAAAGTCAAAAAACATTTTCTACTTGTGCTAATTAACTAGATGAAAATTGAACATACTGTCCAAATGATGGATTTTTGTAAAGATTTTCTGTCTAGTGTATGGCCATCATAACAGCTACTTGCAGGTCTAGCTAGCTTCTGCTACTACAACTGGAAGATAAAAGATGAGCCTGTGGCAGTGGCTGAAGCAAGTAGGCCAGGTGACACCAAATAGCTTACCCAGCAACACTTATTATTATTATTATTATACAGGATTTATATATCGCCAACAGTTTGCTCAGCGCTTTACAATATAACGGGAGACAATACAGCAACAATACAGTTCAATACAAGAGGGTTAGGAGGGCCCTGGTGCTTGGAGCTTACAATCTAGGAGGGAGGCTTAAAAAAGTAACTGTCTATGAACAGTTGTGAATAAACTGCATTCTTATTCTTGTAGGTGGAGGAATTGATGAATAAGGACCAGAAATAAACATAACCCACTAAGGCACCAGGAGTAACAGGGATACTACAGAATTCCCTGAGAGCAACAAAGCAAGCCGCTGATAAAAAAAAGTGGACAGGAAACATGGAGTCTAAGCAGGGTGGCAGCTTTTGTGGCATTTAAAGACGCAATTAGTTGTACATGCATTTACACATCTCCATGCACCTATTTTGGCATATGTTCAAGCATCTTTGCATGCGTCACTGAGATTAGCTGCACAATTATGCCGACAACTAATAGTAAAAACAAAGATGTGAAAGTACAAGTGGGAACTTTCAGGCAATTTATTCTAATTTCAAAACATCTACATAAAAAATCAATAGGATAAATACTATTGACCAGCAATTATACATAGGCATATACATTAAAGCCTGTATAGGCAGCAATGATAGGAGTTCATATACAATATAATGTCCTTTGAAATAGATGAATAGATTACACTAAACAGGCTGACCAGCTGCAGAATAGTAGGAAACTAGAGAGCTGTATATTTTCACTAGCAGTTGTAAGTTTGGGGAATTGTGGACCTCCATGTGCATTAGACACGAGTGAGTGCACACATTTAGTTAGATCTCAAGTCAGATGTATACAGTGCTTCCCTTATTTTCCTTCTACTACTAGCCATTAGGTTAATAAAAGACATAGAAAGAATGTAAATAGGGTCTAAGTCACCAATACATGTATTCTCTTTGTAGCCATTAAACGTGATCTGCATGCATTATTTCATTTAACATATTTCAGTCCTGTAACAGAAACGATTCAGTGGCAGCTGGGGCCGACATGATCAACAATAAGCCCCCTTTGTGCTTTTGTTTCTAGGTACTACAGTCGAGGCAAGAAAGCATTCCAAACAGTCTAAAATTGTGTTCTAGGACTGCACAGATGACTTGTTCTGAACTGGACACAGAATCCTACAGCAACTGTAGAATAAAAGATCATTTTTCATGTATAGATACGGTCAGATAAGAGTCCGGGGCTTCTAAAGCATCTCATACCCTATGTTTTGCCATTGCCTTGCCATATCAGATGATTTACAGGAGAGATAACCAACCTTATTAATGGCTC